>NC_092038.1:10844054-11163051 GCF_003086295.3 Arachis hypogaea
ATTGGGCCCCACAACCCTTCAGAATTCGTTGGCCACGTTTTCATTAAAAAATCATAAACCAACACCGACGCGTACGCGCACATCACGCGTACGCGTCCATGGGGTAATTCGCAGGTGCGCGCAAGCGCCAGGTGCGCGCGCCTCCATGGGCGAGTTCAACTTCTTTGACTTTTCATGATTTCTCCACTTTGCATGCTTTCCCTCTTTACTCCTTTGATTCATTCCTAGCCCTTTTCAATCTGAAATCACTGACAAACATATCAAGGCATCTAGTGGAATCAAAGGGAGATTAAAACCATCAAATTAAGGGTCTAAAAGCATGTTTTCACATCTAAGCACAAATAAGGAGACAATCACAAAACCATGCTATTTCAATGGATAAATGAGGGTAAAAGGTTATAAAATCCCCTAAAATCAATACAAGATAAACCGTCAAAATGGGGTTTGTCAACCTCCCCACACTTAAACCAAGCATGTCCTCATGCTTAAACCAAGAATGAAGTAAAGGGTATGGCATTTATTCAATGGAACTAACTAAATGCAATCTACTTACATGCAACTATCTAAATGAATGCAATTGCTTGGTCAAAATAAATCAATTCCCAAGAAGCATATATGCACAAGGGCTAAGGACTAGCAAGTCTAATCCACAATTGAATTGAGTTATTAAATATTTTTACAAACTTGCATGAAAATTATGATCATAGGTGAAAACATGTAATTGAGCATCAAACCCTCACCGGATGTGTTTGCACTCTATTCGCTCAAGTGTTTAGGGGTTGATTCACTCAATTCTCTCCTAATCATGCTTTCTAAGATTTGTTCTTCTTCTAACAATCAACATATATTTCATGCATGCATACAAGTATCATGAGGTCTTTTCTTTGGTTGTAATGGGGCTAGGGTCAAGGTAGGATGCATATTTGGTTAAGTGAGCTTGAAATTTGAATCTTTGATAGGCTTAAACTTCCCACCTAACCTATGACATCCTATACAATTTCAAAGCTAACCTAACTACCCATTCCTCACTTTTTCACATACTCATGTATTCCTTTTTAATTTCACAACACCTATGCATTGATTTTATTGGACTATACTTTGATTTGGGGCATTTTGTCCCCTTTTTATTTCTTTCTTTTTCTATTTTTTTTCTTTTTTTCTTTTCCATATTATTTTTCTTTTCTTTTTTTTTTCTTTTGTTTTTCTCTCTTTTTTTTCTTTCTATATAGAAGAGCATCAATGCATAAGGTTTTACATTTGATCAATACATGAGCATATATACCCGATTCCAAATAATTTCAATAAAAAAATAAAACTACCCTTTTATTCTCCCAATGTCCCAAGGTTCCCACACTTGAATGATACTCACATACACTAGCCTAAGCTAATCAAAGATCCAAATAAGGACATTTATTGTTTTCCGCTTTAAGGCTTGTAATGTGCTAAATTAAAGAACCAAGTGGGTTAATCGTAGGCTCAAATTTGGCTAACAATGGAATATAAAAGGTAAGGCTTTTTGGATAAGTGAGCTAATGAAATGATGGCCTCAATCATATAAATGCATGAATACACAAAATAATGGACATAAAGAATCAAACAAATCAAAGATTACAATCATAGAAAGAGAATAATGCACACAAGAATGAAAAATAAGTGGTTATTAGATGTAACCACACCATTAGGCTCAAAACTCACTTGCTTGTGTTCTTAGCTCAAAAAACATGATCCACAAGATATATAATTCAAGCAAGTTTAATGAAAAGGTTTTCACTCAAATCAATTAAGGTGCCCTATAGATAGAAATCTTGAAAATTTTCATTATTTTGACTAAGCTTATTGTGTATACATATGCAAAAATTAAGAGAATGCAAGTAAAAATCCTAAAATCCTAGCATGAAATGCAAAAGTGTTGAGATTAGAAATTTGTCACCCAAAATCGCCGACCGGTCGGACGACCTCCCCACACTTAAAAGTTTGCACCGTCCTCGGTGCATTCAAAGATGAGCAAGGGGGTACGGCGACTCTCCGAATTGCTACGTGTTCTTAGTCTTGATTCCGTTATTGCTCGTGGTGCATTCATCATGAAAAACAAAAATATAACACCATAAGGTAGGGTGATACAAAAGCAAGGAAGCATAATTGTTGGAATGAGGTAAATCACTAGAATTGAGTGAGTGAATTAGTGTGACATTAAGAAATATGAGGTGTGTGAATTCTAAATTGCGCGGTTTAGAACACACATTAGCATAAAAGGCTATGTCACCAAAGAAGCATGCACTTTACTCATTCTAGTATGCTTGAGATGCTCTAAATAAACTTGTAAGGTAAAACAAGCATTAAAGAAGCATGAAAGCATTCAAGTCAAACACATATGGATGCATATAATCATGAAACACAATGCATTAAGGTAAATGCATATCATCATCCATCATCAAGAGGTTGCCTAATCACAAAATAAGGCTCAAATCACATGGTGGCCAAATCATGTGATTCAAGAAGAGTTACAAGCTCGAAGGCAATTCTCATCACTTGGTATTTTTCAAAAGATAAGCATGAAAAACTCAAGACCAAGTAGCAAAATATAACCTCAATCATAGGATCCAACAAAGATTATCTAAAAACATTAATGCTAAATTAGCATTTAGGCAATAAGGGGGAAGCAATGCATAGTAAACAAAGTCAATAATCCAACACTTATGAAGAAAATGGAGAAAATAAAATGAAAACTAACTAATTAACCAACTAAAATAAATGGTTATCCATGGTGTTTGGAAGTGTTGAATGAGGGATTGGAGGAGGGAAGAAGAAAGGAGAAGGAAAAGAAATGGAAAGAGGAGAAGAAAAGAAATGGATGGAAGAAAGGGCATCCACGCGCACGCACGCATGGCGCGCGCGCGTCGATGGCTTATTTCGAGAGTGGCGCGTACGCGTCATGTGCGCAAGCGCGCAAATAGGTTTGTGCCTCAGGCCCAATTTCCGCACAGTGCAGGCCTAACTCTCGGGTCAAGGTATGGAAGGTGGAACTTCTCAATCCACGCGTACGCGTGCATGGCGCGCTCGCGACTGACGAATGGATTTTTGATGGTTTAGAATTTCACAAATGAATTCTCGTTGAAAGTATAGTTTCTAAACCAACAATAATCCTTTCATACAAAAGATTGTTTGTCACAAGTAACAAACCCCTAATTTTATAAACCGAAGTATTCAAACCTCGGGTCGTTCTCCCTAGGAATTACAATAAAGTGTCTTGTTATTGGTTGTGAGTTATTTTGGGGTTTTGATATGAAGCATGAAAAGTAAATGGCAATGAAAATAAACTAACAACTATAAAAGGCTCTTGGCAAGATATGAAAATTAGAAGTCCTATCCTAGTTATCCTTCTCAATTGTGATGAGAATTGTTCATTGCTACCACTTAGTTAACCCTTGCTAATAAAGGAAAGTCAAGTGGATGAATTGACTTGAGCCACAAGTCCTAGCCAACTCCCAAGGAAAGACTAGCTTTAGTGCACTCCAAACCAATTAGCAATCTCTTCAATTATCAATCAACAAAGGAATTAGATAACTCAAGTGTCACTAATTACTCTACCTAGGCCAAGAGGGACAAAATCTACACTAAAACTAAAAGAGACATTTCAACAAACACATAGAGTGCAATAAAAGTAAACATTATTAAATGCAAGAATTAAAGGAATCTATAACTACAAAAACAAGAGATCAACAATGGAAGAGCAAAGAAGACACATTTATTATGAATTACCTCTTATTGAATTGGAAGAATGTAGAAAGAACAATACTAGATCTACAACAAAATGTAAGAACAACATAAAGGAAATTACAACAAAAGAATAGAAGAAGATGAATGTACCAACAAAGAATTGAAAGGTAGAAGTAGAAGAAAGCAAAGATTAAAACCTAGATCTAAGAACTAATCCTAATCCTAATCCTAATTCTAGAGAGAAGTGAGAGCTTCTCTCTCTAGAAACTAACTAATCCTAATGTGTGTAAAAATGAATTAATGAGTTGGAATCCCCCTTTGCTCTTCAACCCTTGGCTTTAAATAGCATCTTTGGCGCCAAAGTTGGTTAGGATTGGGCCCCACAACCCTTCAGAATTCGTTGGCCACGTTTTCATTAAAAAATCATAAACCAACACCGACGCGTACGCGCACATCACGCGTACGCGTCCATGGGGTAATTCGCAGGTGCGCGCAAGCGCCAGGTGCGCGCGCGCGTCCATGGGCGAGTTCAACTTCTTTGACTTTTCATGATTTCTCTACTTTGCATGCTTTCCCTCTTCACTCCTTTGATCCATTCCTAGCCCTTTTCAATCTGAAATCACTGACAAACATATCAAGGCATCTAGTGGAATCAAAGGGAGATTAAAACCATCAAATTAAGGGTCTAAAAGCATGTTTTCACATCTAAGCACAAATAAGGAGACAATCACAAAACCATGCTATTTCAATGGATAAATGAGGGTAAAAGGTTATAAAATCCCCTAAAATCAATACAAGATAAACCGTCAAAATGGGGTTTGTCAGCGACACGTGGGAGCGGCGAAACCGTTAATCAAATGCACAATCCAACGGTTTGAAAAGAATATGGAGAGGAGAAGAAGCTGGTGATGGTAGCAACTTCTGGCAGCGCATGTGGAGGCTTCCGGCGATGTTTCGGGACTCGTTGAACTTGTGACAACGAGACGAAAACGATGGTATGGGTGGTGACGAACCAAAGCGTCGAAAAGAAACGAAAAATCAAGGACAAAGAAGGCTGCCGGAAGAGAAAACAAAAGGATTATGGACCAATTGTGGCTGAAAAAAAAATAATATAACCTAAGCTCTGATACCATGTTAGACACAAGAGACCAAACTAAAGAAAGTGTTTTGTCTATATTCAGTCTAATCAAAAGTACAATATACAAGGGGTATTTATAGGTGCTAAATGAATCAAAGTAATAAAGGCATAGAATCCTATAATTAATATACAAATATGTTATATAAATATAAACGATACTAATTGATCTAAATTGATTCTAATGATTCTCTAACCAAAAAAAGATTTAGTTACAAAATAATTTATTTATTTAATATTTTTTTAACACAATTATTCACAAAGAATTTAACTTAATTTATATTCATAAAATATTAATTTTATTTAACAAAAATATTCAAACATTAAAATTGTGTTAACTTTGTTAATAAATTAACTAATGTAATATATTAAATTTCCAATTTTTTTCTAGCATGTTTAATCTTTTATTTTCTTTTTTTCCTACCTTTTGTAATTAATATCGACATTGTCACTATGGCCGAAAAAAAAAACAAATGCATTTTAAAATGTATCTCCGGCCCCAATGATATTATTAAAAAAGAGAGATGAAAAGTATCAAATTTTTAAGTGAAGATGAAGATAGCACATATTAATTAATGTAATATGTTAAATTTTTAAATTTTTCTTTCTACCATGTTTAACTTTTTATTTTTTTCCCTATCTTTTGTAATTGACATCTTCATTGTCATTATAGCTAAAAAAAAACAAATACATCCTAAAATGTATCCCTCAATGATATTATTGAAAAAGAGAGATGAAAGATATTAGATTCTCAAGTGAAGATAAGGAGAGAGAGAGAGTACGATTAATGTGGATGTTTATATAGGTGTGTGATTAAGCTATTGCTCTAACAACTTCTGTTACACATGTCAGCTAACTATAACTAATTTATAATTAATTATAACTAACTTCTCTAACATACATTGATTTTGTTAGGCCCTTTCATTCCCCTTCAAACTCAGGGTGGTGTTGTCTTCTCAGCATGAGTTTGTCTTTAAATGCAAAAAACTTTGATGAAGAAATGGCTTTGGTCATTATATCAGTTAGTTGAACATCACCTGGAATATGACTGATTTGTAACCTCCTTTAGCAATGTGGTCTCAAAAAAATGTAGATCAGTCTCATAGTGCTTAGACCTAGCATGTTGAACTGGATTGGTAGACATGAAGACAGCCCCTTGATTATCACAATACAATATAGCACTGTTAAAATAATGGAAAGCTCAAGTAACAGTTGTTTGATAACAAGCAACTCTGTTGAAAGGTTGCAAACCCCTCTGTATTTAGCTTCTATACTCGATCTAGAGACATGTGTCTATTTTTTTGAGGACCAAGAGATGAGGCTAGGACCCATGTAGACACAAAAACTAGCAGTGGACTTCCTATCATCGGGGTCAGATGCCCAACCAGAATCACTATATCCAGTTATCTTTAAATTGGATGATTTCTGGAGATGTAACCTAAGGGTGCTGCTCCCCTGAAGGTAACAAAGAATTCATTTGATAGCTTTCCAGTGATGCTCTCGTGGGGCTTGCATAAATTGGCATACCTTGTTCACTGAATAAGCCAACTCAGGTCGAGTCACAGTCAGGTACTGCAAACTTCCAACAATAGAGCAATAGAGCCTGGGGTTGGAAGTCATTGGTGTGGGTAGGGATTTGCAATTGTCAAGGCCTGCTTTCTTCAGTAAATCCATGATATATTAGGTTTGAGTGAGTAACAAATTATTTGAAACTGGTCTGACTTTAATTCCTAAAAAGAAATGCAAGCCACCCAAGTCCTTGAGAGCAAAGTTATCATTCAAACTATTCACAACTTCAGAGATAGCAGCTATTGAGGTACCAGTCACAATGATGTCATCAACATAGATAAGTAGAAACACTGTGGCAGAAACATTTGATCTATAGAGTAGAGATACATCAGATTTAGTTGCTGCGAATCCCATTTTTGCTAGAATGCTAGTGATATTCATGAACCAAGTCCTTGGGGCCTGTTTAAGGCCATATAGAGACCTAGTTAGTTTGCAAACCATGCTGGTGTTGCTATTAGTTTCAAAACTAGGTTGTCTCATGCATATTTTTCTTTGTGGTCACTGTTAAGAAAAGCGTTGTTCACATCACGTTGCTTGATTGGCCATCCCTTGGAGAGGGCAAGAGTGAGGAGAATTCTGATGGCTGGCCTTACCACTAGGCTGCAGGTTTCTTTATAATCAAAACCAGATCGTTGGTAAAAATCTTGTGCAATTAAGCGAGCTTTGTACTTGTTGATAGAGCCGTTAGGATGATATTTGAGTTGAAAAACCCTCTTATTTCCTATGGTAGTTCTGTTTGGTGGTAATTCAACAATTTCCCATGTGTGATTTTGCATTAGTGCAGTATATTCTTTATCCGTGGCTTGCTTCCAATGAGGGATGATCAAAGATTCTTTTGTTGATTTGGGTTTTAATGGTTTTGTTTCTGTTGAAAAGAGTTTTGGCTTTCTAATGCCATTCTTGGCCCTAGTTGTCATTTGGTGGTTATTGTGAGGGATATGGGGCTGTATGGAATGAGGTTCGATAGGGGCCTGGTGATTTTCAGGAGTGCTATTAGTAGAGGATGGCTGGGTGATGAATTGAATAGGTTCTTATAGGGGAAGTTGCTGTCGTGATTGGTGAGTGTGAGATTTTGAGGTTGGGGTGGTTTTGGAAATAATGGGATAGTTGCCATTGAAAGTTGAGGTGCTAGTAATGCGGAGGGATCTTGGGATCCAGCTATGACAAAGCCAAACTTGCATTCCTTAAAGAGAAATGTGCTCTCAACAAAAATAACGTTCCTGGTTACAACAATTTTGTCTGAGGAGGTCAGTCCAGTTGGAGAATCTTTACTTTTATTGTTGGGGCCAAAGGAATACAGCCCATGTTTAACTGACCCTTAGAGAAGAGTCTTTTTGGTATCTTGACATTTAACAAGACATCTGTCAGCATGAAATTCAATCCAGACGCGATTATCACACATAAAGATGTGTATACTTATCTTATTTGTAACTTCATGGACATGCATAAGATTTTGCATTTTAAAAGAGTTTACACATGAAAATAGTTTAAAAAGTGAGCTATCAATATTATAGATATTGTAAATCCTGTTAAATTAGTAAATAATTAATCAGTAAATTAATTTCTAATAAAGAAGATTAGAAATGTGAATATTATATCAAATTAGGATAGAGCTCATCGAAACGAGAATTTTGACACTAATTTCAAAAAAAAGGGTCCAAGATTAGACTGAACGGGACAAATCGGACCCAAACAGGGCCCATGGGTCCAACCGGACCAACCTTTAAATGAACCAAAGCCCCTTCTCATCCTCATTTCAGCTGTAGCAACGCTGAAAGCTCCATGAAAGAAAAGAATGCCGAAACCCTTACGGCAAAATTCAACTCGCCGTAACTCCTCCGTCCGAGCTCCGATCTCCACACCGTTTGAGACCACGCGACTATCGCGTCGAGCTCTACGTTTCTACCAGAACAATTTCACAGGTAACTCACTTTATTGTTCTCAGCCACTTCTTCCCCCAATTTTCAAAAATTGAGTGGAGGTATTAAATTTCTTTGCTCTTTGATGTTTTAGGATCCAATTAGCTTGAGAAAAATGTTCACTCTTGCTTATATGAAGCTTGGGTAAGGTGAGGATACCATAAATTTGATTTAAATTATTGAATTTATGTTTTGAGTATTAAATTGGGTATATGTGTGTAATGAATGTGAATTAGGTTGTAAAAATATAATTGGAGCTTGAAATTGTGGACGTTAAAATTTTTTGTGGAGGCTGGACATTAGTATTTTATTGAGTTTTGGGGTTATGTTTGCGTTGGGAGAATTGCTTTGGTCGCTATGTGGGAATTGGCCAAGGTATGGTTTAGCTTTCTTGCATTTAATATATAATGTTCTGTGAAAACTTAGGTTAGATGACCATAGGATAGGTTGGAATGTATGTGCATGTATATTATTAAGTATCTAGATAATAAATATGTTTGATTGGTTTTGTTGGTTGGTTGATGAATTAGTGAATTATTGATTAGTTGAGGCCATAAACACATAAGTTTAGGATTTGTAAACTATGGTTTTGGTTGTTGAATTTGAGAAGTGTTTGTGTAATTATTGCTTATATGAGACATAATTGCTATAGTGATTGATGTGTTAATGAAGGAGGACATGTTGTGTTGAAAAGTGTAGGTTGAATAATTAATGGCATAAGATTTGTTTGATTGGAAATGAAGTTTAAAAGTTTACAAAAGTTAATTTTTGGCCGAACTTTGGCGGACTATAACTTGGCTTCTAGACCCTCAATTTGTTTCCAATTTGTTTTAAAATGAAAATTGGGTTCGTGATGTTTATGCCATTCGAAGAACGGACGAAAAATATTTTAAATCGAAGAAGTTATGGGTGTTAAAAGATTTGGACTCAAAACTGATTTTCCTTCTCTCAATTCTACAGCTTGCTACTAAATCTGTTTTTTTTAAAGAATGTACATCCACGCGTACGCGTGGCATGGATTTTTCATGGCGAAGCGTACGCGACTGGTTCTACGCGTACGCGTAAGGAGTTAGCAAGCATGTCCACGCGTACACATGACCCACACGTACGCGTGACATGAGATACTCACTTACGCGTACGCGTGACAAGGGGACACGCGCGCGAGCTGCATTTTTACATTCCCACGCGTGCTCACGCGTACGCGTGGCCCCTATTTTAGCAAACATGGTTTTCAGAATTTTTAACCACACTTCAAGCTTCTAAACCTCTATTTTCATTCCTTTAGTCATTAATAATAGTATTAAACTTGATAATCAGATGAAGTTAGGAAATGGGATAACTTTGGGATGAAGTAAAGCTGAAAAGTGATGAATTGATTATGAAATGTTATGGATGATCATGTATGACACTTGGCTTGATAATTAAATGAATGATCATGTTTGATACTTGGCCTGAATGATTAAAATGTTCTGAGATATGATATTCCCTGGATAGAGTACCGTGGTTTGCCACCACGTGTACCAGGTTGAAAACTCGATACTTTGTTGACCCTACGACGTAAAGGTGACTGGGCACTTATAAATTCCCAGGAATGGTACCCCCATTGAGCGATTTGATATATATATATGAGAAAAAGCTATGCATAGACTCATAGGGATGCACGTTGGGGGACAGTCCAATAGTTTAGCAAACCGGATTTGTCGGGTTTGCTGTATAACCGATAGATGAGCTCATTAGCCATAGGACAGGCATGCATCATGTGCATATTACTTGAATTACTTGTTTGTGCTCTAATTGGGTTTGCCTAAGTGCATTTACTGTGTTAAGTGTATACCTTCTACCTGTAGTACTTGTAACCTTCTTGTGCTTGCCTTTATCTATTTATTTGTCTGTGAAATGCTGACGGAGATGGACGTATGGAGGAATGACAGTGCAGGACTTAGATTTAAGATTAAGTTAAGTTAGGTTTAGATACTCTTAGTAAACCACCTTTTATGGCTTCTGTTTAATACTTTAAACTTTATAATCTGAGTGTCGGCGTTCTAGGATTGCCTCTGACATTCCCAGAACCTTATATCTTATGTGTGTGGCACCTTTAGCATACTGAGAACCTCTGGTTTTCACCCCATACTATGTTGTTGTTTTTCAGATGCAGGTCGAGAGGCATCTCGTTAGGTGTCTGGACTCCTGAAGCGAAGTAGTTACTGAGTTATCTTGTTATACAATGATGTATATATATGTACTTAGCTTTCTCTTCGCATAACTTGTTCTTTTTTATCCTCTTAGAGGTTTATGGAGATACATGATTTTGTTTATGTACATTTGCGTTTTGGATATGTATATATATACGTGTAAATATTCTCTGGCCAGCCTTGACTTCGCGGGCTGAGTTAGGAACTTGTTATTTTGTATCTTTGGCACTCTATTCCTACTGTTATTATCTTATGTTTGAGAGTTATAGTTTTCTTATCACGCAGGTTAACTCGTGAGCGTTGCGCTTTTATTTTGCGATTTTTATTTCATCTATTCTTTAAGGCTCCTAGTATATTATAATCTTTCTGCTATTATATGTATATATTATATTGTAGAGGTCGTAATACCACACCACCTTTGTTTTACGGCTTAAGCATAAAGCTCAGTGTGGTAAGGTGTTACAAATGTAGAGGGAGTTACCATTACCAATATTTGGACTTTTTCAGTTCCATGATATGGTGCATACTCTGAAAATTGAGATGCACCTGGCGTCATATGATGAGTTGCACCCAAATTGAGGTATCAATTCGGGTCATAAAATGTTGCAGGTGCTACAAATGCTTCAGTGGTAGTTAAGTTGGCTTGAGATCTGTACTACGAATTGCTAGGACTAGCAAAACCTGATAACTCTTTATTGAAACTGTGCCAACAATCTAATGCAGAATAACCATATTTGTTGCAAACTTGACAGGTCATTCTTGCCTCTCCCTCTTGACAGACTATATCCACGACCTCAATTTCTTGCAAAATTCCCATTTCCTCGTCCGAAGAAATTGCTGCCACATCTGTTGTAGCTTTCATACTGGTGCCTTTCTAGACTTTTGTCATTATTGTGCCTTCTCTGAGTTATATTCTCTTGTATAATTTGGGAGTCTGACTTTGAGAATTTCTCAATCCAATATTCTAGTACTAAAAGTAAAGACTCTAGTGTTGCTACTGAAATTGGTGTCTCTCTAGCATTAATTACAGCAATGAAAGAACCATAATCTTCTGATAAACCTCCTAAGATTACATTGACATTTGCAGCTTCATTCATTTCAACTCCTATCAAAATTAGGGTTTTGTTGATTTCAAGTAAGTAGTCTGTCATAGTTCCCTCTTGGGGTGCACAGACCCGGCCCGGCCCGAAGGCTCGGCCCAGTCCCGAACACTTTAGAAACTAATTTGGAGTGATTTCATCGGGTTTAGGGTCGGATACGGGTCTCAAAAATAGACCTGGTCATTATTTCGGGTCGGGTCTGGGCTATAGCTCGGGTCACCCGAAGTCGGCCCGGTGGCCCGGTCATCATACACAATTAATATTTTGTGTTATTAGTGATGGATCATGACTATTCTTACGTGGAATTTAAGTATTGTAAACCTTAATATTTTGTGTTATTAGTCATTATAAGACTATAAGTTAATGTTTTATGTTTAGAATGCATAAGATTTTAGACTAATACATAAGATTGTGTTATTTGTATTGATTTAAATATTTGGTATTATTAGACAATATTAGTATTGATTGTGGTTATGCTTTAATATTGATTGTGGTTATGCTTTAATTTTGAAGAATGGTTGGTTCTTATTATATTTTTCTAAGTGAATTTTACCATGTTAACTAATGGTTGGAGCCTTGGAAATTTGAATATTTTTACATGCTAGTTTACAAGAAGGTATCAGCGTAATGTAATGTTAACGGCCCGATTTTCACCCGGTTTTCACCCGGTATAATTGTGGCCCGAAAGTGTATTGGTTTCATCGGGTCTAGGGCTGGGTTCGGATCTAATAAATCGACCCGGTGTATATTTCAGGTCGGGTCTGAGTCACATCAAACCCGGCTTCCCTCTTTCTTTGTATTGTTTAGCTTGTTTTTCAATTGATTCTCTTTAGCTCTTGTTTGTGAAGCAAATAAAGTTTTTAACCTATTCCTCTTCTATATCTGACAAGAGAATGTGCAACCAACTATACTTGTGGTGAAAGAATCTGACATTGAAGCTATAAGCCAGGATTTGAGGAGTGCATCTTACCTTTTTCAGATCTTGTATTTAAATGTGATTATTCTATTCATTCGATCTTCATCTGAATTGAGTTGGTATATTAACTTAAAGAACATGCTCCATTAATTCATGACCTTTGATAGTAAATTCTGCTTGATCTCTCCAGGGTAGATAGTTTGATTCCAATTGGATTCGAAAAGCTACGAATTCCAGCTCCAGCATTTGATTTAGCAGATGTATTTGTCATGATTTAGAATCTTGTGATCTGATACCATGAAAGGTATTAGACTCCCAAGTGAAAATGAGTAGAAAGAGAAATAAGAGAGAATGAGATTATGGTTAATGTGCAGCAAATTAGAGTGTTTATATAGATGTGTGACTAAGCTATTGCTCTAACCGTTTCTGTTATACACGTCAGCTAACTATAACTAATATGTAATTAATCATAACTAACTTTTCTAACATACATTAACTTGTTATACCTTTTTAAGAGAGAAAAAAAAAATTAAAGATGATAAAAGGAATAATTTTAAAATTTATCTAGTTATACTGGCTAATTTTTTTATAAAATTAACATAAATTTAATGTTTATGTTTATTTTTGTCAAATAAATTCATCTTTTATAGATATAAATAAGTTTATTAACTTTATTTTGAGTAATTTTATGTTAGTATTGTAATCTTTTAGAGTAAAAATAATAATTTATTCTAATATTTAATAAAAAAAGTTGCATATTTTTTTTCTTCTGTAATTTAATTAATTATTATAGAATTTAATTAAAAAGTACATTTCTTCTTATTAAAGTTTTCAAAACATTGTTAAGTAGTATTTTTGTTTACAAGATACAACCATTTTCGTGTACGCATAATTTACTTAAATCTACAAATATGTCAAACACATTGAATTAATTTAATTTAATTTATACATTTTTATGATAAATAAAAAAAAATTTCATTAATTTTTTTCACTTTGACCAGATTTTAGATTCATTGATGGAGACCGTACACTAAATTGAAGCCTATGGAGCAACGAAAATGATTAGGAGTGTGTTTAAACCTTTAAGAAAATGTACAATATATTTTATCCTAAAATTTTTCATCAACCACTCAATATAAAACATCTCTCCCACTCTGGTATAAGTATCTTACATATTACTTATGAAATTTAAATTTTTTAAAATAAAAAATTGATAAAACAAGATATTAATTATCATTAATTTTATAATTTTTATAAAATATATATTATATTATCTTAACTTAAGAGTGATTAACTATTCTTTTTATTATTTTATAAATATTTTTATTTTAAAGAATCATGATATGTTACTTTCAACCATAGAATTAAAATATTTACTATTTTCACCCATTTCGCAATATTCTATTTGTCATATCATTTTATATCTATGTATATTTTCTTGTATATTTAGTCTAGGTAATTAAAATTAAAAATAAATTAAATGTATGAAATATTTAAATGGTACTCTCTTCTTTTTTGTTTATATAATATACCATGTATACTCTGTACTCATATATTATTCTCTAAGATTAAAATATACATTATTTTAGCCTATTTAATCAAAATATCTTTCAATAATTATTATAATATATATTAAATGATAATTATTTAATTGATTAAAATAATAATATATTATTAAAATAAATTTTGGTTATAAAAAGATATTTTAGTCTAATAGACTAAAATTTATGTTTGTCGATTTAAAAAATATATACATTTTATAAATTAAAAAGAAAAACTTCATTTATATATTTATAGAAAAATATCATTTTCTCTGACATTAAACATAATATAATGAGGTAAAGTTGAACTTTCCATATCATAAAGATTCTCAAATCCTTAAGTTCAAACTTGAATTTTCAATCCTTACATAAATGGTAAAGGTTTGCATGTCCCTCTCATTCAAACTTTCCAAATATTGCACTATTACTCTTAAGAAATTAATAATATTATTCCCTTAGTTTTAAAATAGAGAAAACCCATATTAAAAAATATGAAATAAAAATAATAATAAAAAGAAAAGCAGAATTATACACGCTAATTACTTTGTAACTGACTTTTTGGTTTTACTTACCAGGAAATATAATTATAAATCACCAGACTTTTTGGTTTTACTTACCAGAAAATATAATTACAAATCACCAATTTAACTGTTTCTTAATGGCATTAACTACCAAATTAAACTAAACTCAGTTAAGTAAACATAGCTACGTAAGAAGAAATATTAAACATGCTATGACGAAAATGATGGAAAATACGTAGATGGTTCTGTATAACATAATAAAAAACGGAATAGTAGTTTCATTTAATGTTGATTTACGTTTGACGCATGCGGAAATGTACTCAAATTATTTTAAAAAGATTATGTATTAAAATAATGAAAGTCTCCATCAATGAATAGAATTATTTAGAAATACTAGAAGTACAAGCATTTTTTTAAATTAAATTTTTAACCAAGTTTACATGTATTTTTTTTAATTCTTCTGCTGCTTCTTCAATTATTTTTTATATTTTTCTTTTTTTTTAATTATGATCTTCATCATCATTATCTATTTTTTTGCATTTTTTCAATATTGTTATTGTCATTGCTACTGGCATTATCGTTATTGTTGCCATTTATTTGACATTATTGTTATTGTTTAATTTCTTCTTTTTTTTTTTTCGTTTTTCATCCTCTTTTATTATTATTATTGTCTTTGTCGTCTTCTTCTTTTTTTCTTCTATAAATATTTAAAAAAATATATCACAAAAATTTTAATACATAATACAAAAATTTTAATATACAACATACAATTTTTAGTTTCTTTGAAATATAGATTTTTTCTCCTTTACTTGTTATTATGCATTCTAATTGCCTGTACTTGAAAACAAGAAGAAAACAGAATGGTGAAGGATTAAGTGTTAAAACTCAAAAATAGGGAAAAAGTCTTGAGAATGAACTCTATGTCTGAAATTGTGAGATTAGACACAAATATTTAAGTCTTTTGTTTATTGTTCTTCTATATAAAAAAATAATTGGAGAAAAAACAAACAAATGTTTGTCAAGTTACTAACTTTTTTGTTGGATTTTTTTCTCTTTTTTGAGGTTTAAGTTTAATTTTTTGGAGGTATATTCTTGCACCCTTATATCTCTATTCTAATCAAATTTTTTTAGAGTCTTTTGAGAGTATGAGAGAGTAGCCACAAAGTGAGAGAAAAGAGGAAAAACAAAATTCTCATTTGCATGCAAAACATCAAATTTCAAATAGCAGTTTCTCATTTGTTCATCATTGGATCGGTGTGAAATTTGAACTGCATGTTTCTCTCATTTTGTTCTTCATTATGGATGGTGGAGATGTTGATTGGAAGTTTGCAGGATGAGAAATTGGTTTCTCAAGAGAGAAAATAGGTTTTTCGTTTTTACACAGAGCATCAATCTTTGAACAACAGTTTCTTCTTATTTCACCGTTGGATAGACATGAAATTTGGAATACAGATTCTTCTCATCTTTTTCTTCATTCTAAATGGTGAAGATTTTAATTAAAGATCTGAAGAGAGAGAAATAGGCTTCGAACAACAGTTCTATTTTTGGGTATTTTTCATCTTACTTTTTATTTGTAAGCTTTGATATTTTGATGTTTTTGCTGGTTATATGTACGTTTTTGTGCTTTGTTTAAGACTTTCTTGTACCTTATTTGATTATAGTAAAACTATTTCATTGTTCTGAATCTCTCACATTAAAATTTCAATGTGTTTTTGTTATTGTTTTACTTACTATATTTGTTTGTTCACAATTACTGTCATATTGTGTTATAAATACTTTTATATTATTCTTGTGTCGAATATTTGTATTATTTTTGTTGTTGGGCTCTTTCATTTCTTTCTCCTTAAATTCTTCTATTTTACGGTTTCATAATTACCCTGCATGTTAATATCATATAGAGCTCAAATGAACCTATTTTGATGTAGTGATCATATTTTCTTTGATTTTAAGGCTTTGAATTTTTTATAAGTTACATGTAAAATGAAAATGTCATTATAATTTTTTATAGTTAATCTATTTATCTTTATCTTTTATTTGATTAACATTCACTTTTCATCAATGTGTTTAATATCCAGAGTTATTTACTTATTTATGAATATGGGGTTATATTATGATTTCATTTATTTTCTTCTTCTTACTTTCTATCTTTATTTATTTATATATTTATTTTTGGCGATATTGAATATCAATAATTCGCTATTCTAGTGTTGTTTATGAGAAAATTTTTCTATTATACTATAATATGAACATTAGTGAAAGATTTTCAATCATGCTAAGAAATATGTTTGATTATAAAGTAGCTATAATTTGTATTTGTGTTTATGTTGACGACTTTTCTTTTAATCTATAGGCAACAGTGTCGGTAGATAGCAAAAATTGAAATAAGCCAGTGCTTTTATTTATGAATGGTGAAATGCCCTAAGTTGGGCTTTTTTATTTATATAAATATTAAAAATATTTTAATTTCCTAAATGTAAATTTCGATTAATTAGTAGATAATTAGTTAATAAATTAATTTTTAATAAGAAAAATTAGAAATGTGAATATTATATTAAATTAGGATAGAACTCATGGAAACGAGAATTTTGACGCTAATTTCAAAAAAACGGTTCAAAATTGAACCGAACGGATCGAACCGATTGAATCGGATCTAAATCGGACTGTCGGTCCAACCGGACCAGCCCTTTTAAGTGAACCCAAGCCTTCATCCCCTTCATTCCAACAGAAACGAAACTGAAGTGCATTTACGGGCAAAGAGAAACGAACTTTACCGAAACCCTTACGGTAACCTTCTGATCCCTGTAACTTCTCCGTTCGAGCTTCAATCGCCGCACCGTTTGCGGCCACGCGTTCACCGTGTCGAGCTTTATGTTTCTACCAGAACAATTTCATAGGTAACTTGTTATTTTACCTCAGTCTCTTCTTTTTTCCAATTTTCAAAATTTGAGAAGGGATGTTGAATTTCGTTGATTTCTGATGTTTTAGGATCCAATTAGCTTGAGAAAAACGTTCACTCTTGCTTACGTGAAGTTTGGGTAAGGTGAGGATACGATAATCCTATTTTAATTTCATTGAATTTGAGATTTGAGTATTAAATTGGATATATGTGTGTTATGAATGTGTATTATGTTGAAAATAAATAATTGGAGCTTAAAATTGTGGACTTTGGAATTTTTGATGGAGGCTGGGCTTAGTATTTTGTTGGGTTTGGAGCTGTGTTTGTTGTGAGAGAATTGATTTGGTCGCTACGTGAGAATCGGCAAAGGTATGGTTTAGGTTTCTTACATTTAATATATAATGTTCGGTGAAAATTTAGGCTAGATGACCATAGGATAAGCTGAATTGCACGAAATGGTACAATGCTTAGTATATTTGATATGGTTTGATTGTGGAATAGAGATGGTTGTTATGTGGACATTCTTATGAGGTATGAGTAATTAGATATGGCTAAGTTGATGATTTTATAGGTTATATGCTTAATGATTGAAGGCTTGATGGTTTTGTTGATTTATATATTATTGATGGTTGATGGTTGATAAATGGAGTAATGTTGTGTTGAGTTGTGTTATTGATATATGCTGTTAGATTTGACATAATTAGTAAGGAATGGAATGGGGTTTGATTGAAAAATTGAGGTTTGAATATTCTGTGTAAAAGTTGGTTTTGGCTGAACTTCAGCGAGGCATAACTTGGTTTCCGGACCTTCAATTTGCTTCCAATTTGTTTTAAAATGAAAATTTGGTTCGTAATGGTTATGCCACTCGAAGAACGGATGAAAAATATTGTAAAACAAAGAAGTTATAAGGATTGGAAGGTTATATCTATAAACTGTTCTGTTTTCATGTTCCTACCACTACTGCATCTACCTCTGGTTTTTTAAAAGAACGCACACCCACGCGCACGCGTGGCATGGATTTTCGGCGATGCATACGCGACGAATCCCTTGCGTGCGCGTAAGGAGTTAAAAAGTTTGTTCTCGCGTATGCATGACTCACGCGCACGCGTGACATGGAGTTTACACTCACGGGTACGCATGACAAAGGGACGTGCGCGCGAGCTATAGTTTTACATTTCCATGCGCACGCGTGAGTCACGCGTACGCGTGAGTCACGCGTACGCGTGGATCCCATTTCAACAAGCATGATTTTTAACGTTTTAAACTAAATTTCAAACCTCTAAACCTCTATTTTCATTCATTTAGTCATGAATATTAGTGTTAAACTTGATAATCAGATGAAGCTAGAAAATAAGGATAACTTAGAGGTGAAGTAAAGTTGAAAAGTGATGAATTGATTATGAGATGTTATGGATGAGTCATATATGATACTTGATTGGATGTTCTAATAAAAGATTATGTATGAAATTTGGCTTGAATGATTTGATGATCTGAGATACGAGGTTTCATGGATAAAGTGCCGTGGCTTGCCACCACGTGTACCGAGTTGAAAACTCGATACTTTGTTGACCCTACGACGTAAGTGTGACCGGGCACTATATAAATTCCCGGGAATGTTACCCCAACTGAGCAATATTGATTATTTGAGATAAAGCTATGCATAGACTCTTGGGGATGCACGTCAGGGGACAGTCTAAGTACAATTCAGACTTGTCGGGTTGGCTGGATAACCGACAGATGAGCCTTATCATCCATAGGACAGGCATGCATCATATGCATATTACTTGAACTACTTTCTTGTGCTTTAATTGGGTGTGCCTATATGTACTTGCCATGTTAAATGTGTATTTGTTACCTGCAGTAATTGTAACCTTCTTGTGCTTGCCTTTATCTGTCTATTTGTCTGTGAAAATGCGTGATGGAGTTGGAAGTATGGAGGAATGGTAGTATGAGACTTAGATTTAAGGTTACGTTAAGTTAGGTTTAAATATTCCTAGAAGACCACCTTTAATGGCTTCTGTTTAATACTTTAAGCTGTATAATCTGAGTGTCGGCGTTCTAGGATTTCCTCTGGCATTCCCAGGACCTTACATATTATGTGTGTGGCACCTTTACCATACTGAGAACCTCCGGTTCTCATTCTTGTTATTTTTTTCAGATGCAGGTCGAGAGGCATCTCGTTAGGCGTCTGAACTCTTGAAGCGGAGTGGTTACTGGATTGTTTTGTTATGCTATGATGTGTATATATATATATATATATATATATATATATATATATATATATATATATATATGTACTTGGCATTCTCTCCGCAAAACTTCTTTTTTATCCTCTTAGAGGTTTATGGAGAGGCAGGATAGTGTATATGTACTTTTGGGTTTTGGATATGTATGTATATATGTGTAAATATTCTCCGGCCAGTCTTGACTTCGCAAGCTGAGTTAGGAACTTGTTATTTTGTATCTTTGGCACTTTATTACTACTTCTGTTATCTTATGTTTAATGGTTATGATTTTTCTTAGCACGCAAGTTAACTCGTTCCTTGAGCGTTGCGGTTTTATTTCGCGATTTTTATTTCCCTATTCTTCAAGGTTCCTAGCATATTATAATTCTTCTGCTATTAAATGTACTCATTTTATTTTAGAGATCGTAATACCACACCACATCTGTTTTACGACTTAAGCGTAAAGCTTAGTGTGGTAGGGTGTTACACTAAATATGCACAATAGAAAAATATTGTCAAAGTATGCATAGTCAATTTACGTAAAAACATTTGCAAAATGGATTTTGCTATCATTTCATACGTAGCGCTCGCAAAATAGATCCAGACGTGTCAGAGCCATTTTTGATGTTTCGTCCACAAAATAGGAGGGTCACATTTCTGTTTTGTTGTCCGCGAAATAGAGAATGCTATTTTTGTTTCATCACCTGCAAAATAGGTGAAGCAAAAGAGCATAATAATCAGAGAATAAAAATATGAAAAAAAGATAGAGTAAAAAAATAAAAAATAAAAAATAAAATAAAGAAGAATAGAATAAATGAGATTAATTTTTTATTTTTATGACCAACATGTATAACATGAATCTTAATTTAAAGAGAAAAAAGATGCATCTTGAAAAAGAAATGAAGAATAATCAGCGCTAGATGAAAAAGAAGGAGAAAAAAAAACTAAGACAACACATAATATAATGAGTTGTCATATATTAAATTAGATTAGACCTAATAAAAAATAATTCTGACACGTCTAGATCTATTTCACAGATACTTACATATGAAATAATAACAAAATCTATTTTGTAAATATTTTACGTGAATTGACCATGCGTACATTGATAATATTTTTCCATGATAGGTATTTAGAGAATTAAAACATTTTTAATATTTATATAAATAAAAAAGCGTCCTAAGTTGGACCCTTCATATTGGGGTCTATTAGAGAAGTGGTGGTACTTCTAAGACTCCAAATTTCTAATGTCTAAATTAACTTTAAATTGAAGTAATTAAACGAAGGATAAATTTAAACCTTGTTCACGTTGGCAAGATCTAGGTTCGAACCTTGACTCATTATGGACTTACAGTTACAGATGGGAGATGGCAAACTAGGCCTTATTGAACTAGGTAGTATTAATAGAGTTAGGCGTATCTACATCGTAATACATTTAATGCAACCGATCAATCTCCATAACCAGTTTTCTTTTCATTTTTTTTATTTAAAAAAAATTAAAAATTATTTGTTAATACAGAAAGAGTTTAATTTTGATGTATTAATAGTATAAAATATTTTACACAATTATATAATTATAATTATTTTTTTAAAAGATTATTCATGCAGTCAATATAAAAGATAATAATTTTTACTAATATAACGATATGTGATTGAATACACGTATAAAATAATTTTAATTAATTTTTTTTAATATTTTCTTTTAAAAATAATACTTTTTTCGATTTTGATCATTTATCCAAAAATTTCGCCAGGTAACCAATAAAGATTTAGCCAACAATAAGTCAATAAATATTTTTAAACTGTACTCTATATTAGTTAATTATTATTAATTAATAATTATTTAAAACTTTTTAAATATAAAATTAATAATTATTAATTACAATTGTTTAAATTTTTTTGTTAGGAGTTGCTTGTCTATACTTTTTTTTAATCTAAATGACAAAATTTTCTCTCATAATTCACGATTTTTTATTGATTTTCAATTATTAAAAATAATGATGGTGTTACAACTTTATCAAGTAAAATTTTTTTTTAAAAAAAAATTTAAAAATAGTTTTAAATAAAACTGTCCTTTATTTATATCGTTTTTTTATTTTTTTGTTTTTTTCTTATGTTTAACTTATTTAAGTTACAACCAAAAAAATGGGCTGCCAACATATCAATAGGTTATAGAGATTACTTAGATCAATTATTTAAATCATAAAAAAAATTGTTCTTCGAAAAATAGTGAGAAACCATAAAGAACAATTTCTCTCCTTTTAATATTTGCTCTACTTTTTTAATCGGTTGATAGTTGGTTAAAAAAAAATAGCTTTTAGGTACTTCAATTAGTATGTTTCATCCCTAGTTCATATAAAAGAATTTAACATCTTGATTAATCTTTCCTTAATTACTAGTTTATACATTAATAAAAACATAAATAAAATGCTATGAAAGCTACATGGATTGGATGTGAAGTTTAACAAGATTATTGAACCTCAAAATTTCTACTGTACCTGTTACTCTACGCAGATCTACGTGTCTGTTTGTTGGTTGGCCGGGACAATATGGGGTCATGGTCATGCATGAAGGCCCATCCCCATGCCACTTCACCTCATCATGAGGCCATCATTCGTTACAGTGGACCCCACACTCCCTGAAACGTGGGACCATCCTACAGGCCCTCCACGACAATCGCCACCGTCACCGACGACTACCACTCGTTCGCTCCCGTTCTCTTCCTTCCACCCTAATAAAACGACATACGTGGTGGGCCCCATCCCACAACGTGGCCACGTCGACATCGCCTCACTTACACGTGTCCCTACGCGCTTCGCCGCCAACTCGCTCCGCCACGTGTCTCTCTGGCCCCACTCCCTTTCCAATGTGCCTTCGGTCGTTGATTCAATGCGCAAACCAATGAAATCAAATCTTTGCCCTTCGGATATTCAGTTATCAGTTACACGGTTACCACTATCCCTCTCCCACGCGCCGTGCGATACAACACGCGCCGTCGCCTTCGTTCTTCGGAATTGAAGCTCACGCGCTGGAAATCGAGATTGAGTTTCTGTATCGTTTTATTGTAATTTTATTGGTGGGGTGGTGGTGTTTCCTAATTCAACAACCGACGAAGGTTTCCTTGTAAAGCACGTTTCGTGAGGGTCGAAACGCTATAAATACGCCTTTCTGATTTAGCAGTGTTTTTCTCTCCTCTCTCTCTTCTTTTCTTTTCTATCTCTCTCTCTCATTCTGTTACGTTCTCTCTTTTTTAATTTAACACTTTCGCTTCTCTCGCCGCTTAAAAGCACACCGTTTTTCAGTACCACTCCATTATATAGCTTCGTTCTTGAACCCTAATTCTTCGTTCTTGTCTAGGGTTTGTTTGGTTTCGGTCTGTTATAATCATTAATCGTATTTTCAGGTAAATTTCTCTTTATTCTGCTTAACACATTGCCTTCCCCACTGTCTCTTTGTTTGGCTGCCGAGAATTTATCTCCAAAAAGGGGGATTCTAGCTGATATTTTTTTGCGCCGAACAAAGGTGTGGGTTTTGTGGTTTGTGTGGGTTTTCGCGGGGGGGGGGGGTGTTCTTTCTGATTTATATTCGCTCTGTTTTGTTGGCTGCCAAACTCTGAATACTGGTGGTTCATTTTTTTTTGTTCCTTTTTAAAATTATTTTTCCTTTTTTTTTCTTCTTCCAGCTAAATATCTGCATTATTATGAAAGAAGATTAATGAGAAACCTTGTTTCGTTGTTCGCGTGGTTGGAGCTCGTTTATTAGGTAAGCTTCTTCTTCGTCATCTTCATCTTCTTCTTCACTCTATATTCAAGAGAAAAGGGTTTTAGCTTTCTGAAGGAAAACAAAAGGGTCTAACTTTTTTAACAAAGCTCTTTCCGAAACCCAGATTCTGAAAGTTGGCTCCTTTTTGTGAGAAAGTTTCCTCTGTTTTTTTTATTAATGTATATATATATATATATTTTAAAAATGGTGATTGGGGGTAGTTGCTTGACATTCAAGAGGGTCGGTGGCATTTTGACTCGTGATTGTTTCGCGTTACCTTCGCTTTTAATGATTATTATTATTAATAATAATAATCTAATATTTAGAAGATTTGGGAGCTAGTCAAAATCTACGACGCCCCTCTTTTTTTATTAATATATTTAATATTGTTAGAAGAAACTTTTCTTCCTCCCCTATTAATTTCTTCCAGCAAACCATCGTTTACTTTGACTGATCGTTGCATGATTGGTTAATTCAGTTTTTTTCGGTTTTCTCCCGACCGGGAGATGGGTACTGTCGACTATTAATTCTGATTTGTCTCTGCCTTTAGAGCTGTTCTTGATTAAGCTGATGTGATGTTATTTGTTTCCACCTTTTTTTTTCCTCTCTATTTTTTCTAATTGCTTTGTTGTGCTTCTCATTTAAACTGTTATGAACTATTTTAAAATGGATATTAAATATGATGGAAAAAATTTAAGCAAAAAGTCAAAATTTGAAGTAGATGCCGGTCCATATTCTGGGTTGTTTCGTTCCTTCTGAGTATTTTTCTTTTGCACAGTGAGGAAATTACTTGTACACCAGAATTTACACACAGTTTGTGGACTTTTTTTTTAATTATTATTGTTAGTTAGCAATTTTTATTTATATTCCATGTCAGTTTGTCTATTTCTTTGCAGAATCTTTATTTATTGGGACCCTTTGTATTATTGACTGCCATGCTTTGTAGGGCCATTATGTGTGGTTGCATATGGTATTGTTTTGATGTTTTCTTTCCCATCCACTTGGTGGGGTAGTAGGGCACTACATTATGCACAAATCAGCATCTGATTAATTTGTTTCTATTAGCACAGTTCACCTGTTTATACTTTCTATTTTCCTCCGCTTCATATTGGTGGTTGGATTTTCTTTTCCTTTTCTTTCTTGTATTTGTTTTTTCTCCTGATATTTAGTGCAGTTCTCATTTGTTCTGATATTTTTCTCTGCATCGTGTACTAGTCATTCTTCCTGGTGATTTTTGCTGTGCTCAGTAAGTTTCTTGATGATTATGTTATGAAACCATAGCAGTTATTGTTATTAGCTTGTTCTTCTGAAATCAATATCAAGAATTGTTGTGTTGAATTCCCTTTGGTCAATATCTTTAAAGCAGCATCTTATGTCACTAACCATCGAATTGCTTTTCATGTTTTAATTCTTCTAAACTAAGTTTTTTATCTCTGAAAATTGGTAAAACTGATTTTTTTTGGGTAATACTTCACTCTGTATGAGTCTGCCCTGTGTTTGATATGTAGCATCTTTTTGTTAGAATGAATTTTTTGTTTTCTTTTTAATTTTTAAAGATGGAACTGTTGATAGTCAATGAGGCATGATGAGAAAACTGCACTAATACTTGGGTTTTTGTCAGCAGCTCCTGTTGTAAGCAATAATTGAGAATAAACCCACAAGTTGTTAACTTTTCCTCATCCCTTTATCTTCTATTACAAAATCATGCTAGAATGTTTGACTTTGATGAACTTGCAATAGATGCTTTTTCTTATGATATAAATACATGAATTTATATGATCCTATTGAATTACTTCGCCATGACTCATGGTCAGCCTCAGCGGTCAATAATGCAAATTTGGCAACTAATGCCAAGTTGTGCCTTGTGTATTTCACATCATTAGTTCACTAAAAGGAGGATGGGGTCTTTACTGTCTTTGGATTTTTGTGAACTGCAATTTTGGGCCAATCATTAATTGGAAGAGTCCTTCTAAATATGAATAAATAAATGAAAAGGAAGAATCAGCGTCAATTCATTGTTTTTCGCTTTCTTCTTTGTTTTTTTTTTCCTTTTTATTCTAAAGATTTTATTTCTTCTTTACACGGATTGTAAAAGTTAAAGCTATATAATTAGGCTAGTGCTAAAAATAGTTTCTAAAACTGTCTCCTTTACCTCAACCTCCCTCCTCCCCTGCTTTGCTTGCTGGTTGCTTCATGTGACTGTTTAATATTCTAGACATCTCAAGATCTTTGTTATTTATTGATTTGGCATTGACCAAAGCGTTTTCACGTGCACTGTTTTACCTCATAGATGTCAGACCTGCAAGTAGTTTTTCCATTTCTCTTGTAGGCTGCACACTGTTTTGAGTTTACACATTTACCATTTTTGGAACCCATGTTTGCTGTTTCAAATGGAAAAATCTCCTTCACTTTCTTTTAAAGGGTTGATAGTGAAAAGGTGGGCTCAAACATGGGTGCCGTTTATTTCAATTTATCTGTCACTTGATAATGACATCAATCTAAGGCAATTCATATTATCATTATTTTCAGGAGCTCAGCAGTTGATGGACTGTTACCCCAAGAGCAGTGACAAGATAACATTGAAGAGGTGGTTTTTCATTGATAAGAGAGTTGGGTAAAGTGGAAATCTGATACATAGATAATAATAGTTCAATTGGTGCTCGATACTCCTTAAATTTTCACACATTGTTGCCGTCATATCAAGTGGTTCACAAACCTGGATCCCATGGACTTGAAATCAAATCACACCCCTGTTCTTGCTGATGCTGCACCCATAACAAAGTCAAGACTGGGTGTGCATTCAAGTTTATTGCCTTACTCCCCAACCGGGGCGACCTTTCCACATGGTATGCTTTTGACTATCCCAAGGAAGAAAACTGGACTTCTTGAGGATGTTCGTTCTAGTAGTTGGTTGGATGCCATGAAATCATCTTCTCCTCCCCCCAGGAAGATAACGAAGGATGTTAGTCATGGCTTTGCGTCACATGAATCTGATGCTGCTTATTTTAACTGGCTGGTATTGCATACTTTCCTAGAAGTTAAATTCCAGACATTACAAATTGTGGAGGGTACTTATGCTATTTCTCTCTTTCATTTTGTTAATTTCACAGCTAAAGTATCCCTCAGCTCTTACATCTTTTGAGCAAATTACAAACTATGCAAAAGGGAAGAGAATAGCCTTGTTTCTGGATTATGATGGAACTCTTTCCCCGATCGTCGATAATCCTGACTGTGCTTTCATGTCTGACAATGTATGTAATGTTATCTGGAACTTGAATCGAAAAGTTATCCTTTTCTCATTCGTCACTTTCTGATTTCTGATCATACAAATTCTGCAGATGCGAGATGCTGTTAAAAAGGTGGCTGAATATTTCCCTACTGCTATTATCAGTGGAAGAAGTCGTGACAAGGTAGCTTAACAGCTGAAATATAAGAAAAGATTTTCTTCCTCATCAAATTAGCTTTATTTCTTGATATGTTGGTATTGATTCTAACTTTTATTTCACCCTATTGGCTCAGGTATATGAATTTATAGGACTAACAGAACTCTATTATGCTGGTAGTCATGGTATGGACATCATTGGTCCTGTCAGGCAGGCTGTACCTGATAACCACCCTAATTGCACCATTAGGTCTACTGACAAGCAGGTAATGGGGGTTTGTAGTCCATATGTATAATCTCATTTTTCTTCTCAAGCTTTCTTCTAAACAGTTTTCATGATTATCTTTAACATGACAGGGTAAGGAAGTTAATTTATTCCAACCTGCTGCTGAGTTCTTGCCCCTGATTGATGAGGTAGGCATATTTCAAAAATACCATCATTATGTGCATTTTGTTTTTTTTTGTTTTTTTTTTCACTTTGTTAGGATGCCATATCCTGATTGGATTTTGTTTTGACAGGTCTTTGAGTCTCTTGTTGAGAGTACGAAAGATATTAAAGGAGCAAAAGTTGAAAACAATAAATTTTGTGTGTCTGTACATTACCGCAATGTAGATGATAAGGTACAGTCTCTCGTCCTCTAATGAGATAAACCACAGTTAGCAGTATCATTACATGATAATGGAGTAGCTTTTCTGCTTAATTATTTTGCTCTTCCAGAGAGTTGTTAATAATTTTCTTCTCTCAATTTAATATGCAGAGTTGGGATTTGGTGGGGCAGATTGTCCATGATATTCTGAAGGGCTATCCACGTTTGCGACTAACTCATGGGCGCAAGGTATATCTTTGGGTGAATCTTTCTACTCTTGCTTAGGGGGATTTAACTGTGACGGATCTTTGGCATGGAGTTTTCTTTGTCGTAATCTCTGCTTCACTATTTTTCAGGTCTTAGAGGTCCGCCCAGTGATTGACTGGGATAAGGGAAAAGCAGTCACGTTTTTGCTCGAGTCACTTGGTGAGTTCTATCCCCTTTCTTGAAAATCAGAGTTCTTTGTTTTCGCATTAATGACTGATAAAAATTTATCATTTTTCAGGGCTTAGCAATTGTGATGATGTGCTTCCTATATATATTGGAGATGACAGAACAGATGAAGATGCATTTAAGGTAATAATGAGCGCTTTCATGTCCACCTTTCTTTTCCATTTACTCTGGTGGTTTGGTTGAATAGTGATCTCAAATGAATTCATTTTTGTTCTAACAGGTTCTGAGGGAGGGAAATAAAGGTTATGGGATCTTAGTGTCCTCAGCGCCAAAAGAAAGCAATGCAGTTTACTCTCTCCGTGATCCATCAGAGGTACTTCTTATATTCTTCGTGATGTTCTGCTGCTGCACTTGTTTTGCTTGCAAATGCTGTCTTGGATCTTGAGTTGTGATTTCATTTGTTGTGTGTTTGCAGGTGATGGAGTTTCTCAAGTCTCTTGTGGTATGGAAGTCAAGCCCCCTAAAAAGCCTTATATAGTGTATAGAGTTGAATTATACTCTTAATATATACTATAAACTATATAATATCATCATCATGGTAGTGATAATAAAGACAGCCTTATGTTTTCGATTTTGGGTTTTCTAGGAAACATGCCAAGAGGTTTCCTGCAGCAGGTTTGCGCACAGAAGACCTCTTATGGTAGCTACAACCTTGTCGCTACCTTGTTGTTTTGTTCAAACTTCAAATCTCCTTTGGCAATTGTAAATTAGCCACTCATGTTTATGTCTCTCAAAAGGATTAAAGAAAAATATGCAGAGAAATTTTTTCTTTCTTTGTTATTCTTTCTTTCTTTTAAGTCCAAAGAGTGTTTATATTTTTAGTTTTTACTCACTGGTGCCTCCAGTTTTGGTTACTGTATCTTAACCACTTAAAAGGGAGTTACATATGCAATTATTATTAATTTATTCTTTTTTTTTTTAATGTTCATTATTATTTTGGAACGGAATATACATGTATTTATGGCTGTCATGGCCTTCGCCATTTGCCAATACTATATCATTGATTATGAATGTTATTTTTCCGGTGTCCAAAAATCTGGAAGCGAATTCCATCATGGGTCGATGTCTTTTGAGGTCCAATAATTCAAACTTGTGATAGAAATAGAAAGCAAGCAATAAAGCTTTCTGGTATTTGTCGTTGTCTGTATGGCTATTTCCCGTCACATAAATATGATATGATTGGTAAAACCCAACAGGAAGCATTTATCACTATCAATATTTAATATAAGCTACAAATGCTAGCTTGGTTCATAAATATTGTGGAATGTGGAGTGTTGATCAAAACAATTGAAGCATAAACAATCAACTCGATGCTTGCTGCACATACTTTGATAAATGATAATAGTGAAAAACACAAACGCCTAAGTAAATCCAAAAGCTCTTATTACAACCCAAGACGAGAGAGTTCAAAGTTCAAATCATTGATTCAACTTTTAGTTGTTTTCTCAATAGGATTTTTTAAAATTCAAAGTTCAGTTTTTTTTTCTTTTCTGGGTCTGAGCCCAGGTTTTTTTGGTTGTGTAATTTTTTTTATTTTTCACAATATCTCTTAATCTGACTAATGAGTAAATAGACTAGTGAGTTAACTATTAAACCAATTTAATTTAGTTGTCGTGCAGTTCATACATACACAGATTCATTTCTGACTGTAGGATCAAGGACCCAATACATTTGGAGTAGAGCCCAATGGAAAATATTCATTCTCCCTCTTCTCGAATGAAAGGATTTTGGACCTTTGGATCAAACTTTCATTTGAGGTGTCAGAACCATGTGAATTGTATAGAACTATACACGAAGAGTAATGCAGAGGCCCATATCAGATGGCAAATTAATTGTTTCTTAAAACGTTGCACTCCTAGTCCAAAAAAAAAATAAAAAACACATGTCACACTCTTTCAGCTAAGACTACTTTGTGATTTGAGAATTCTAAGTGTGTGTACTTGGGGGCGTGAATAGTGTAGTAACGAATAAAAAAAAAGGACTAAGAGCAATAGGTTAGAATTTAAATTCTTATGAAGTTAGTAAAGCAATAAAATGAAGGTTAATTATACTTAAATTAATATTAAATTATATAATCTTGATTTATGAGAAATAAAAAGAAAAGATTATTAGAAAGTTATTAAAATTTATTATTTTTTATTATTAATTAGTGATTAATATTTAAAAATATGAGTATATTATTAAATTAAAAAAATTAAATTAATAATTAAAAATAATAAAAAAATAAATGTTCTCTAAGATTTCTTACAATAAAAAATAACATGGTGATACTAATAAAATGAAATAAAATATGTGATTTAACAACTAGCAAAATGACAGCGGCGGACAGACAAGAAAAGAGTAGTGCAACGGATTTGAATTGGAAAGAAAGCTTCTAGAAGTTATATGAGCAAGCATACTTATCAACAAAAATTGAGAGAAAGAGATAAAACATTGAACAAACACGTGTTTTGTGGGAGTCATTCTTCCTCTTTCTCACAATTAAGTTATTATTGCATATCTGACTATTATGTCATTGATTATTCTTGAGTCATATCTTAGATTATTTGGTTCTTTCTCATTTTTGTAAAAGAATGAAACTAGTATATCATATGAGAGAAATTAAGAGATTAGGAAGAAAAGTCACGGATTTATTTTCCGTTATATCCTGGTTTTTAGTACAACATTGGTTTAGAGTTAACTCAGCGTTTTAGGAAGCTCAAGTAAAGAGCTTCATTTCTCTTGGCGTGGGAAGAGCTTCATTTCTCTTGGCGTGGAAATCAGGTTTTGGTTCCATTGTTTTTTTTTTTTTTTTTTTTTTTAATTGGTTAATGTATTCTAGATATATATTTAGTAAAAATTTCACCATTATTAAAGTAGACACTAGATATAAATATATATTTACAATTGGAGGTTGAATAAGAATATATATTGGTGTCACATTCTTCCTTTTTCTATTTATGTGTTTTTTTTAGTTTAAATTATTTTTGAGACAGAATAAAAAAATCTCCAATCTCAAAAAACCTATATTGTGGTTGAACTTAAAAAATTAGCTTGATCCAAATTTTCGTTTTCAAATTTTATAACCCTTGATTATTTTCCTTTGAAATTAAATTTAGATTAGATTTAGAGTTGAATTCGGTTTAATTTATAAATATTTTATTTAAAAAAAGGTTTATAATTTTAAAATAGACCCTTTTAACTTGGATTCATAATTTAGTGTATATATCTTAATTGAAAATTTATGTACATAATGCTAAACTTTTTATTAAGAAGCTGCTTGAATATACCTGTAAAAGTTAATGAATCACAAGGGTTGGGTGAGTGGCATGAATCTCGCCATTTAATCACTTTCCTCCCTTGTACATATCAATTTTCACTTTTGTCATCATGAAATCCACACAATTCATGTTTATATTAACTAATTATTACTTTTTAAAACCTTTATTTTTTATTTTTTATTTTTATTTTCTTGTCAATTACAAGCTACCACTATAGCTTTAACTACCATATCATATTTTATAAACTTTCATATTCATATTTTAAATAATGTTGACCCTACTCATTTGTTGCTATGAAAAGAGGTGGTCCAAACTCCACAGACATATTCAATCAAAATCTCTATCGTCCATACATGAAAAATAAGGCATTTTCTCCTGCTTATTGGCTTGTATTTTGAATTAAAATGCATGGATTTCTCTTTTTTTTCTTTCTTTTTTTTGTTATTTACACTCTATATGCTCTGTACGTTTTTATTCTGTATGTGAGTTGAATAAAAAATTTAAATAAAATTTATTTTCAGTACAACTTGGTACTTTTTTTCTTTTTTGAATGAATTGGAATTATTGAAATTCCTATTATTCAGATAATCAGATTTTGCATTACAAATGACTTTTTCTTTTAAAAAATGAGGATAGATTATATAAAATCATTATTAGTAAATACATGAAAATTGACATAAATAAAGGAGTTCTCTAGCATGTGAGTTTGATTTGGCTCTCTATAGACAAGGGCTGCGGTGCGATTTGGATCGATTTTGAGTAAAAAATTCATCCAATCCAAATACTATGTTTACTTGCGGTGCGGTTTGGATTTGATGATTTTTTTAAAAAAAATTCGATCCGATCCGATCCAATTTCGAGCAGTTTGGATTTGATTTGCAGTTTTGTAAATTAAAAAAATTATTTATATAACAAGTCTCAACATCAAATTTCAAATAACTAACAATAATATAACAAGTCTTAACAATATCTTAAAAAACCAACAATAACATAACAATAGAAATAAATTATAGGTTATTTAAAATAAATAAATAAATCACATTTTGAACATAAAACATCTATTAAATAATAATAATACATGAAAATTATAAAAATGTATAACAAATTGAATATGTTATAAGTATAATTGTAAACATAATAATAAAATAATAATATTATAACACATTGTGCGGTTTAGATTAGACTGGATCAGTTGTGAAAAATAAATCTAAAATTTGATCCAATCCTAATTTTTAAAAAATAAAATCCAATCAAATTCAAATTAATACGGTTTTAATCAATTTTTGATTTAAATTAGATTAGATAAACAGTTTAATTTGGATAGATTTAGTCATTTAGTTTTAAACACCCCTACTATAGGCTTTTGGGTACTTTCACGTAAATAACCTCTTTTTAAATTGGTTGACCGGCAGCTAACTAGGTAATCTAATTATTAACAATATAATTAATTGAACCACGTCAAAGAAGATCCTTATATATAATAGTATTATAATTATTGATTAATTAACAATGAAGAAATCAATGCAAGCATAGGCTTGTTCCCAGATTGCGTGCAGCCCCTGTTTGATTGACGGTCAACATGATGAATTCCGATTGTGTGCAACCCATGCTTACACGTCCAATATTGTAATTATTATACAAATTAAAAGCATTCTGTGTTAATACAAAATTAAAAATATGATCACCAAGATTCGAACTCGTAAATTCTTAAATGAATATGAAAAAATTATGTCATTTAAACTATAATTTATTGATTTAATTTAATACTTATATAAATGATTGACTTCACAACTTCTTAAATTCTTAGACTTTAAAATGATATAATTTAAACCCCCTTCAATAATTATTAATGAAGTTTAATTAGAAAATTAATTTATTTTAAGTCAACTATTTTTTATTTTAAATTTTAAATCCTAAATTTAAATTTTGAATTTTGAATCATAAATTTTAAATTTAAAAAAAAAGCATAAAATAAAAAATATCATAAAAAATAACTAATTAAAAATTATTTCTCTATAATTATTAACATATATATTCACACACCATGAGAACCATAAATATATAATATTAAGGTACTTAGTCATATAAATAGTGAGAGTGTACAGAGAAAAAAGCAATGATATATATATATATATATATATATATATATATATATATATATATATATATATATATATATATATATATATTTTTATTGAAAACAAAACATGTCTCTGGATACTATGTAAAATTGTAATATGTATGTGAGTGTAAACCTAATATTAATTTTTTATATTATATATATGTTTGAATTTTCAAATTTGGATCCCAATTAAAATCCTATCTGTCCTTCCATATTAGCCACAAATATATCCATAGATTTCCATGTTCTTTTGTGTGGCCTCCAATTATGTTGGATCCAATCATCCAACTACCAATCCAACAAAATTCAACATGTGCTATTTTATATTATTATTTTATTATTCATTATTTTGTTACCTACATTTCAATACTTCCCTTTCTTATATAATATCTTCTTCTTCTACTTCTCTCTATTCATCACTACTAGTCATTTTACTTTACATATACATGATCATTTGCACTAGCTAGCAAGCTAAAAGAGTCGATCATAAATGGAGGGTATCGAAGATGATGTAGGACATGTTCCTTTGCTAGAAGCTGAAGAAGAAGAAGAAGAAGGAAGGAGACCCTTAAGGTTAAGGGGTAGTTACCTTGGCATATTTGGCTCTACCGTTTTCCTAGTTTCAATGGCTGCACTCATCATATACCAAGGCCATGATTATTATGATGAAGCCAAAATAGAAAACAAGGGTAACAACAACAATAATTACAACAAAGTCCCTAGAGGAGTAGCTGAGGGCGTTTCAGCAAAGTCAAACTCTTTTCTTTCGGAGACTACTCCTTATAATTGGACCAATGCTATGTTATCTTGGCAAAGAACAGCTTTTCATTTTCAACCTGAAAGGAATTGGATGAACGGTAATAATATTTTATACATATTAATATATGCTTGTTGCCATGCACAAAATTATTATCATATATATTCTACGTGTGAACTATGCTTTTTAAACTTTATTTTATTTAATTACCTTATGGAAAGGCCGGGTGATTAATTAAAAATTTCTCTCCTTCTTGGTGTACTGGGGTTGCTGTTGTTGATGTTCAAATTGGTTGAGTCTTCTTCAGATCCAAACGGTACGTTATTTCTATCCCTTTTACATATGAAGTAGCTAAGAAAATAAAAAATAGAAAGAGAATGGATTAATGAGGATGACATGTTGAGAAGTTGAATACTACTACTTATCCAGATACAGCTGGTATTGAGTATTGACCTCACGATGCTGTTAATGTGAATAATTAAATATTGAATACTAATAATGCTAACCGAGTGAAGCTAATGAAAACAAAGACAAAGAATGGCAATAATGTAAAGGTGATGGTACTTCTAAAGATGTGGACCAACCATAGATGTTAGTTGAACAAAAGGGATCATTTAATTGTCTCAATGACTAGACCCTTCCTAACTTTTGATTTTGGGTCCCCAGAAGCCCTCTTGTGTTTTGGATGTGGCACATACAATACTCACTTCAAAATATTGCGGAAAAGTATAGGTAACTAATTAGGATGCCAACTGCAAGCAATTAATAGTAAATTTAATTTTAAATTAAAAAATATATATTTTTACGCTCACGAAAACACACACTTTATTACTCAAATCCATAGCATTTCGAAATTGCGATCTTTTTCTCTTCTGCTGCTGTGACGTCGCCGTCCCCTCTCTCCATGCCATCGGTCTCTCCTGGTCCTCCGCCGATCGTCACGGCGCCACACACTCCTGCCTCCTTTTCGAAACGCTTCTCACCTCGATACCCCTCTCCTGACGTCGCCTCCCCCTCATTCTTCGCGCCTCCGTACACCCACACCACCTTCCAAACGCTTCTCATCGCGGCGTCCATTACCTCGCGCAAGAACAGCGCGGCCAACCACTCAATTCCTCGCGCAAGATCTTCTTAGTTTTAAATGATTTATTTTACTAGTTTTAGAGGTTTCTTTCCATTAAGGTTAAATTTTTTTTTATATTTTGTATATTTTTTTTTAGATTTTGCCTAATATTTTTAATAATTTTAAATATATATTTTTTTAATCTTAGAATATTTTTTATTTAATAATTTTGAATGTCTCGTTTTATTAAGTTTTAAATTTTTTAAAATAATTTTAACTACCTCATATTTTTTAGGTTTTGAATGTTTTTGTTACGTTTGGAATGTTTTTTTATTAGGTTTTGAATATTCTTTTTATTATGGTATTTTTTTTGTATTTGTAAGTTTTGAATAATTCTTTTTATTTGTTTTGGATATTTTTTTTCTAGGTTTTGAATGTGTCTTTTTTGTATGTTTTGGATGTTTTTATATGTGTCTTTTTTTAATTTTGAATTTTTTTAATAATTTTAGATAATTTTTTCTTAGTTTTCGAATTTTTTTCTAATATTTTTAGATGTTTTTATTTGTCAAGTTTTAAATTTTTTAAAATAATTTTGGATATATCTTTTTTGTTAGATGTTGAATGTTCCTTTTTGTTATGTTTCAAATGTTTCTTTTTAGGGTTTTGTCAGTAAACAATGATTTTTGTGAACAATGAGTTTTAGAATTGGCCCAATAAAGTAAAAAATACTTCACTTTCAAATTATCCCTTAAAATACATTTAGTGAATTGAACATCCACCTATTATTAACTGTGCATGAGTAACCCGAATCAAAATGAATAACCATCCAATTAAAAATAATGAACATAATCATCCACCTATTATCTGTATACCTATTAAATTAAACATCCGACATATCTATTATTCACATTGTTTAGTATTCTTATTATCTACCTATACTTTTTTTTTTTATTAGGTTTTGGATATTCTTGTTTTAATGATTTTGAATGTTTATTTTTATTTGGTTTTTAATGTTTCTTATGATAATTTAAATTAATGTACTTTTCAAAGAGAAAATTCAAAAAGAAAAAGTTGCTAATTGGCCAAAGTTGAAATTTTATTATTGGATAAATAAGGACAAAAAATACACTTGAAATATCTTGGCACTCACAAAAATTATCTCAAATTTTTTTAGAGACAAAAATATTCTCAAATAATTTATAAATGTGTCAAAAAAATATTAACCAAAAAACGTGACACAATTCACTTACTAATTTCAGACTCTTATTTTTTATATAAAAAATTAGGTTTGTCACATTATTCTTTTTCATTAGAACAATTTTGTTCATAAATATGTATTTTTATCATATTTTAAACTAATTTGAAAATATTTTTTTTAGTAATAAAATTTAAAAATATTTTTATCAGCCACAAAATAATTTAGATATATTTTTAAGGGTTTACCCGGAAAATAATAATGGCCATATTATTCATCAATAATTATATTAACTTAAATCTTATCAACAAACTATATTAATAATTACAAAATAATATGGAATATATAAATACACGCTTATTCTATTATAATTATACCTACATATCTAAATATTTTAATTATATCAATTATACATAAATAACAAAAATCAAGCAATAACTTTTTCAACAATAGATGCTATATATTTTCAATTTTTTTTTCTATATCTACACTCATTATTATGTCCACATATAATGGCGAAATATCTCTCAGTCACATTTTTTATTGTTCAACTAACATTCTATTTCATGCAATATAACTAATTTAATGACAGTGTGATAAATTTATCCTTAAATTTTAAAGATATTTTTTTTGGTCGGGTATAAATTCTCTCGGCCATTTTAACCAACATATTTCAATAATATTATGGTTTGCCTTATCTTCTATTTTCTTATTTTTCTAAATAATGCAACTAAGATAATTAATATTTTTTATTATTAGAATAACATTTACTCCAATTTTATTATTAGAATAAGCTAATTAAAAAATTTAATTAACCAATACAATTCCCTTTTTCCCTAAACTTTTTTCAAACTTCAATAAAGATATTATTATCTAATAATTAAATCCATTGATCTACTGTTTTTTATTTTGAGCAATGCTAGGGGATCAGCAATTTTTGTGATTGTTAGCCATCAATTAGTCATCAATGATGATTTGATGGTATGAGATTGGTGTGAGATTTCATCCAATGGCTCACCTTCCTCTGCTGGTTACATGCTGGCCAAAATTCAACAAAACTGCTGGTGCCCTAGATTTTTCCTTTTATTTTTGGTTTAATTTCATTAACTAGCTACTTCCAAGTCTCGAATCTTTTTGGCCTTCTTATTATAGAATGTTAAAACTTATAGCTGGATCACGTTTAGAAATTATGTAGAGCAATGGATATGCATACATAGATCTCGAAATAATATAATAAAAAACAACGAAATTTTGTCAAACTCTCTAATTTAAATATATACGACTTCCTAATTCTTATAATGCAATGGTCGTATAGTAGGGTACTTCTTGTACCATACGAATCCATGCATGTTTCTTGTCGTATTGTTCACTTGTGTACACGTGAAAATTTTGTAAGATTTTAATAGATTATTATATCATATTAAATAACGCAACTTAATTAGCCGTGGTCATTTCATTAACTACTTGTTTCCCGTATTTATCATTATTGTACCTATCTTGATTAATAATTGGTCAAATTATTATGCTTGTACTTTTAAGATTAAAAACAGGAGATGGAATTTGAATTTGTATTTGATAACTCTTGAATTTGGCAAAGGCTTTCAAATCATAGCGAAACTTCTTAACGTTGAAGATTTGTTTAGCTTAGGTGATCAGATAACAAATGAAACAAATTCTATTTAGACCATAAAATATATGTTTGGCATTTAGTTACCACTTATGCTGTATGGTATATATGCCCAACACTTCATGTTTGCGTACCGAAGCTATGTTCAGTGAATTGCGTTCCATATTTCATACGCGCACGGACATTAATTTTTAATTATAATTTAGAAGAGTTTAGTTTTGATATATTTAATAGGGTAAAATTTATTCAATTATATTTATTTTTTTAGATAATTAATTATATAATTAATATAAAAATTAATTATTTTTGTTTATGTAATTTAACATTACGTGATTAAATGTAAGTGTATAATTGTTTTACTCTGAAAATATATTAAAATTAAATTCTAATTTAAAAAATTTAATTTAGTTCGTTTTATCTTTATAGTCATATATAAAATATAGCCAAAATAAACAAACACCAAGGTCAAGTCTAGTATTGGATTATCAATTCACCACATGAAATGTTTTGTTTTGGGTATAAATGTATAATAAAATCTTTAAAAAATCACCCATAAGAATTGACTTTTTTGTTGAGAAAATTCAGGACCCTATAAGAGTTTTACTTTGAAAAACATTCTCCATGTGAATTTCCTTACATTTTTTTTACTCATTTTTCCTTAGAATTCAACTAAGAAATCTTTTTTTGGGTTAATATTAATCAATATTTTGAAATTATTTTTTATCTTGAATCATAATTCCAAACTTAAATTATTCAAAAAAATAAAGGTTAAAAATCAATTTTATAATAAAAAATTATTAAAGATTTACGTCCAATTATTTTTTATTTTTATATAAAATTAATATCTAAAAATATATAATTGGATATATTTAACTAAACAACAAACTAAATATAAACCAAATTAATTACTAATATAAAATATATATTAAAAATTAATAAAATCACACATATATTTATATAATAATTAATTTTTAATATACTCATAATATTTTTTTAACTAAATTGTTATATAATTATTTTTAACTATTAATTTTATATAAAAATAACTATGTAGGTCCATTGTTTCACAAGGGTTGGTACCATCTATTCTACCAATACAATCCCTTTTCAGCGGTGTGGGGTAACATCACATGGGGCCACGCAGTATCAAGGGACCTCATTCACTGGCTCTACCTTCCAGAAGCCATTGTCAGAGACATGTGGTTCGACATCAACGGTGCATGGTCAGGCTCAGCAACGCTCTTGCCAGGTGGCGAAATCGTGATGCTCTACACCGGCTACACCCACCAACAAGTGCAGGTTCAAAATCTCGCATACCCCGCCGACGCATCTGATCCGCTCCTCCTCAATTGGGTCAAATACGCCAAAAACCCCGTCATGGTTCCCCCACCCGGCATCGGCCCAAACGATTTTCGTGACCCAACAACGGCCTGGTTCGGCCCAGATAACAAGTGGACGCTCACGCTTGGCTCAATGCTCAATGATTCTGGCCTTTCCTTGGTTTATAAGACAACTGATTTTATTAACTATGAGCTTAATGACCACTTCCTGCATGTCGTTCCGGGTACGGGAATGTGGGAGTGTGTTGACTTTTACCCGGTTTCAATAAACGGGTCGGTTGGGTTGGACACGTCAGCAAATGGTCCAGGTGTCAAGCACGTGTTAAAGGCGAGTTTGGATGATACAAAGCTGGACTATTATGCAATTGGGACATATTTTATTGAGAATGACACGTGGATACCCGATGACCCGGATTTGGATGTGGGTATCGGGTTGAGATTGGATTATGGAAAATACTATGCTTCAAAGTCATTTTATGACCAAAATAAACAAAGAAGGGTCCTTTGGGGTTGGATTAATGAATCGGATAGTGAGGTTGCTGATATCACAAAGGGTTGGGCATCTCTTCAGGTAAATTAATCACTTTTTTCTTTTAAAAAAATTAGCTTTTTTCTTTTAATGATCAATTTAGACCCCACTATTTTACTCTAGATAGTGGATACTCTTTACTTTTAAGGTCATATGAAAGCACTTAATTTTAAGTATAAAATATTATATTTGTGTCTATACAAAAATATTTGGTCCAAACTTTAAACACTAATATTTGATGCGTAGATCTTCGATTGGAACATGTGGCACTTTTAAACATGTGCTACTGACCTACTGTACCAATTTCAATATGATAAATTCAAAAAAAAAAAGAAAAAAAAATAAAAACAAAGAACTTTAGTAGCACAAAGAGTCAACTTTAAAAATTTGACACATTGTAACTTAATCTTATAGATTGATGGGTAAATTAATTTAATTAGTAAAGATTTCTGATCCACAAATGTTTGTGTTTTGGGTGCCGGAATCAGACTATTCCGAGAACAGTATTGTATGACAAGAAGACTGGAACTAATTTGCTTCAATGGCCAGTGGAAGAAATAGAGAGCTTGAGACTTAGCAGTCATGAATTTAAGGAATTATTGGTTAAACCTGGCACAGTAGTGCCATTACACATTGGTCCTGCAACACAGGTTTGTCCATAGTTATTGGTTGCATTGTTACAACTTGTATCTCACATTAATCATGGTTTTACTTTACATTTTCCTGATTTTTATTTATTTATTTATTTTTTGTTGTTCAGTTGGACATAATTGCTGAATTTGAAATAGAATTGTTGGGATCAGAAGGGATTGTGAATAATGTTGAAGGGTGTGGAGTTGGTGCTGTTGAGAGAAGTGCTTTTGGACCATTTGGCATTTTGGCTATTGCAAATGATCAACTTTCTGAACTAACACCAATTTATTTCCGTCTTTCAAATTATGGAAATGGAACCTCAACTACTACAACAACTACTACTACTTCTACTTCCTTCTGTGTTGATGAAACTAGGTACTATTAACTAATGAATCATCATCATTCATATTTGCCTCTTCCTTTATTAGGAGAAAGTGACAAAATATATATGAGTTGTTGTTGGATAATAATGCAGGTCATCAAAGGCACCTGATGTATCAAAGCAAGTTTTTGGAAGCAAAGTGCCTGTTCTAAATGATGAAAAACTATCACTGAGGGTATTGGTAAGTAGTGTCAATTAATCTATTTGGTCTTGTGTGGTTTAATTTACAAGATAATATTTAAATTGGATTCTCAAAAATCACACATAAATCAATATGGTTTAAACTGATAAAAGATTCAATATTTTCAATTTAGTTCTTGAAAGATATTACTGTGAGTTGGTATGTTAACTTTTACTAATGTGTCACTAATGATCACTGACATATGAGGCTGTCACATGACATGTTAATGAAGGTGCCACATAGTACTTAATGGAGACATATCAGTAATAAAAAATTAATAGAAGAATTAACTTTATGCACATTAATATTTTTAGAAACTAAATTATATTAATTTTTTCAAAGACCAAATTAACAAGTGTGTGGTGGAATATTAACCTAATTTTCATGACAATTGAATGTCTATTTATATGATTAGGTTGATCATTCAATCATCGAGAGTTTTGCACAAGGAGGGAGAACTGTGATCAGTTCTAGAGTTTATCCAACAGAAGCAATCTATGGAGCTGCAAGATTGTTCCTGTTCAACAATGCAACAGACATTAACATCAAGGCCTCCCTTAAGATTTGGCAATTGAACTCTGCTTTTATACGCCCATTTCCCTTTCACGACACTCAATGAAATTAAATGCCAAAACTATATATATACATAATTGCATCCCATAAAATAACCACTGAAAAAATCATGTGGTAAAAAGTTTAAAAACCATGTATCAAATTCAGTTCCATGCTATTATTGTTTCACTGTTTCTTAGTTATCAGTTAATTAATCAGTATCCTATTAATTTTTATATTCCTTGATCCTCATAAGTCATAATAGTTTCTTTAGGGGTAAGTTATATATCCTAAACAGTAGTGAAATATATGTAACTCAACAAGAACCAATAAGTGAGAAAAAGATCGACAATGCTGCGTGTATATCAAAATCAGCTATCAAAGTCAGTCATTAGTATAAAATACATGTTAAAATATAAATATACATCAAAAATAAATTAAACTACATCTGTATTTATATATAAATACAATAGTTGCTGATTGTGATTTGCGAATAACATTTTTGGAAAAAGATTTTTGTCAAATACTTTATTATATATACACTTGGTGGCACTCAGCTTTCTTCAGAAGCAATAAAAGCTACTTTTTTTTTTCCTTTTCTTTTTTGTGACTAATATAATTCTAATATTCAGTTGGAATGAATGACAGGACCGAATTCCAATGGCAAGAAAGAAAATTAAAAATTCGGATTTTGACTATATGCAACAATGATATTAATACTATATAATATGATTTGATTCCTCGTCCTGTAGTTCAGCTTAGAGTGCGCCAGAACTAATCTCATCAAAGTAAAAAATAAAAAATAAAAAGATGTATCAGGTTAAGATATTACAACAATTGAGCTTAAATTAAACCCGTTTCACGCTTTACAAGGTTCTACTTTACTAGATTCTTGATTATATTCCACCACGGTTTGGCAATTTATAATTTTTAATCTAATGTTAGTAACATGGAAAAAGCAGTTTCTAATAATAATAGGGTTCTAAGTGCAAAACAGAACAGAACAAAAACAGAACAGAGTGTAGTATTATGATTATGATTATTATAATTATGGAAGAGCATATATACTATGAAAAATTGAAATTGTGGGCTTGGTAGTTGGTATGCAGAGGGAGATTTTTATTTTGTTGGCAATATAATACAGGAATAAAGGCTGCACATAAATTATTTAAGTTGAAAAATGAAATGAACCATATTCTATGGTTGAAATGACCAGATCAACTTTGGTATCACATGCTTTGAGTGATGTGATCCATTATGAAATAAAATTGGAACCAATTGATGACTAAACATTAAAGAAAGGTTAGTGAGGTGTAAAGTAATAATATTAGCAATATAATGTAAGTGATGATTCCCTTGTTGATCATAAGGTGTGGTTATATATAAGGGGTTGGAAGAAAGCAAGATTGAAGCAATTTCGTTAGAAAAAGTTTGAATAGATAAAGAGGTACTACGTACCTGGTTGCAGCAACCTCGAAGCTAGTTCAAACTAGTGGGAGGTTGTGTGCAGAAAAAGCGCACATCAATGGCTCGTGGAAGAATTCAGTTGAAGAGAATAGAGAACCCGGTTCACAGGCAAGTCACCTTCTGCAAGCGCCGAGCTGGGCTTCTCAAGAAGGCTAAGGAGCTCTCTGTCCTTTGCGACGCTGAAATTGGCCTTGTCATTTTCTCCGCACATGGCAAGCTCTATGAACTCGCCACTAAAGGGTATTACTATTACTGCTTTGAAGACTCACGTGCAGTTGTCTGTTAATAGTTGAGATTTGTTAAACGATTTGATAGATTTAATTAAATTATTATTTAACAATTCTCAACTATCAACTTTATATGAAAATAATTGCACTGTGAGTTTTTATTATGTATTATTGTCTATTTAGAAGTATGTGTGTACATCCATAAGATTCTTGCATGCATGTATTAATAAGTGGAAATTCAAGTGTAGTCGACTTCACGTGAAATTGATAGTTGAAGTCGTTAGATGGTTTAAAGTCGACTTCACGTAAAATCGACTGCACCTGAGTTTCCACTGTATTAATATTATGGTTTGTACATTTAACTTGTGTGATAAGAATAACAACAATAATGATAATAATGTGTACGTACATGTTTATATGTGGAAAAATAAGAACCATGCAAGGAGTGATAGAGAGGTACATGAAGTTTACTGGGGCGGCTCAGCCTGAAGAACCACCAACTGAACCGCATCATCATCCTCTTGTATGTCTCATCTCTCTCTCTCTCTCTCTTTCTCTTTTATGTTAATTAAGTAGTTACTAAGTGTCATGTTATTATTGCTAGCTGCATAGACCAAAGGAGAATTAAGGAAATTAATTAAAGGCAATAAAGCAAATATGCTGTTAATTAAAGAGGGAAAAGAATATGGGAATATAGCAATTTATTGATGTTGTCCTTTAATTTTGTTTAGTATTATGAGGAGTGGTGTGGTATTAGATGCGGCTTGGTGCATTAAGTCACGGAATAAAAATAAAAATATATAATAATGAGTATAGTGATATGTGATTGCACTAAAATAATAATAAATACATATGTAGTAAAAGTTGTGATCATGGAATGTTTTCTTGTCTGCACTCTCCATTACCCTTTTGACACATAGGGCCTAATTATATATTATTCTATAATAACCATACAACCTTGTAATTCTATGAGACCTGCCATATATAAGGACTTCTCTTGCTTACCAATTAAGTTAAGGTGGTTTCTAATTATGTTGTAACGAATTCATGATATAAAAAGATATTAACAAATAACAATATAATGGGAAATAAAGAAGAGATCATGTTTATGATATGTCATTTTCTCATGCATCCACTATATAATGTGATCTTTAGTGCTATACACACACATTTTATTTGTCACTCATTTTTTGAGTATATATATTACTGCTAAATTAACAGCTTCCATGAATCATAATCAACAACAAAAACCAATAATTACAGCTAAAATCAATAACAGAAGTATTTATGTTAGGGTCTCAAACCAGTTCTTACAGTTTATTAATTAATTTATTTGAGTCTACCAATCTAGTTTGCAAACCTAGAGTTAATACAACCAAGGAAAATATGCATGATTTGATGATATACTATGTCATTGAATATTATTTTATTTTTTTAATGCCTAGAATAATAGTTCCTAATTCAACTTTAAAACAATCTTTAGTTTCAATTTATTATTGCAAGTAGTGCACTTTTATACATTATGAAGAGAGTTGCACGTAGTACTAAAAAGGAAGAAAAGTTTCATATTCATTATTATATATTAAATTAGACTGTTGCTTGTGTATATGTAGCTGGATCTTTTAAATAATATTGAGATTAACTAAACTACTAAAAATATCCCAGCAAAGATTTAGATGTTTATAAAATTATTTTTAAAAGATTAAAATAACAAAAATATTCACAAAAGATATGAAAATGTATGTGATCAAAATAATCAAATACTTGATATATATTTTAAAAAGGAATTTTAAAGATCGAATTTCGATATAAGCATAACCAAACCAATAAAATGTTTTCATCTTTAAATTTTATAGTTTTGAGCCAAGTGAATTTTTTTTGCTTTATTTTAATAGCCAATTTTTTTTAAAACAATAAAAAAAGATGTTTAGAAATGAGTTTCGTTTATATGCATCTTCTAAATCATTGTCCGTATATTTTCAAAAAATAAAACAAGTTATTTATTAAATATAAAATTTATTTATCGCTTATAAAAAAAAAATAATTTTATCATGTTTTCTAAATTTTATAGAATGTTTTTATATTTTAATCATGTCTCATCGAGTAAGAGTTTTTTTGAATTTATATGTATTTAATATAGGTATTTTTTTTTTGTCTTAGCATAGATAAAAAAAATGTGAAGATTCACATACAATATATTTGACTAAATTATAATATAACAAATTTTAATTATTAATTATACATAAAATTAATTACAAGTAAGTTTGCACTTATAAAAAAAAACTATCCATACCAAATATATATCTTTCATCCTTCATCGCCAGTATCATTTATACAAGTAATCTCATATTTTTCCAATATAATAGGTGGATATACTATTCACTATATAAAGAAACGAGAGCCTTTTCTCTATTTAGATGGTATGTACTACTTATCATTTTCATTTGGCATTGATAGATGAATATAATTAGTTAGAACTTAGAATGAACTAGGCTCCATATATTGAAAGGATTGTAATTGAAAGAGAAAAGTTTGAAAAAGAAGAACAATGAAAGAAAACTTGTAATTCAAGAATGAATGAAAAGTATTGATACTAATCTCAATTACATTACCAATGAGTTTCTACCTCTATATGATGACCTATTCTCACACTGCACTGGCTAGTGTAACAGATTCATAACACTAATGTTAATTATTTGAGCTCAGAATTAATGTGTTCGCTAATTAATTAACATGGTTCCCGTAATTAATGATTTAATTGTGTAGGATGCTAAAGAGGAAGCGGATGTTCTAAAACAGGAAATTGACACATTGCAAAAGGGAATCAGGTACCAAAGAATACCAAGTTAATAATATTATTTATCCTTCATGATATTTATATGTGCATGTAAATTTCATTAGATAAAAAAATGAACGATATTTTCATGTCTGTTGTCGTAGTTATTTGTTTGGAGGAGGAACTGGGACAATGACAATCGATGATTTACAAATCTTAGAGAAGAATCTCGAGACTTGGTATGAAATGAGTAGTAATCCCCAGTTTGCATATATATTCACTTCAGATGAACCTCATGTTACAAGAAATTCAAGATTTGAGAGACAAGGTTAGTGTAAAATCATTCAATTTCAACATTTCTTCCTTTTTATATTATTTTGAAAATAAAAATTTAAACAAAAGAGAAAAATTAAAGAAACGTGAATGTATGTGTATTATTAATAGTATATGTATTTTGTTAACTTGATTTGCTGAATCAATTTTTTTTTCTCTCTTTTGCATTTGAAGGAGGGTACACTCAAAGCAGCAAACAAGTTTCTCCATGATAAGGTAATTAATTAATAACGCGTTTTTCTATTCATTAAGCACAACTTTTCTTTAAATTGAAAAGCATGTGATGAATAATTAATTAAAGTGAAGACTCATATGCAACTGTCTTAATATAAATTTGATAGTTGAAAATTGTTAAATAATAATTTAATTAAACATATTAAATTATTTAAGATCCATGTATATAAGTTTTCACTGTTAATTATATATATATATGATTTGGTCAGAGAAATCTAATACGCATAATATATTACATTATTATTTTACAGATTTTGGAGAATACAACTGCATTTACTAACTTTGCTCCATTTGCTACTGACTCAACTTACCCACTAACTATACAAGATGGGATTTTTCCAGCTCTAGGAAATGTACTTGGTTAATCAAAATTGTTATGTCATATATGTTTTAGTGACTTATTAAAGAACTAGATGAATATTAATGTGGTGTATAATTACTTAGACATTATTGAATAATGTTGTATGAACAATATATAAGATTTGCCCAGTGGTGTATGTATGTGCAACATTGTGTTGTTGCAATACTATATATCTAGAATAAGATTATCATGTGAAAAATAAGTATGGTTTCTATTATTTTACACCTTGTATAATTTCTTCAATAATGTCCTTGACTGTAGTGTAAAATATTTTGCGTGGTATATGAGAGATCAAAAGAAATAAAAAAATGGGGATATATATATACATGTAGTTTTTTAGCCTTATACACGTACGATGTACTTATTTTATATTTTACAAATTTTTTTATCGTTTAATTTCGCTTTTTTATATATGTATATTTCACATTTGATAGATACCAATAATATTTTCTTATCAGTACCTATTTTTAGATTGACAGGGATCTAACTATTTAATAAGTATTTTTCCCATCAATTTAAATTTTAAAAATAAATCATTTATAATATATATATAGTATTAAAATTTTTATAATTTAAAAATTTGGAATTTAATTTTTTCTATTTTATTCTAAAAAATATTATACAAATTTTATGTAAATTCCAAAATAAAAATTTATATGAAAAAATATATTAAATATATAATAACAAATATTCGTATATTTTTCCCTATCAAATGATAATTTTAGGACAAGTAATTTTATATATTGTTGTCTAGAAAGTAGAAATACAGTGCTTGATGGTCAACAATCTTCAGCCGATAACTTTACTGTATAGTCTATATCCTAGAATTCCCTTAGGCTTTAGGCTGTGTTTGGAAGTTTTAATAAGGTGATTACTTGCATAAATATTGTAAGCATACATAAAATATAGAGGTGAGAGAAATCCAACATGTAGAAGATTCCTCCCTTTTTTTTCTCCTTTGAAATGAACACACTTTTATATTGAGAAATCCTTGAAAGCAAAAATTTTTCAGTATTATTTTATTATTATTTGATTAATATAAATATCAAATTATTTTTAATAAATAAATTTTATTAATTTATATGTATAAATTTTTTTAAAATATAAATATAAATTATATTGATTCATGTGTATAAAATTTTGATAAATATAAATATAAATTATTACTAATATAATATTAATAAAAAATAATTATATTTATTGGCTACGTAACATTGTTTTTTTATACGGTGTTTGAACATGTATGTGAGTATTTTTCGTTAATAAAAGATGAAAAAAAAAAGGTTAAGAAAAGAAAAGAGAATAACTAAGGGAGTTTGTGTTTGAGGGACATTATATATTATATGGTTATGGTGATAGAGCTTAGTGGAAGGCCATGCAAGTTTTGGTGCATTAGATACCTTGCAGCCCAGCACCATGATTTCTGCATAGCAAGTTTGAGCACAAAATTCTATGAATGTATCATTGCTTATAAAAGTTTCACTTTAGGTCCAAGCTAAGCGACCAAGTCTATCCGTATATGTGAGAGATATATTTATAAGAATGGTGAAAAATCGTGTTCAAGAGTTATACTTTTTAAATTGAGTTTATATATTTTTAAAAGTTGTATTTTATCAGTTTCATCTCATCAAAAGAGTTTTATATTTTCGGGAACCTTATATTTCTATGACGCTCACTTATGTAAGAATTTTTGTTTTTGTTTTCAGGGACTTTTATATAATTTTTTATTTATCTTATGTTAGATTTTTTTGGGCCAACAATAATTAAATTTTATATTTCTAAGTCATTATAGATATTTTGATAATATATTACTAAATTATTTTTTAAAAAAAATTAAATTGACAAGAAAATTACATAAATTGTTATACATTACTAGAAAAATTATTTTTACTAGTTATTTATTTTATTTTTAACGACAATAAAATAATCACTAATATATTTATCGGCTAATGATAAATATATATAATTACCAATAAAAAATTTTTTAATAGCAGCAAAAAATATAGAATTACTATTATAAAATATATATAGTACTAACAAAAAAATATCTTTACTACAAAAATATAAATGAAATAAAACATATAATAGTAATGATGTTATTTTTACTAAAGATTTTTCAACAAAAATAATTTTTGTTGTAGTGATATATATCTCTAACAATTCTCTAAAATAAGAAATTTATACAATTTTGTTTTTTTTTATCTCTACACTTTTTGTAAGAAAAATGAAAGATAGAGAATATTATCTTATAAAATAAAGAATGATTAGTCTATCTGTGTAAGGATTTAATTGTATTTATGATTAAAAAAATAAAATGATTTTCATTGTATTACTAACAAATTTGCCATTAAGCCTTTTGTGCCTATAAATTTGGATGGATAGGGTTAATTAAACTTAGAAAAGTGTGTGTAATATATGCTTTGAAGAATTGCACCAATTTTATATGATCTTTATGAGAAATGTTAAGCTATCAATATTTTTTTTTATATTTATTTTGTATTTGAGTCAATACTAGCCAATTCTATATTTTTCACTAAAAATGTTGATATCCCTTAACAATTAAAAAAAAAGCAAATATTTAAGTTTTAATTTATTTAAATATTATATCTACGTTTTGTTACTAGTTTTTAGTTTCTGTGAGCACTAACAAGTATTTGGGTATTACTTAGTACGATATACATGTTGAGATTAAGAATGATTAATAATTATGATAATTAGAGAATTAGTTTTGATTTGAAGAGGATTATATAAGTAGAGAAAAAAAAATTCTATTGAGATGATAATTCATTTGTTTTACTAAAACTAAATTTAATATTTTCTATGTTTTAGTTTTTCGATTTTTCTTTTTTTTTTTTATTCTTCTGCGATCAAAGCTACTACTGTAAAAATTTTTTTATAATATCAAGGATCACAAGTGTTTGATCCATGAGTTCTCTCAATAAAGATTCTGCTAATTCCAATTTTAATAGCACTCTTTCTTCTTCTTCTGTTATCAACAATTTTCTTCTAAATTTCTTCAATCAGAAATTCTTTCACCTGATTAGTGACAAACTTAGTGAGAATAATTACAAGACTTGGCAACAGCAAGCTCTCTTTGCAATTCGAGGACAAGATCTTGAAGATCATCTCCATCCAACACGAATTCCTCCTCAATTTGATTCCACGAAAAATCAGCAAGTTGGAATTGAATCTCAACAATTCAAACAATGGAAGCAGGACGACTATAATCTTAGCTCAGGGATGCTCGCATCCAGTGACAGACCCAGATAATAGTGTTGATAATAAGAAGTCTAGTCTTTGTGAAAATTGTGTTCAAGCTAAAATGCATTCTATTCCATATAGTGATTCTTTAACTGTTTACACTTCACCATTGCAATTAGTTTATACGGATGTTTGGAACTCTCTCCCATTATTTTTCATCTTGGTTATAAGTATTATGTTACATTTATTGATGCACTATCCAGATATACATGTATTTTTTTACTTTCTCATAAATCTCAAGTTTTTACAGCTTTCATTCAATATAAAAACTTTATAGAAAACCAAACTGATTGCAAATTAAAGGCTTTACAGTCAAATAATGGAGGTGAGTACACTTTCAAAACTTTCTCTACATATCTTACACAAAAAGATATTCAATGTTATTTTTCATGTCCATATATCTCCCAACAAAATAGAAGAGCTGAGAGAAAACATCGGCACTTAATAGAAATGATGAGTTTAGCCATGTTATCCACTGCTCAAATGCTAAAGATTTTTTGGGATGATGCTGTTATTACAGCTACTTATTTGATAAATAGGTTACCCACTCCAATTTTGTCACAAAAATTACCTTTTGAGGTCTTATTTAAATAGAAACCTAGCTGATTATCAATCTCTCAAAATCTTTGGTAGCACACGTTTTTCTCTTCTTACATCTTTTAATCAGAATAAATTAGACTATAGATCACATAAGTGTGTGTTTCTTAGATATGCCCCTAATTACAAAAGCTATAAATTGTCTATCACCCAGTGAACGAACATATATCACTAGGAATGTTAAATTTGATGAATCTCAATTTTTTTTATTCTGACTTATTTCTCTCTAAATCTGTTACTAATAAGCTTGACTTAATTAAGAAGGATGCAGATAGTTCTTTTTATTTTTCAAAGTACCCTATTTCTACTATTGTTTCACATGTCACTTCAACCACTCCTCAAAATTCATACACTTTAAATGAACAAGATACTCTACTTAATTCACATACAATTAAAGGTGTTCCTTCTGTCATAACTAATGACTATCCAAGCCATCAATTAGAGGATACTTTTGGTCCTAGCCACAATCCTACTCCAACACAGCTACAAGGCCCAATACAACCCGGTTCTGGTATAGACATTGCTCTTCCACCTTTAGAATCTTCTAACACTCAACCCTCTACAACATCACACCATTCACAACCAATTACTCCTCACAATATTTATGCTATGATGACAAGATCTAAAATAGATTTGTCTAAACCAAAAGTATTTTTTTCTTTTATTCGGTCCAAAACTAATGATGAACAACCTCCTAAGATAGCTCATGTTGTCCTCAGTATTCCTTGTTGGAAAGAGGCGATGATAGAAGAGTTTCAAGCTCTACAAAAAATCAATACTTGGTCTTTAGTGTATAAGCCAGAAAATACAAAATTATAGGTTGTAAATGAGTTTTTACCATTAAAAGACACCTTAATAGATCCATTCACAAGTATAAAACTAGGTTAGTGGCTCAAGGCTTTCACCAAGAAGAAGGTTTTGGCTTTGAATAAGTTTTTAGTCCGGTAATTAGACCGACAACAATTAGACTGTTCTTAAACTTAACTCTTTCTCGAAATTGGGTGATAAGTAGGCAATTTGATTTCAACAATATAATGCCTTTTTGAATGAAAACTTACATCAAATAATTTACATGTCACATCCGATTGGTTTTGAAGAAAAGTATGACACACATGTTTGTAGGTTGAATAAATCTCTCTACGGCTTGAAATAAGCTCCTAGAGAGTGGTTCATTAAGTTAAGCACCACTTTGCACTCTTTTGGTGTCAATAATGCCAAGTCTGATAATTCTTTATTTATCAAGAAACATACTAATTCAATTATTTATATTCTTTGCTATGTGGATGACATTATAATTACTAGCAATAATTCACATTGTGTAGCTGACATAATTAAGAAATTGGACACTATTTTTTCATTAAAAGATTTAGGTGACTTAAGCTATTTTTTAGAGATTGAGATTCACAAAACTAAAAATGAAACTTTGCATCTCTCACAAACTAAATATATTACAGATTTATTGTCAAAATTGGGGATGACTCAAGCTAGCTTTATGCCAACCCCTATGATTTCTTCGTTACAATTGTTGTTGGCAGGTTCAGAGAGTTTTGAAGATCCAAAATTTTATCGAACTGTTGTAGGACCTCTACAATATTTATGCATCACAAGACTAAATATCTCTTTTGCTGTGACAAAAATTAGTTAATTTATGCATTCTCCCCTCTTAGCTCATTGGAAGGCAGCAAAACGGGTGTTCAGATATTTGAGAGGCACACAGTATCATGGTTTAGTCGTCCTACACAAAAGCGATGATATGAGATTATATGGATTTGCAGACTCAGATTGGGCTGTTGATCTAGAAGATAGAAAGTCGGTGTCAGAGTATTGTGTGTATTTTGGGGCTAATTTAATTTCTTAGATGTGCAGGAAACAACCAACTATAAGTCATTCCTCTGCAGAAGTAGAATTTAGGAGTGTAGCAGCTTGTGAAGCTGAGATACAATGGCTCAAGCATTTGTTAAAAGAACTGGATGTCAAGTTTCAAACTGCTCCAACGATATATTGCGACAATTTAAGCGCTGTTTTGTTATTAATGGCAAATCCTGTATTTTATGACAAGACTAAACATTTTCAGCTTGAAGTACAATTAATCAAGAACAAGATAAATCAAAAACAGTTACACGTTATACATATTCCAAGGACAGATCAGGTTGCTGATCTTTTTACTAAACTTTTAATAGCCTCCACATTTAAAAGACTGAAGTTCAAACTGCAAGTTGTCCCAAAATCAATCTCGAGTTTGAAAAGGGTATTAGAGATTAAAGATGATTAATTATGATAATTAGAAAAGTAGTCTTAATTTTAAGAAGGCTATATAAGTAGAGAAGAAAAAATTCTATTGAGATAATAAATCATTTATTTTACTGAAATTAAATTCAATATCTTCTATTCTTTAATTTTTCGATTTCTACTCCTTCTTTCTTTTTATTCTTCTGCGATCAAAGTTACTGCTGCAAAATTTCTTTCCGTACATAACAAAATTTGGTTACTCAATCTTATTCTATTTCTTTTAATCCTTTCCTTATATAGCCATTAGTTAGTTGTGGTTGTTAATTATTGTGTATTTATAAATATCTTAATAAGCACAACCTTTGATGTAACTAATCCAATTCAGTTTTAGTTTGCTTCACTTTCTTCTCAACTTTTCTTACTATTCTCTCAAATCACCTTTAATTTTTGATACATTTCATGACATCAGAGAAAAATTCTAATTTTATGACTGTCATGATTTTTTTTATAAATAACACTAAAAAATTAATACCTATTAAAAACAAATTAGATGAGTAAAATTTTTTCACGTGGAAATATAATTACCTATTGAAAAATATTGGGACCAATATTAGTTATGTATAATATGTACAATGAATTAAAAAAAATACAATTAAAAATTAAATTATTAATTAATTATTTAATTTTAAATTTAAAAATTTAAAAAATTAGGATTAGTATTTAAACTCATTCACATTACATATAAGTTATTTCTAATCTTATCGTAACCTGTAATACACATTCAAAACTCACCGTCATCTTCTCCGATCCTCCCCTTGTATCACGAATTCTTCGTTGGCCATACCGACGCCGCCGCATCCTCCCACCGATGCCGTTCTCACTTTCGCCAGCCAGTCCGATGCGCCTCGTCCTCCGACACTCAACCTAACGTTGCTGCCGTTTTTTCGCGTGCCGCTCTTTCGAACCGGTTTCACTTTCTCCCATTCCTTCAAACCTCTTCTCATCGATGATACTACCATGCTCTTCTTCTTCAGATCCAAACATGGTTAGCTTCTTTCAGATTTGAGCCCTATGCTTCACAACAGTGCCGCTTCATCATGCCTAGTCCTTCAAAATTATATTTCACCACAATAATAGTTTCTTCTGTTTATTCATCTTCTTCTTCTTCTATTTTAATAGTCAATTTAGGATGGTCATTTTAGTATGTATGCGGATGGTTATTTTAATTTTTATATAGATGATTATTTTGATTGGAATGGATTTAGTTATATATAATTAAAATATGTTAGATGTTCAATTCATTAGGTATGCAGATGATTATTTTTATCCTTAAATGAATAGTTATTTTTACTAAGAGTGAGTGGCGTGTGGCAAGTCAAGTAACGATGGTGAAATGAGATAATTATTGATGAAGGTGGGGTGACCGCCGGTTGAAAAAAAAAAGAGAGTATTAGAGTGAAATGCTTTAATAAATTAGGATTTTATATGGTAATTTTTTGAAATAACTAACTGAATTTTTCAAAAATTTAAAATTTGAAATTTAAAATTTGATGTGAAATAACTGAATGAAAGTTTTTAAATTTATTATTTATTTTTATTGGACTAAATAACCAACCCATTGTACATATTGTCAAGATTCCTTATTGGCTCCCTAGCGGAATTTCTTTTGAAAAAGTATTGGAAACCAATATTAATTGTGTATAATGTGTACAATGAATTAAAAAAAAAGTAAAATTAAAATAAAAAATTAGATCAGTAATTAATTATTTAATTTTAAATTTTAAAATTTTAAAATTAAGATTAGTATTTAAATCCATTCATTAGTATTTAAATCCATTCGCACTATGTACGATTATTTCTAATCTTACCGTATCCTCCAATACACGTCCAAAACTCACCGTCATCTTCTCCAATTCTAACATCGCGTCATTGAATTTCTCGCCGACCATACCGAGGCCGCCGCATCCTCCTACCGACACCGTCCGCACCTCCGCCGGTCAGCTCGATGCTCTTCGCCCGCCGACGCTTGCTGCCGCTATTTTCGTGCCTCTATTCCGAATCGGCTTTGCTTTCTCCCATTCCTTCAAGCCTCGTCACTGATGATACCACCATGCTCTTCTTCTTTTTCGGATCCAAACATGGTTAGCTTCTTTCATGATTTGAGCCCTATGCTTCACAACAGTGCCACTTTTATCATGACTAGTCCTTCAAAATTATGTTTCACCACAATAATAGTTTCTTCTGTTTATTCATCATCTTCTTCTATTTTAATGGTCAATTTAGGATGGCCATTTTAGTAGGTATGGGGATGGTTATTTTATTTTTACGTAGATGATCATTTTGATTAGATTGAGTTTAGTTATATATAATTAAAATATGTTAGATGTTCAATTCATTAGGTATGCAGATGATTATTTTTATCTTTAAGTAGATGGTTATTTTTATTAAGGGTGGGTGGCGTGTGACAAGTCAAGTAGCAACGGTAAAATGGGATGATTATTGATGAAGGTGGGGTGGCCACCGGTTAAAAAAGAAGAGAATATTGGAGGATTTCATATGGTTATTTTAAAAAAATAACTAACGGAATTTTTTAAAAATTTGAAATTTAAAATCGAAAAATTTAAAATTTGATATGAAATAATTGAATAAGAATTTTTAAATTTATTATTTCGTAGGTAATTTTTATTTTTAACTCATATTAGACTAAATAAATAGTCTATTGTACACGTTATATAAATATCTCATTGACTCCCTAGCGAGACTCTTTTCTTTTTCTTTCTTTTTTTATGTGGCTCTCTTATACTCAAATTTTCGGCACATTAATTCGTTATGAAGTTCCATTCCTTGTTTATTGGTTAATATTTTTTTAATTTTTAATGAAAAATATTTTAAAAATAGTCCGATTAAAAGAATGATGAGATTCTTGATGGATAATAAACTATGATAAAATGAGTTGATAGAATTTTTTTTTTAAACTTTATTATACCTAAAGATAAGAAAAGAAAGTGATGTAATAAAAGTGAATAAAATAAAACAAAAAACAAGTGCTTTATTAAAAAATCTTGAAATCTAAAATAATTATTTGTTATAAATATGATAAAAATGAACTCTTATTGAAGAGATATCACTTGAGCATGAAGCAACGATGGACAAATTTGCAAGAAAACTGAGTTACCTGCCATCAAAGCCGATTTCACTCAAACAAGCTTTCAATTTATTCATGGTTACGGTAGAAATCTTGGTGGTCAAAGAAAAAGAGGTGGCATATTACGAAGAGGAAGATCCTCCAATTTTTCTTGCCCTCAGAGTTAGGTTTGTGCTCACTTTATTTCCATCGATTTACTCAGAATTTTAGCTTTGCTCTTTTACCTTTTACCTTTCATGATCCAAGAGATTTTTTGGCTAAGTAAAATACAAAAAAAGGACCATAAAAAATTATGATACTAATAAATTTGATCATGAAAAAATTAAAATTAACTTGTGATAAAAAAAATTTTCTATAAATATTTTTTATGAAAGTAATAAAATAATTAATTAGCATGAGAATAGAATAGCACGCGGCGCAGAGGAATAATATAAGGATTGCTTTAATTTCATGCATGGTGGGACATATATTACGTTTGATGGGGCGAACATAATAGCACTCACATGGAGCTGCTTAATCTCTCTTCTGGGTGTGAATGAATGAATGTGAATCTGTCAATATAATTATATATGTTTATGATTCCTTAGCTTCCATTACAAACAACAATAACATATATATACTTATTAAATAAATTCACACTCTGTAAACCCTAATTATTGCAATAATAATAACATGAAGGAAATTGTCACGCGAACAAGTTTAGTTTATACGGTCAAAAATAAAAAAATCTCTCTCTGACTTAGAACTATACTACTACTTTTGATACCTTGGAATCCACAACTTAATGATCAGCGGTTTCCTCCATTTCTATGGCTGGTTATTACTTTTCTTTATTTAGCGTTGTTGCAGCCACCTGGAACATGATTCATGAGTGTGTTGGTGCTCATGTAACTTCACTTCACAACAACTAATACCATATATATAATTAAAAAACTAAATCAATAAACTCTTATCTCTATCTCTATCTCTGCGATGCTTCTTCTCTATTGCACATATATATACACTACTCTCATCTCTAGCTACCTTATATAGTTCAATTGTCATTCATATTTTTAGAGCTATCCATATATCTCCATTCAATGCTTCTGTTGTCTTCTATGCCGAAAATCTCTATGTCATCTTTTCTGTATTATACTTATTACTCTTAGTATACTATAACTACTAAACCATATGTTTGGTGTTTTTTTCATCACCGCTCTTAGCTTCTTCTTTATATGTTTTTACAGATAACTAATTTTGTCGCACCTGATTCATTGTTTTCATATTGTTGCCTTAATTTACCAGGCCTAGTAATAAGATTTCATGTTTTCTGAACCAACTACCATATATATCTTAATTTCTTCAAATAATTACATGCATAATATATACACATACATTTCTACTCTGATATTATTGCCATTTAATAATTTTTATTTGTTAAAATTCAAGATTTTTACGAATATTAAAAAGTAGGTAAATAATAAGAGATACGAATAACGTAAATAACAAGCTGTATTTTAAATTTATTAATCATTTAAAATAAGAATATATTTAATTAATTTAAAATTTAATTTTTAAAATTAAAATTTATTTATTTTTAACTTATTATTTAAATTATTAAAAAAAACATTGTTCTCTGTACTTTTTCAAACCCTAAATATCATGACTCTAATAATTTCTTTTTGATGATATATTGCCAATTGGAATAACTATAAAGCTAACTTCTTATATAATATAATATATATAAACCAATTTCAAGCTTAGGTTATATATATATAATATCTTCGATATTGCTTGCCTTCTAAATCAAACCTCAAAGATTTAATTGAAGGCACATGCGAGACTTGGCAGCAAAGAATAAGTGTGGTACCGAGCTCCCTCTCATTATCTTGTCTGATCTATCTAATGTAATTCACTGTCGTTTATTATTATTATTATTATTATTTTGCTTCATCATCAAATATTAGCACACAAGGCATATTGATAAGGATCTTAGGTCCCTAATGTGGGGACAATGCAACATTCTACGGTTTAGATATGTGATTCTTCAATTCCAACTTTTTGAGAATATATATAATCATACTAAATATATATTAAAATTAATCACCTAAATTAGTTACGAATGTAAAAAAATATTAAAATATAAAATATATATTAAAAATAAAATAAATTACATATGTATTTATTATATACAAATAAATAGACTAATTTTATTATTTTAGTGATTATTTTTTATGTGTAAATAATATTTTTTATATATATATATTATATAATTAAGGTCTCGTTAACCTTTTGTCTTAATTAGCATATAAGATCTAGAGTCTCGATGCTCGAGAGCTGAGGGACCATCTATCAATCATCATTATACTTTTTAATCTTTGTTTCCAAGGAAAGGAACCATGCGACAAATATGCGGCTATATATATGATAGTGAAGATCAAGAGTAATTATGGATTCAAATATTATCAATCAAGGTTAATTAACATTTTCATCTCCTGGACTTTTTATTTAATATATAATCCTTAGCCAAAAGATAATATTTTAATTATTCTACCACTTACGAAGAAAGCCAAACCATATTCAATGAAGAAACAATAAGTTATATATTATTAAACACAGGTTTTACTAATATGGTGTAACTCAATTTGACAATAGTTTAGGTTGGTGGATATATAGATAATAAGAGTTTAAGGACGAATTGAAAATCTTTAACCATGAATATGCGTTAAATAAATTGGATTAGTCAGTCTCTTGTATAGGATGAAATGTTAAATATTATTAGAGATATAATTATTTAGGTATTTTTTATTAATTTAATTTTTTAGAAAAAATAATTTTATAATATAATATCAAAATTTTGATAACTAAAAAATTTTGATTTAATATTTGTTGACTCAAAAAAAAACTTTTACTATGAAAAAAATATATAAAATTTGCGTAAATTTAAAAAAATCTTATATAAAAGATATATATCTCTTCTTATCAACAAAAAAATTTGTAAAAGAAGTAGTTTTATTACAACTATTAAAAAGTTAATTTGCAACAAACAAAGAATATATAGAACAATTTATTTCTCTTAATTGTAACATACAAACACAAATACGATACAAACTCAGGTCAACAGTAATCAAATAAAAACAGCAGCTGTTGCTGCTTGCGTAGTTTTGACTTAGCACAATGATAAAAACAAATTTAAGTAGTGCCCATCATAATAATCCGTAGCAAACAATACAACTTAATTCAAACCCCGCAAATTAAAACTAAGTAAGGTGAATATGTCTTGTTACTAACTATTTAACTGTCCTAATAATTAAAAAAGGTGGAGGCATCAGAATGAAGCTAATAGTTAAATTCATGCATGCCCTCCATCCCATTATATATTAGCAGGTTTATATATGTACATGAATTTAAAGAGTAGTTGCAGTTGAAGATTTAATTGTATCTAATATATATATATATATATATATATGTAAAATAATGTAATTAGTAAGTACCCAAAATGAGGAATTTATAATATGGTGGAATCCATGATGCTATTTCCACAAATCAATTGGGCAGGTGAGGGAGTTTGATGTTGATGCAGCATCATTGTGAGGCACCATAACAATTTCCTGTGTGAGATCTTGTACAATACTATTAGAGGATGCATGATTATCATCTTGACTAAGTTGTGAAGCAACAAACTTGTCAAGAACTCTCCAATCAAGAACTCCTACTTCTTGTTGTTCATTATTGAAGAATGACTGAAAACTTGGGACTTGTTCTCCTCCTCCAATTGGTGGTGGCATGATGAGTTGTTCAGAAATGGAGGAAGGTGCAGCAGCAGATTGTTGATGAGACTCTAAGAGTGGAAGCTGAAGGAAGGGGTATGATGATGATGGGTGATGAAGCTCTTTCTTGATGAGAGGATATGGTGGTAGCTGCATCAAATTGGAATGGTTATTATTGGTGGATTGATGAAGAAGAATAGAGGATTGTTGCTTTGTTGGCGATTCCATCATCATCAATTCTTGCTCATCGTACCAACAAGAAGAATTAGGAGACTCATCATGCTCTCTCATCATCACTTTACGCATCGTTGTTACTCTCTTCTTGAATACTCTACACACCACCCATCCTTCTTCCTGCATCCATGCATGCATGCATTCATGTCTTTAATTATGTATGTATGCAAATATTTCTATGACCGAAAAATATAGAATTAAACTTGCCTGTGGTGCGGCATTTTCATCGGTTTCAAGGCGATATTCGTGCATGATCCAATCGGATTTTTGTCCATTAGGAGCTCTACCTTTATAAAAGACTAATGTCTTCCTCATCCCTATGAGATCATGCTTTGAATATATAGCTTTGTCTCTTCCCGTTGCTTTCCAAAACCCAGCTGCTGTTGCCCTATTTGTTCTTGTTCCTGTTGGATACTTCTTATCCTTGTGGCTAAAGAAGTACCATTCATTCTCCTCTTCTCTTCCTATCCTGCATATCTCTTCAAAATTTGAACAACTAACTTATTCATTAATTAACAATATATATCCTCACAATCATATAGTATATGCATGCATGTGTATGTACCTTGAAGGTCCCATGGCTCAATTTTGTAGAGGTCAACATCTTTGATTACATCAAGCTCAATCTTCCTTGAACTAACCTTCTTCCTAAGGTAGTAATCAACAAGTTCTTCATCCGTGGGGTGGAATCTAAAACCCGGGGGAACATGACAAAAACTATTCATATTCTCCATGCAATTTTTCACTCCTGCAAAAAATGTATAGTAAGATACTTCCATCTTAATGCATTATGGCTTGCCCAATTTATTAGTGACAATGCAAGAACACCTTTATAATAATTTCTCTACAATTTACTTTTTATCCCCTGCTCTTTCAATCCCTAACTATTGGCGGCGCTAACCAACTTGTGTTGGTCGAGTCGTCAGCACATTCGTCCACTTAAGCAAATATCGAATTGTCGGAGATTTGCATCCCACCTTAATTTATTGGTTGGGAAATATTGTGCACAACAAAAAAAAATTATTAACGCACAAACTTCCATGATTTCCGTAGCTAATTGTTGAAGGTATCATTCAAAAACATAATTTGGAGTAAAAAGTAATTAATTTTAAATAATCTAAATTAAAAATAAATCAAATTAATTAAAATCATTATAGTTAAATGAATTGTTCAATTCTTAGCTGGTTAAAAGTTGATTTTATATACTTTTTCTTTCATAATAAGGCCAATTTGAACATTTTCCAAATATTTACAGAGTAGCGTCTTTTAAGCTATAAACTTACACCATCTAATATTTACTTTTGATTATATCAAGAAGTGCCAACAATAATGAAAAACAATACCAAATTAATTACACCTTCTACAGTATGTAGTAGTATATATAATGACAACATGATTAATCCAATTATAAGCGTAGGGATTTAATTTGTTACAGGAAAGCCAATAATAATGCTTAATTAACCTAATTTCAGATATTGGAAGACGGAAATATAACAAAAATTATATTGTATATCCCCCCAAGTGTCTCATCAAAATGTGCACATGTGGCCTATAACATATAAGAACCATGGAAGTGAAAAATGTTGTAAAAGAAGAATAAGAATTGATATCCAATGTGGTTTGTCGTTATAAAGTGTAGATGGAGAAAAAAGCAAGACCATGATGATATGATTATGCGTGTGAAAATGTTCACATAGTCAACACACATGTGATAATGGACATGCACACACACAATACTAACTAAGTATGTTACTAGATCAACATATATATACACACAATATAGTGCGTGTCACTCATTGTGATTCCCACTGATTTATGTGACCCATGCTTCTAAAGAATAAAGTTCATGAACCTTCTTATTATGTGTCACAGTATGTTTAGCCAAATAAGACACAACATCCGAGATCATCAACCATTCAAAATATGAATATGGAAATCAAATCTGCCCTTTAGCTTTTTAAATTAATTTTGATCACTTTTAAGTATTTCTTGTTTTTAACATCTCCAAATTAATCTAAAGAAAAGTTTCAATACCTCCATCTTATAGAACAAACTGCACATAATAATGACTTTAAGGTATTATTAATTAGTCAGTATTTTAAGAGAGTACTAATTACGAAGCCAAGGTTACTAAAATTAAATATTTGAAATAAAAATAAGAATCAAAATATCAAAAGATATGCTATTTTCTCTCATTGAAAATGTTAGTCATTATTTTAAGAACATCGGTTATTAACAAAATTCATAAGTAAGCATGCTCTATTTAATTAGTGCCACAATACATGTCATACATATATTAGAGACTCTGTATATTTAATTTATAACTGAAGATATCATGAATGTGTAAAAAAGAAAAACTAAAAAAAGTAATGAAATGAGAGAAAGTGTATGTATGAGAGCTCACAGAAATCGATAATCTTGCTCCGGAAATGGTGAGTAGTGCTTGAGTTTGAGTTTGAGAATGAGATGAAAAGATAGTAGCAAAGACAAGTCGTTTCAGATCCCGAGGAGAAAGAAAACACAAGAAGTGAAGAAGGCACAGAAAGCAAGGTGTGATGAGGAATAAAATAGAAACCCTAATGAGTGGATGCAGTTTGGTTGTGTTTGTTATGTGGCAAAGAATAAGAATATGTCACTGAATTGGTGCAAAAGTTTTGAAGAGAAGGAATTGAAGATGGCAGATAGAGCCAAATGGTTGGATCTCTCAGCTGCCACCTCTACCACCATCACCTAACCATAAACCAACAGAGGACAATGCCAGATTTTGCTCTCCCTCTCTCTCACTCAATAAGCTAAGAGTCTCTTTCTAAATCCATATCTGTCTTGTGTAGAAGCTTTTGAGAGAGAGAGAGAGAGAGAGAGGAAGTTAAAGGGTTGAATGTGAGAGGAACTAACTAAGAGGACAGACACATGAAGAATCTTAAAGGGATTTCAGGAGTTCCTAAAATTAACATTTCTTTTAAATATTATTTATACATTAAAATCAGTTATTCATTATTTATATATACATATATGTATTATTTAATTTTTTATAATATATATTTTATAATTTAATATATATCTTATACTAATAATTAATTTTAATATGATATATATATATATATATATATATATATAATATCTCATATCAATTTAAAATTATTTTTGTTAATGAAATATTAATTAACTAAAAATAATAAATTTTATTAGTTACATATCATTGTTCTTTGTAATATATATATATATTATCATGGAACTTCTAAATTTATTGTATTAATTCTTTTGTTAATACATAATATACTATTTGCTATTGCAATTATTTATGATAAGCTATAAAATTTTACGAGAACTATTACTACAATAATAACTAGTTTATATAGTGAAAGAGTTTGAAATTTTATAAGATTTTTTTTATCCTTAGCTTGATATAAAACTCTTTTTTAGATGTTAATCTATCCCACAATAATACTCATAACATAATATTCTTTTAAGAGCCAGTACTTCAACAATTCTATTTTTTGATACTTCATTTGGCCTTTTGCTAATTAGAACTCTATGCAAATTGTCCTTTTTAATTGGTTAGTTCTCAATGTTACAAGACCTTAAGAAAATTATTATCATTACAAAAGTTAATTTATATGAACGAAGAGTTAAAAGCATTGTAAAACTCTTTTTCAAGTGTTGCCTTCGAGATGAAATCTTTTCTAAATATTAGCCCCACGAAATTCATAACATTACTCAATTTAATTTTTTTTTCTATTCTTAAAAATGAGAGTAAAGAAATGTATAAAAAGGGTGTGTATGTTGGTGGTGACGTAATGGAACAGCCAACGCCCTAAAAGAAAAAGGAAAAGTTACTACGCTATGTATGAGGCATGGTGGCCCCTATTTGGCCCCATTCCAATTCTTAGTCCCTACCATTTTTCACCATCTATCCCCTTCTTACTTGCTACTGTAATTGATGAATGAAATTTTGTGATCATCAATCATGAAGTGACACTATGGATGTTCTATTGAGACACTAGACATACATGTGCCAAATCTTGATAAGCTCCTTCTTCTCTCTTATTCTTGTCCCTTTCTAATTAATTCTCTGAGATTCATAAGCTAAGTGATGGTTGTTCAGCTTATTATTATTAAGCTAATGATACAATCCTTGCAGGCTTTGTATCTGTGTGTTAATGTAAAAAATGATCTCATCATCTTAACCAACCTAGCTAATTAGACCACATATATTTAGACACCTATAATTCTATAGTAGTTGTTTGTTCACTATACAGCACTAGGAAATGACAATAATGTAGCTCTAATAATCATCAAAGGGTAGTAAAAAGCAAAAGTACGTATGTATGTCCTCAATGTTAATTATTTCATTTGTCTTCAGCGATACAAAAGAAACAAGATAAATAAACATATATTTGAAACGATTAATTTGGTTGGTCAAATATTCAATTCATTCGTCCATCGTCAATAATAAAAAAATATTTAAAATGTTTAATACGATAAATGATAATTATTTTAAAAAATATTCAAAGATATATTTAACAGTCACTTAATCGTAAAAAAAATCTTCATTAACAATATCTTTATTAACAATTAGTTACGTTATTATTGATCGTCAAAAATAAATGTTAATAAAAGTCAATCATATTATGTATATACACAAAAAATTAACTATTAAATTAAATTAATTACTGATATAAAATATATATTTAAATATAAAATAAATATTAAAAATAAATTAAATAATATATATTTATATATAAATATATAGTGAATAATTTTTAATTAGCATGCACATGAATTTTTGAATAAAAATATTGTTAATGATATTTTTAAATATTTTTAAATCCTTTTCTAACAATGTTAAATATTTTTTGACAACTAATAACCGTAAAAAATCCTATCAAAATAACTATTTTTATTGGACTTCAATAATACTTATTATTTTTCTGTAATTAGCCTCCTGGTTTAAATATTATCTATAACAATATATAATGGCAATACATGGATTTGGTGTCCAAATTTTTTTCCAGTATTATCCTCTCTAATTAACTTCTTCACTTAATGTCAGTTATCTCTGAAAAACTCCTATTACTCCACTTGGCCACTTGACATACCTGTCACCTCTAGACAGTGTATTATGGTTGTTAATTGTTCCCTTAAAAAATTTACGCTATTAATTTAATATTTGAATTTTTTTTATTGTTGTTAATTCTTTACTTAAAAAATTTACACTATTAATTTAATATTTGAATTCTTTTATTATGGTACTATTTTAATGTACTCTAAATTTTTATTATGTATTTATAATTTTGATAAAAATCATTCTTAAAAGAAATATTAATCTTATTTTTTAATTTTTTTTATCCAGATAATATTAAATTATTTATATTAAAAAATTTACGAAATTCAAAAAATATTATTTATATGTTAAAAATCTGTTTTTAGATATTCAAGTATTAGAATTGGTCCAAATAACATTGGTTGGTTGTGTATATATATTCCATTAGTTTGTTAATTTTATCTTTTGAATTATTTTTTATTATTGTACTATTTTAATGTACTCTAATTTTTTATTGTGTATTTATAATTTTAAAAATAATCATTAGAAGAAATATTAATTTTATCTCTTAAATTTTTTACTTTGACAATATTAACTAATTTATATTAAAATATTTAGATAATTCCAAAACTATTATTTATACTATAACAAAATAACAATATACAAAGAAAATATGGGAGTTTGATGTTCAATTTTTTTTATTCAGTGAGTTCTACTTGACAGTTGTTGTATAAAATATTTATTTAAAAATATTAGTAATTTTTTATTTAATTTATACGGTAAATAATAATATTTTATGTAATTTTATTTTATTTAGTATCAAATAAATTTAGATTTGAATTTTCTTTTATTCTTTTCGAATTGAAATAGTTCCATTGCATGATTGACAACTTTGATTTCTATTATAATAACTATTTTTTCTATTATTTTCTATTTACTATTTTTTTTATTTTTGTCATAATAACTTTTTTTATCTATACCAATATATAATGGGATAGAAAAGTTTGGTATCCAATTCCTTCTTCCTATTTTATCCCTATTTCTTTTTTATTTTTGTTACACATTGAATTTAATATAACAAACTGTTACCACGTCCTCAATTTTTTATTTTTTTATAAAAGAATTTATCTCACGACAGAGTATTAAATTGATTCATTTTCAACCCACGACATATTTTAAAACTGATTTACTTCCAATAAAAAACTGCTCCCACTACGTACTCAATTTAAAAACTGAAACCCCAACAGAATTAAATACTTTTTCACTTTCAATTTTGGTCTCCCAAACCTTTTTTTATTCTCTACATTTTGCTATCTTTTTGACAAATAGAACTGGAAACTTCACAAAATCAACAATCAACGTCGACCCACTTGAACAGAATATGCTAGGCGAAGAAGACAACATGATCGAAGAACAAAGACAACAACACCTAGCTAGAAGACGTGCAACTTATCCGTAGATGATTCGACAAGGAAAACAAGTTGCCATATCAACTGACTCCAATTCCAACTCCAATGCCAAACGCAAGTAGAGGTACTCGATTAACTACAAACATAGGAGTAGCCCAATTGACTACAATTAAACAAATGACCAGAGCTACCACCCATCATCAATTTGATACAGGTAACACGATAACTAATTTTCTTTGTTATGAATTCAATTAGTTTTTAATAATTATATTTTACTTTTGAAACATACAGGGATGGAAGCGTATGACAATGGAACAGGCACAAGTAACAGAAATCTATAACAATATATAATGTGCTTTCTAATGTTGCCCTTAATGATAGAGATTCTCCCGTACATGCGTCTTTTACTTTAAATAAAAGAACTTTCACCGTTAACAGCAACACATGTTATTCTATCTTATTTTCATTCTGTTTCACTAATAGTTGTAGGAACCGTAACCTCTTCTTCAATTCTTTATTCCAATAATTTATCCATTTAATTAATTTTATCCGTTTTTAATTTTTCTTACTTCTCTTTCCAAGTCTGAATGTGTTTCTCTGTATGTAACAATTATTTGGATGAATTTTTGTAATTTTCTGAACTAGATAATGACTATGCCAAATGTTGATTTTCGACGCCATGTATGAAAGGAGGAAAAAAATAATTAGGGGTGATAAATAATTTTTTATAGATCTTATCGTTTTATTTTGGGTATATTCTTTATGTGAGTACTTTATACCATGTTTGATCTCATTATTCAATTTTTAGTGCTTCTCCTCTTGCCATTAGGTGCACTCTTCTATATTATTACTGTTGCCATCATTCTCATTCCCTGAATATCGTGATTGTATCGCTTCCATCTTTTCCTCGCTTTCATTTACTACAATTGCAAATTTTATAACATTTTATTGTTGATATTAATTTCACGCATAACTTTCACCTTCATTTTCCTTTCTTTTCAGTTTACTTACCAAACTGTATTCATTCTTATATATTTTTAATTTATCTTTCACATACAAAATTTCTCTCATCAATTTAATTTAAAAAAATGATTATTTTTTTTATCTGATATTTATTTTTTAATTTTTTTTGACATGTATATACCTATCAATAATGAACCGAAGAACTCTCATAAATTATTTTGTTAACTCATTCTTATATATTTTTAATCTGTCTTTCACATACAAAGTGATGAAAAAAAAATGAGAGCTGCCATAATGGTATTATGGTAATTGATTGCGGAAAAAAATAAAATAAGACAACATAATAGTGACGGTGAGACGATAATAGTTATCCATGTAAAAAGAATGATAAGAAAAAATGATAGTGTATAATATGATGAGATGATATAATCAAAATAAAAATTAATAATTTTAAAATAATAATAAAATTAAAAATAATTAAAGATGTTTAATATAAGATTAAAAAAAAAATTTATCTATTCGAATTATACATAAAGATAACGAGTATTTTGAATATAAAATTTTAAATTTATTTCAAATTAAATAAGATTGAGAAAATAAATAAATTTAATATATAAATAACTAATTTGTAAACCATATTAGTAAATCTTTATCTTAATTTTAGTATACATAATAATAATATAACTTTTTAAATTTTTTAATTTAAATTAAATTATTTTATATTTTTTACATATCTTAAATAATTTAAAATATTTAATTTTTTTATAATTAATTTTTATTTATTGATATCAAATTTATAATTTTAAAAACAAAAAAATAAAAAAGCGGCTGAACAGGCACTTTCAGCAGCTTTTCTATTATTTTTAAGAAATTAATTTTATTTTTTTGTTAATATATCATTCATTCTTCAAATTTATTAGATAAGTATTTTTTATTTTAATGTTGATGTGACTTTATTTATATCATATTTTATTAAAATTAAAATTACTATAAACCAAAATATAATTCAAAAAATAATGATAATAACATTTTTCTGATTCAAAAAGAGTATATATAAACCAAAATACATATTAGTTATTTATAAAAAATAATTTTTACTTAAATGTCAGATAAAAGTACTATTATTTTAATATTAAATTGAAAAAATATATTTTTTTATCTATTAGAATTATGGATGGAAATAAAAAATATTTTAGATATAAATTTTTAAATTTGCTTCTAATTAAATAGGATTGAAAAAATAAATAAATTTAATAATATTTATAAATAACTAATCTTTAAATAATATCAATAAATTTTTATATTAATTTTATTATACATAATAGCAAATTAATATTTTTTAATCTTATTTTTTAATTTAAATTTATTTTTTTAATATTTTACATGTTAAATAATTTAAGATATTTTATTTTTTTATAATTTATTTTTAATTATTATTAAATTTATAATTTTAAAATAAAAATATAAAATTAGTTTTTAAAACTCAATAGAAAAGCGGCTCAACAGGCACGATAGTGCTTGGTGAGCCGCTAGTGAGAATAAACTCCATACAAATAAATAAATAAACAGGATTAGTGTTAGCTGCTTTGGTGATCTATTGTATTTTTTAATTTAATAGATTAAGAATTAATCAACTGTAAATCTAAATTTTATTTAAAAATATATTATTGATCAATAAATTAATATATATTATATATATATAATAGAATTTAAACTTTCAATACTCGAATAAGTAAACTAATTACTTAGCCAAACTATGCTATGTATAGTACTTCCCGTATATTGATTTATCCTAGAGAAATTATTTTGGGACATTCAATGTGACTAATTGATGAGTAGCCTTAACTTGTTTAAGAATAACAAAAAGGTCCATAGTCATGATCTCCACCTAAGCTCTAGGTATATAACCGATCATAATTAGTTAGAAATGAAATCATTCTTAATCACTCTTTACGGGAAAAATAAACTATAACATGAAATAGGGATACAATTGAGAAGGCTTTGGAGAAGATTACATATATCCATTATTAACCACTTGTGCACCTTTATTTAGATAAAAAAATTTAAAAACTTAATTAGTCTATATATTTATCCAATCCCAAGATGCCTTAGTTATTTATTTATGGCATGATTTATATCTTTAAATAATTTGTATTATTAACATAATTTTGTTGTGCAGCATGAACATTGAACAATGCTCTAGAGAGTCATAATTGAAGGCATATATATTTGCACGTCTCGCTGTCACAGAGTGCGGTGAACTCATTACGGAACTCAGGCTCCGTCCCAACACCACAAAATTTATTCCGTCCTGTTTTCACACTTCACATGTACTCTAATTCATCAATATCTTATATATTATTAAAAAATTAAAAATGCACTGCTCTTTAATTTATTTACACTGGTTTCTTGCATTGTTTTTTTTTTTTACCAACACAAGCAGAAATTATAACAGTTCAATGCGTAGTTTAATTCATAACTATTGATGAATTAAATGTCTATTAATTTTTTTTTTAAATTTGGAGACTCGAACCTGCAATTTTTAGTTGAGTATGAGAAGATTATGTTATTTGAGTTATAGTTCGTTGACTAATGTCTCTATTAATTTATTTTTTATATTTATTAATATATGTATAAATATATAAAAATATGAAATTTGTTAAAATAATAAAATACTTTATATGATAATTTAAAAAAGTAGTGTTTACCTAATTCCTCTCCCCTTCCCGTTATATATATATATACCGTAACTTTTACCCCTATAAATGAAAAACAAAAAGTTTTTTAATGATTGTAGTACCAAACTTGTATTATTAAGCTCCTAACTCCTAAACTTTTAGTAACTTTCTAAAAGTTTTTAGGGATTAGATATTTTCATACTTTTTATTAGTACCAAATAATTATAATACATACAGTGTAAATGAGCTCGAAATATACGCTCTATAAATTTTAATAGAATATAGCTGGGCCCAGTTCAGAAGCCATTTACTGACAGGCTAAGCTTGTGAAGCTAGCCGGCTAGAATGAAACTGCAGTAAGCCAGTAGCCACTAAGACACTGCTAATGTGGGACCCAATTGCTGAGAAGTGTATGTAGCGGCTCGCTGTCCGGCGTGGGCTACCCAACATCATTAGAATTGCAAGTTGGGCTCAGTTTTGTGGGAGCCCACTCATCTTGGTGGGTCCTTAGTGTGGTCAGTCTTCTCCTACTTGTTTGGAAATTAGGTTATTTATCCTCCTCCTTCCACCTTCCACACACCTTGCTCTGTTTTTTTTTTTTCTCTTTTTTGTTTTTCAACAACACGTGCAAAATATTGTCGGAGTTGGGCACGGGCAGCTCCTAATAATTATAATTACAAGCTTATTAGTTATTACTCACAACCTAATTGTTAAGGTAAGTGTTTTCCATTTTTTCCTCCTTTAATAACCAATTTATTGTGCGTTTTCTTTGTGGCAAGAAAATACTAGTTAGTTGTAGGACAATATAAATATGTGAAATTTAAAGTACTAGACATGCAATGATACTTGCGAAATATGGTTTGTACAAGAGGCTTCAATTTTGTGGAGGAAAGTAGGTTGGGCTATATAACGGGGTATTTTTCGAAGTATGGATCGGATATTATTTGCATCTACATTATTCTATATAATATAATATGTGAATCTCGCTACATGTATGTTCTTTGAACATATTTTTATAATTTACCATTGATATTTATTTTAATGTTTTCTTGATTAATCCACAGTTATTGTTAGTGTTGCAAGTGTGAGGAGTATTGAAGTTAGTCCCACATTAAAAAAAGTATGGAAGAGTGAGGAGTTTATAAAATGAGAGACTCATTAACTTGACATCTTAAGGTTTTGAGTTGAATGTGGTGTCTTTTCATTTTATGTTCTCTCACTTAATTTCTCTCCGAAGTCGTCGTGACCCAATCACAATATGAGATCACACAGTATTCAAGATATGCCTATAATGATATGTCCCAAAATATATTTTTGTAATTATCTCATTATTTATTCATTTTCGTAAATATTATATTTATTTAATTTAAATATAAAAAAACCTTATTTATCACTATGTCCAGCTATAAAAAAAGCTTTAATTTTTTTAATAAAAATATGACATTTCAAATACTAGAAATAAAATTAAAATTTGATCTGAATAATAGGGTTTAAAATAATAATTTGTCTACATCTGCAATATATTTAATTTAATTTAAAGTAGAATGTTAATAAATTCTATATTATATACATTTAATTATATATTATTACATTAATAAAAATAATTAATTTTTTATAAATATCCTATAAATGATCATTAAAAAATGATGCGATAAAATAATTTTGTAAAATTATTTAAATTTGTATAAAAAATAAAGAAAAATACTAATACGTTTTAGAAAAAATAAAAAGTATAATATTTTTTTAAATTAAAAGTGTAAATTTTAAATTTTAAAACCTAAATTCTAAATAAATAATGTTATACGTTCAAATGTTTTTGTTAATTAAGTCCAACTAAGTTAGTTTAATATTAACAAAAATTAATTATAGGTAACATTACTCTAAATTTTATTATTTAACTTAGTTAAATTTAGTTCATAAAAAGACTTGAATGTGTAGCACTACTCATTTTAAATTCTATATCTTAAACTTTAAATTTTAAATTCATTGTAAATCTTAAATTTGAGTAAGTAATATAAAAAATAATAAATAAAAATTTAAAATTTATTTAATTAATAAAAAATAAAATATTTTCTATTTAATAAAAACATTTAAAAATGAACTAAATTAAATAAAAAATATTAAAAAATTATTAGAATTGATTATTTTTTGTCATTATTTAACTATTAACTTAATTTATTTAGTCTAATAATTTAATAATATACTTTTAAATATTAATAATTAATTAATAACAAAAAATAATATATTCTAATAATTTTTTAGCACTTATCAAACTAAATTATATATATAAATTGAATGGAGATAAATAATGGGAAAAGGTTGAAAGATGAGTTGACCTTAGAAAGTGGGATTGATAAATGATGAATGATGAATGGTGAGTGATGTGGCAATGAAAGCAATGGGGATGCGGCTTCTATAATACAAAAGGGGCCCCACAGCTGATATCCCCATATCTCATTCCCATCATGGATGTTCTTCTCTTACTCCATTCCATTCCCCAGTTCTCTTTCTATTGCTCTTCCTTCTCCTATACACCTTTTATTCCTTCCCAAAAGACAATCTTGCCCTTCAATATTTGAGATTTTCATAAATAGGGATATCTGAGCGAAAGAGTATATATAATGTAACACCTACGATGAGTATGGAATAATGTTCTAGCTGTATTGTGAGTATCAATACAGGTATGGCATGTGTGTTGTCAAAATGTGGTATGTAATCATTTTTTGTACAGAAAACTAATGAATGGATGAATGGACATTCTATCCACTTTTACTTTATTCTCCATTCAAAATTAGCCACCGCTGAATTAAGCAAGTACTCAACAAAATTTAAATAAGAATTTCAGATCACGCCAATTTATTCAAACATGTATCGTTTTCTAGCTTGGTCGGTATTATAATTAGGAAATTCTAGCAGTCAAAACTTTTAACTTGAAATTAGATAATCAATTAATGTTGAAAATATTGGTTACTTCACATTTTTCTTATAATTATTGATTTTTTAAATCTAATGTGAAGAGAGAGATCAGACATCTCGTTCATGTATGAGATATTGGTAAATCCGATTCGAGTGGCTAAAAACTCACCATAATTACACTACTAATTAACACTAGGTAATCGAGTTGAAGGTTAGATTATAGGTTAGTTAATTAGTTGGATAGCTAGTTAAAGAAGTGTACATATATGAATAGAAAGTTGGCAATTAGAGATTTAGGGTTTAGTTACTAGGCTGTAATTATATTCCAACTAGTCATGGTTGCACAATTTTCTTTTCTATTCTTTTTATTGTAGATTCTGTATCACCATTTTTCAAAGATACCAACAAAATCTCAAAATTGGCACCAAGTTTTGCAATAAATATTGAGCAATGTTAGGGCAGTACTACTTTTATGATTTGTAACCATCAAATAGTCATTAATAATAATTTTAATAGTGTGAGATTTGTGTGAAATTTCATCCAATAACTTACTTTTTTTTGTTAGTTACATACTAGTCAGAATTTAATAAAATTACTCTAGACTTTTCCTTAAATATTTATAGGAGAAATTCTAGGTAGCTTTAGTGCATTGTACAGTTACTGGTCCATTCAACTCTTTCTGTGGTTTAATTTTCTCTCATAACAAGTTAATTTAGATTTCTCTCTTTCACAATTCTCACAAATTCTCACTTTTACATACATCACTTTTTTATGTATTTTTTGTGTACACATTCTTTTCGTAGTATAAAAGATATATATTTTTTAAAATTTTTTCTCACTTCTTATCAATCATTTTCAATATAAAAGATGAAAATGTACACAAAAGTAATACATATGCCATTCTTCGTTAAGTAATTAATTAAGCCGTGTATGCAAATTCAACACGTTTTGTTTCACATGACTTTTACTCTTGTTGAATAAATAATGAGTCTTGCATTCAAATGGAGATAAGTCTGATCTCAAAGTAGTTTTGAGATTAATGTTAAAATTGTTTTTGAGAATTTAATTATATCAATTATGTTTTTAAGGTTGGTAAAAGTGTATTATGTTAATCTTTAACTTATTTTTCGTTAATAATGTACTAATGTAATTCGATAAGTAAATCATTAGTGACATGTGTATGTTACTTTATGAGTTGGTCACGTGTAATAACATAATAACATGATGATAGATCGATCAGTGATATGCACTATAAGAAAAACACCAGTTACAATCATATTAATCAAATAAAACTGTCACCAAGTAGCTTATCATCAGATTTACCTTCGTCCTGTAGTTGACGGTATAAACGTCGCCAGAAATCACTTACCGGTAGAGCAATTCTTGTGGGGTTCAAAGGTGATCTTGCGCCAAATCCTATCGGGATCCACGACTGAGGTCTCGGAGCCGGTTTCGTCGGCTCCACTAAGCGGTTGAGATTGCTGGGTCGCGGCATCCAACCTCTGCTGATACTCCTTTTGTGTCACACGTTAGTTGTGATTAGGATAATAGTTAAATAATTGACTTTAAACCAAATAAAACTGAAATTTAGGATTAATTTAAACTCACATAATGGGTCGCCGACTGCTCGTCAGCAAATGTCTCCTTATTTGCCTTTAAAGTATGGGTATATTTGAAGGTCTCCACTAGTGTTGCCTCACGATGCAACAACTTAGACTACAAATTAAATATATCAACTAAATAATAAAATAAATGAACAAATTAAACAATGACAGACAAATATATATGAAGCAGAAAATTTTAATTCTAATTTTGAAAAAATAATTTTGATTTTTTCGATTTAAATAAAAATCTTATAAAAATTTTAATAGAGTCTCCCCCTGAAATTTAGATTTAGCCACCCTTAAAGGGTTCCATCCAAACCAAATTAACATCATTATTTTCACAGTCAAACATTTTCTAAACAATTTTAGTAGCAGAAATAAGCAAACAGTTAAATATCCAACATTTTTGCAGCAGCTTCAGAGTCTAATCTAACCTATCTTAATCACTTAAATCTACTAAAACTGAAAATTAAACACTCTAAATTCTACTAACTACTTAAGTAACTTGATAATGAATAAAATGAAATTAAACACTGTAAACTCTACTAACTAATTCAAGTAACTACTATAACATAAAACAATGCCAAAATTCTTACCAGTCTCGTCTTCATCTTTATAAAGGTCGCCGACCTACCTGTATACCTCGACGACTTGGGCGAAGCTCTATTGACGATGTTCGTCAGACGTCGATGCTTGAACCCCTCGATATCTCTAAAGTGAGCCTCCAAATCACGCTTGATATTTGGATGGATCCATGAGGTCAGGTGGCCTTTCCCCTGACGAACATCGCTCATCATCTGCTGAAAATGTTTCGTTGTCCGGTGGTTGTAGATCTTCTGGATAATGAGGTTATGCTCTGCATCTCATATGAATTTCAACTGCACACTGTGATTTGCCAACAACATTAGTTAATTAGAATAAAATACAATTCAAATACAGCAACTCAATTCTAACTAAATTGGGATCTTACCGCCCACTTCTGAAACCAGCGTTCTCTAGTCTCAGTCAGGATCTATGTATATGTCGGCCACGGGTGGTTGTACATGGACTTAATGACCTCGAATATCTCCTATGTGTAAGTATTGGGGTTCGTGAAAACTTGTCAGAGAACAAATCGCACATTAACAATCACATAAGATAAACAAACTTAACATAAATAAACCGAAGATAAAAAAATTAAGATAAACAAACTTAATATTGAAAACTTGAATTTACGACTGCATGCCATCAGGCGAAATCCTTAGCCTGATGATGGGCGGTGGTGCAAGGGCATCCTGCTCGGAGACATTGGAGGAATCACCCACTACAAGCTCTGTTAACGGGGTCGCTGCATCTACAGGAAGCGTAGCAGTAGGAAGCACCCAATTCGAGTTTGGGACCATGATAAATTGTTGGTCCGATGAACCTGCTTGTGACGTCAAGGGGTCAACGGGGTAGTTGGGGTAGAGGGCGATGACTGGCAGCCTTGGGGATTCGACAGAATCCCGCTCTCTACCACGACCACGTGATGACCCACTCAATCTATCTTTACTACCTGTCGTCATGTCTATAAAGTGAACATATTAGTAACATATTAATACCATAACAAACACAAACAAATAATAATATAAGAGAAAACTCAAGAAATAAAAACTAATTCTAAAAGTGTTCTAGTTTAGTATTTTTTTTTTTAAAAAAAAAGAGAAATTACATAGTGTTTTAATTCAAAATAATTACATTAGAATGAATAAGTATTTTTGTTAAGTTTAGCATAAGAATAATAAGAATGATAAAAACAAGCATTAATTTCAAGAAATTGACCAAAATTTGTAATAAAAAGCTCTTTGAGACATATAGACAACACATGGCATGCACAAACACAAACATGCACAATCAATACAAGCAAGAAGTAAATGATGACCAAATTTAGATTAACGTCATTCAATCTAATTCTCATCAATTTTTCAATAAAACAAGCATGCTTTCAACATTAGATTATCAAGAACGACAAAAAATCATAAGCACATCAACCTTAACGCAGGGAGTTCACAATTATCTAAACAATCAAAACAGTTCCAACAATCAAATAGGTAAGAGTTAAACATTATCCAGACAATTTCAGCATTACAATTTATCAAAATCGGTAGTAAAACAGTGAATTTTTATACAATCAATTAAACAAGTTTCAACCAATCTGAGTAGTAATTTTTAGCAATTCAATCAACAATTCAGAAGAATTCCAAACAAATCAAATAAATTGTATGATAGCAAATCAACTAATTATTTTTAGCTAATCAATCTGACCACATTTAAAAACTAAATTAACCAAATTACATTTTTTTTATGAAAAACAGGTTAAAAAAAAGCAAGCTACGAAAAATTAACTAACCTATACCTAGCGGACAATGACGAAGCTATACCTAGCGGCGGATGAAGCGTGATGGACTAGGGAAAGAAAGTGCTGATGCGAAAAACGACTTTCGTCGGTAGTGAGAAAAACGTGGCTGCAACGGATGCTGGAGTTTGCAATAGCGACTGCAATGGAGACGTCGCGGAGAACGTTCAGTGCAAGAAGAGGAGGGAGGCAGCGATTGGAAGGGCAAGTGATGGGGGGCTGACGGTGCGGCGAGGTTCAAAGGTGGCTAGCTAAAGAGAGAAAGAGAAAAGAGATGTTAGAGAGAGAGAGAGAGTAGTTTCGAATTGAAGGGGGAGAGGATTTACGGACTATCAAAACGCAGTGTTTCACTAGAATGGGATTACCAGTGGATTGTTCTGACGGTAAATTCTGCACTAAATTTGGCGCATATTTTCCCCATTTTCCTTCCAAGTATTACCGGCAAATTTATCGTTGAAAACAAAAAACTGTTGGTAACGATTTGACTAAATGAAGTCCACATCAAAACCGTAGGTAAATCTGCTGGTAAAGTTGACGCTAATGTGCGATGCTAAATCCGACAGTAAATTCAATGGTACTCAACATTTTTCTTGTAGTGACGCGGCATGCTGACATGGACAGGTATGCCATGTGTCACAATACTATTTGACAATGTGTCACAAAACTGGTGAATGGACTAATTTGGTGTACAACATTTAATTTTAGGAACTAAAATGAGTTACTTAATGCAAAGTTAAGGACCAATTTGGTGCATCTACAATAATGACATAGTGGATGATACGTGAATGAATAATGTTGCGACACATGACTCAAGCTGACACATGGTCGAATAGTATTGTAACGCATGGCACACTCGTCCATGTTGCCATGCCATGTATCACTAATCGACCCGTCATTATATCATTATACGAGGTCAAACAATGAAGTGACACGTGTCACTAATAGTCTACGTCATCAAACTATATCATCAATACGCCATTAATATAGAACATGGCTTTGGAACTAATGTAGTGTATTTTTGCCAATCTCAAATATATAATTGGTGCAATTAAAATTGTAATGATTTTAATATACGACGTCAATTTTAAAAACCACTTTAAAATTTAACTCCGTCAAAATGAGATAAGAGTGATATATATTAATATATAAGTGGAATGTCAAAAGATGTTAACAATAATAAAAACATGATTATTAATACATAGTATGGAGGATTTGTCAGCGGATTTCTTCATCAATGAAACAAAAGCTCGTGGAAACAACATTTTTGGAGATTAATGATGTTAATAATTGTGCTATTTTTCTAGTTTTCCATTGTGTCATCGATCACCTTGTTTTCACAAAATGGTAATTCATGCCTTATAAAGTTAGACGTTACTATATTAGAAAAACCGGGGGGCGTACATGATTACATTTTGGTTTATGCGGCCTTAAAAAATGATACTACCAATTATAACCATAATAATGCCATAAGAAAATGGAAACAAAAGAAGAAAACCAGAAGGAGAAGTAGTGTCTTTTATGAAATCATATTCACTTAATTAACTTTTGTTGTGACTCGCAGTTAATTATGCTATAAACTGCTTCTAGTAGGGTACTTAATTACGTACCCACTATTGGTTATTTTCACATGGCAAACCCATGTTTAGATATGGATGACATCTTCATTATGTCATGCTTTCGTAATAAAATTACACATGAAAAATATACATGGTGGTAGGCTGGTAGCTAGAACTAACCTTTTATTAATTTTGTTCACAATGTGCATATAGAGTTTAATAAACCATTTTGTTTCAAATACTTAATTACATTTAATTTGTTTCAGCTTAATCTATAATATGGTATACCTTGTGGTTCATATATAGCGATATGCAAACAAGTGGGAAGTGGCACTATTGAATCCAAAGCCAGAGAAGCTTAGCTTTAATTTATTTATAGAGGTGTTGAAGTTGAATATTTGAGTAGTTATTGTTTCCACTCCAACCGACAGCAGGTAAAAATAGTTGCACTTCATGGACTCTAAGAATAAGGTACACTTAAACTATTCATCAAGTACCATCTGTATACGGCAGCTTGGTCAATGGATTCACATATGCATATTCTTACTTGATTATAGTAATTAAACAGAGTAGAAAAATTGGACTTATTAGATTATTAATCACGTACTCATCATACGTATGATCTCCATGTGAACTCACAGAGAGAGTTTAATATAATAAGTTGTTCGCATCGTATTGAACTATTCATTACATAGTGTGGATGAAAGTAAAACCAAATTCAAAAGAAAAATATTGGAAGATCAACGCACTTTATTATTAATATTAGTCAATATTTTTAATTAATACATTATTTTGAATAAAACAATATTACTGATCAATAAATATTATTGTTTTTGTCAAGTATTTTGTTAGCAATAATTTGTACTAGTATTTATAAGAATTTTGCATACAAAAAGAATATAATTTATACATATATTTACCTGAATTTATAAACATGATTAATGAATATAGTTTTTACTCATTTTTTAGAGTTTTAATTTTCACATATAAATTAGTAAAATTTATTGGTTAAAAATAATTTAGTATTTACGCTGGTTAAATAATGACAAAAAATACTAAAAATTGATTATTTCCGAGAGTTTTTCTTTTGGATATAGTATATATTTTTTAAAATTTGTCAAAAATTTTAAAAATACTCATAAATCTTATTTCGCTTTAATTTTATCTCAAAGTTTTCAGTTTAAATTAAATATATTCCTGACAACTAATTTTTCAAAAACCTTAAAATTAATTGAGTAACAAATTTATAAGAACTTTTAATACAAACAATTTAGACACAAAGTTGTGTGATCGACTATTAGTTATTAAACATTATAGTTGAATTAGTTTTAAGCTTGTTGAAAATTTAATTATCCGAAAATACAATTGATTTAAGTAAAAACTCTTACGATAAAATTAAAATAAAATAGAAGTTAGAGATATTTTTAAAATTTTTGATAAATATTAAAAATAAAAAATATATTTTGTTCTATTATTGTTATACTATTAAAAGTTAAAATTTAATATTTAAAATTTATAATTTAATATTTAAAATATAGAATATTAGTTAAATATTAATCAAAATTATAAATTTTATTAGTCATATAAGATTGTAAAAATTCAAATCATCACATAATTCTTCCATGAGTTTCAGAATCAAAATAAACAACATATGTGTTTCGAGGGTTACCTGAAACTGTAGGTCGATCTCGGACGAGATCTTCTGTGCTGGTCAGAGCTGTTGTGTCCGACTTTGTTGGACTTGATGGTGGTGCTGATCCTTCGTCCCCGGAGGGTGGGGGGTACCTGCAAGGAACTCCGATACTTAAGTTAGCAAGGGTATTAAGCAGGTATTGAGTAGAATCAGAGTATGAATTATACCTGGGTGCTCCAGTGTATTTATAATGGTGTAGAGTGACCTATTTGGATGAGATAAGTTAGTTATCTTATCTTATCTTATCTTATCTTATCTTTGACTGGGGTCCTCTTATCTTTTAAGGGAACTGCCTTTATCTCTACGGGCTTGGGCTGCCTTGGATTAGGGACGTGTTCCTCTGTTTGGGCCCTTTGTTTGGGCCTTCATGTGAATTGGCCGAGCTCTTTGAGAAGAGGTCGGGTTGTCCTGACCTGAAGAGGTCGGTCGCTTTGTCTGTAGAACGTCCCGGGTCGGACAGCTTGACCCAGGGTATGAACAGTGCCCCTGCTCGAGCTTGGTCTTCCTCTGGAGGTCGATTCCTAGACTTTGAGCCCGCTCGGGTAAAGCCGAACTCGAGCATTTCGTTGCTTTATCTTTGTAGAGCTCCTTTTTGAATGCAGAATGTTTCGCTTCTTTTGAAAACACGCGCTTTTGGATTAGCGTCCTAGCCTTGGGAATGTGCGATGGCTTTTAATGCCCCATTAATTGGCTTTTGATGCTCCGTTTCTCTTGGCTTTTATTTCGAAATTTACTCTCAAAAAACGTTTTTCTCCTCTCTTGCTTTTGCTGTGACTTCTCTTTTTCTCCTCTCCTTCTATTTTCTTTTGAAAACTTACGTTTCTTAGTGTTTCTTCTTGCAACGTTTGTTCGGCGATCGTTCGGTGTTGCTTTTGGAGTGCGATTCTGGTTTCCTTCTTTCTTCACTTTCCTCAGCGCTTCCTCCTTTTCTCAGGTTGGTTCTTTTTCCCTGCTCCTTTACTTGCTTTGGAATGTGATTCTTCAATAAAGTTTTGTTTTTGCCTGCATCTATGTTGGAAAGCTTGAATCTTTTTCATATTGCCATGCTTGACTGCCACTGTGATGTACGTGTTCTGGTCTTCTTTTCGCCCTTCCGTTTTAGTGTCTCTAGGGTTTTGCATGTTTGTAGCTGCTTGAAAAAAGGTTGCTCCTTTAGTTTGCTCTGTTGATGGTTGATGGTTTTTCTTTGATGAGAATGATGATTTTCTTTTGACTTCCGTTTTTTCTTCTCGGGACATTGTCTGTTGGAAGAGGGTAGATTATTTTCTTTTTCTGAGTTTTTACTCTGCCATTGCCTCCAAAGGATGCCCCTGGACCTTGGGCTGTGTCCTGGGGTTTTCCTTTTTATGCTGTCCGAGTTGTTTTGGTGTCTTCTGGGATGCTTTTACCTTTCTAGTAATCCAATCTTTTTTCTTGTTTGTAGGATTAGTTGGCCATGTCTTCCTGAAAAAATGTTGTCGAGGCATCTTCTAAGGTTCCCGAAGGGATGTCCGATTGGCTGGACTCTCTTTTTTTGCTGTGTGTTTCTTTGGCTGATTTGGAATTTTGTGTGACGCTAAGAAAGCATTATTGTGTCTGTAGCAGCGAGGATCAGGAGGGAAATTATGAGTTGGTAGCACCTAATTCTGATGATAGAGTTTGCTTCCCCGTTCTGGTCCAGGGGGAGCGTCCCTTCTTCTATGCTTATGGCTTCTTTTTTAGCCAAATGAACATCACCTTCCCTTTTACTTCTTTTGAAACCGAACTGTTATGGTCTTGTAACGTAGCTCCTTTGCAACTCCATCCAAATTCATGGGGCTTCATCAAGATTTTTCAACTTGTTTGTCAGGAATTTGGTGTTATGCCGAGCCAAACTCTTTTTTTGTATCTTTTTGTGTTGACCAAGCCTGGGACTACCAAGAAGAAGGCTTCTTGGGTTTCTTTTAGGTCTGCCCAAGGGCATACAGTTTTTTCCATGTATGACGAGTCTTTCCGGGATTTTAAGAACTACTTTTTTAAGGTCATGGCTGTTGAAGGAGCCCGGCTTTTTTTTCTGGAGGAAAATAACGAGCCCTGCTTTCCCTTAGAGTGGCAGAGAAACATAGTGGTATCCGATATACGTGGAAGATGCTAGATGAGGTCGAGCAGGCCTTGGTAAATGTCCTGGAGGATATTTGGGGGGAACCTCCTCACTTGGATACTAAAAGATCTTTGGGAGACCCGTCCCTTATTCGAACTGCCTTGGGTATTTGTCTTGATATATTTTGACTTCTTTCTCCTGCTTTCTTCCTGGCGTGATGATTTGTTGTTTTCCATTTTTCAGAGATGGCAAAGAACAATGATGCAATGAAGGCTTTCAAGAAGGCGAGAAAAGCTACTGCAGCCCAAAACAACTCGGCTCGGGCCGAGGGGGAGGGAACTTCTCAAGCTCATTCGAAGCCACCCGTGCCGAGCTCTCCTGGTCCTCGGAGAATGATCCCTACTCCTTGGGTCCGTTTAGTAGATCCCCCTCAATCTTCTACTGCTGCTGTGGTTTCTTCCTCGGCTGCTCCTCCTCCTAAAAGACCTTAAACCGTCGAACCTTTCAATCTGGATGCCCCAGATTTTGATCCCATTGGCTTCATGGATCAGCAGATTGTCCCTTATGGTTCCCTTTCTATGGATGATGTATCTCTCCTTCATCACTTGGATTTCATAACTCGGAATAGTGTTAAGATGGCTCATATAGGAGCTGCTTTGTATCAGACTGCCCAAAATCTGCCCCTGCATGCTACTAAGGCTTTTGTGGAGGAGGCTAAGCAAGAGTTTGATCGGATGAAGAGTCTGAAGGAGGAGTTTAAGGCGGAGGTGGCTAAGCTGAAGAAACAATTGGAGGCGGAGAAGGCTAGTTCAGTTGCCTTGGCAGCTTCTGTGCGGTTGGCTGAAGACACGGCTCTGAGGCACAAAGAGAGCTATGTCACCTCCTACCGGGACGTGATGCGTCTTCGGGAAGAGTTGGAGTCGGCCCGGGTTGATTATTCCGATCTCCAGGGTCATCTTGTGGGCAGCGTAACTGCTGCTTATGAGAACCTGAAGGAACAGGTTCGGGTTATTGCCCCAGAGGCTGATCTTGCCTTGTTTAGTTTGGATAATGTTGTAAAAGATGGCAAAATCGTTCCCGAGGACCCTGATGATGATGATGTTGAGCCTCATTCTGTTCCTTCTACCAACGTCTCAGTTGTGCCGCCCTCTTCTTCTCAGGCAGCTGAAGTCGTTCAGCCTGAGTCTGATCCTGATGTCCAGATCCTGAACCAGGATGATGGGACGGTAGATGCAGTGCCTCTTCAGACTCGTCCTCTTTCACCCCGAGATGCTGCTACTGGGAAACCTTTGGATTCTCTCTGATTTTTTATGTATTTGTGTATAGCCCGGCTTGTGGCCTTTGAACTCTTTTATTTTGTAAAGGGTATTTTGACTGTTGATACTTCCGTTGCTTGTTTAGCAACTTATTTTGAAAAAAAAAGTGGCTTTTGAGCTTCCTAGGCTGGTCCTTGATGGCCTATGGAGCTTATTACCGTAACTCGGTAGTTTCTATATTATGTCTGTTTGCACTTGTCTTGGCGCCTTCGTAAGTTTCTATCTGACACGATTAACTTGATCCTTTGGCCAGACATTGCTCTCATCGATCTTAAACTATCATTTATCGTAATAAGCCCTTTCTTTCAAGGATTACCTTTGTGGTTTTGTGTCTTGGGCCGACTTTGTCATGTCGGACTTTTGGTCGAGTTACTTAATAATCCTCTTTTTGGACCTCGTTCAGGTCTCTTTCAGGGATTTATCTCTGTAGCTTTATCTTTTCGGGCCGACTTTGTCATGTCGGACTTTAGGTCGAGTTACTTGATAATCCTCCTTTTGGACCTCGTTCAGGTCTCTTTCAGGGATTATCTTTGTAACTTTATCTTTCTGGGTCCGACTTTGTCATGTCGGGCCTCGTCGAGTTACTTGATAATCCTCTGTCTTGGACCTTGTTCAGGTCTCTTTCAGGGATTGTCTTTTGTAACTTTTATCTTTCTAGGCCGACTTTATCACGTCGGGCTCTATCGAGTTACTTGATAATCCTCTTTCTTGGACCTTTGTTTAGGTCTCTTTCAGGGATTGTCTTTTGTAACTTTTATCTTTCCCGGGCCGACTTTGTCACGTCGGGCTCTGTCGAGTTACTTGATAATCCTCTTTCTTGGACCTTTGTTTAGGTCTCTTTCAGGGATTGTCTTTTGTAACTTTTATCTTTCCCGGGCCGACTTTGTCACGTCGGGCTCTGTCGAGTTACTTGATAATCCTCTTTCTTGGAGCTTGCTTAGGTCTCTTTCAGGGATTATCTTTTGTAACTTTTTGTAGGAGTCTGACTTCGTCACGTCGGGCTCTTCGAAGTTATAGTAATCCTCTTTTATAGGGTTGGCCAGACCTCTTTCCAGGGCTTTACTTATAACTTGGTTTGTTGGGGCTGGCCGACTTTAGGTGTCGGCCAGCCTTTAAGCTATTTTATAGCAATCCATTTTATTAGGACCTCGTCAGGTCCTTTCTATGGATCACTTTCTATAGCTTCTTGTATTATTCTATTTTCATCTTTGCCGATTTTGTAGAATTTTGGGTTTTAATCCTCGTTTTCATCGTGATCACACAGTGAATTTGGTTTTCACTTTCTGTTGATCTGTAGCTTTATAATCAGGCGATGATTGTTTTTAGAATAATACGACTTGAACGTTTGTAGAAAATCTGAAAAAATTTTATTAAGAGAAATGCAAATATATACACGCGGGGTTTAGTTTGTATGTCTTGGGCCTGACACCTCGTTAAAAAACCTTTTTAGGAAAAAGAGTGTGCCTTGTCCCAAGATCCCTTATCCTCCCTAACTATAGTACCTTCTTAAGTTGTAGGCGTGCCATGACCTTGGCAGCTCTCGCCCGTCGAGTTCGGAAAGCCTGTAGTAGCCCTTCCCTAGCACTTCTATGACTCGGTAGGATCCTTTCCAATTTGCAGCCAACTTTCCTTCTCCAAGTCGAGTTGTTCCAATGTCATTTCGGATTAGAATGAGGTTATTCTCCATGAAGGTCCGCTGTAGTACTTTTTGATTGTATCTGGAAGCCATTCGTCGCTTCAATGCTTCTTCCCTTATCCGAGCTCTTTCTTGGACTTCTGGGAGTAATTCGAGCTCTTCCCTTTGAAGTTGGGAATTGGCTTCTTCACTATAGTAGATCACTCTAGGGGATCTTTCTTCGATCTCTACTGGGATCATTGCCTCCATTCCATAAGCTGATCGGAAAGGTGATTCCCTTGTCATGGAATGCGGAGTCGTTTGATATGCCCATAGGACTTGTGGGAGCTCCTTAGCCCAGGCTCCCTTTACATCCTGTAATCTCCATTTTATCCCTGCTAATATAACTTTGTTAGCAGCTTCGGCTTGCCCATTGGCTTGGGAATGCTCAACAGAGGTGAATTGTTGTTTTATATTCAGGTCGGCCGCTAGTTTTCTGAAGCCTGCGTCTGTGAACTGGGTACCATTGTCTGTAGTGATAGAGTATGGAACTCCGAAACTTGTGACGATATTTCGATACAAGAATTTCTGACTTCTTTGAGCTGTGGCATTGGCTAGGGGTTCTGCCTCGATCCATTTTATGAAGTAGTCTATTCCTATTATGAGAAATTTGACCTGTCCGGATCCTTGGGGAAAGGGTCCGAGGAGATCGAGTCCCCATTTTGCGAATGGCCACGGTGAGGTTACGCTGATGAGTTCCTCGGGCGGAGCGGTGTGGAAGTTGGCATGCTTCTGACATGGCGAACATGTCCTTACGAAGTCTGTGGCTTCTTTTTGTAAGGTTGGCCAATAGAATCCGGCCCGTAGTACTTTTTTTGCGAGTGCTTGTGCTCCGAGGTGATTGCCACAAATGCCACTGTGTACTTCTTCTAAGATGTCCTTAGTATTGTAAGTCGGCACGCATTTTAGCAATGGTGTTGAAACCCCTCTTTTGTATAAAGTGTTATTTATGATGGTATAGTATTGTGCTTCCCGTTTCAACTTCTTTGCCTCTTTCTCATCTGTAGGGAGGGCCTCTGTTGTGAGGTAATTAATTATGGGGTCATCCATCCCTGATCGCGACCTGTTATGGCTAGGACCTTTTCTTCTTCCGAGATTGATGGCTTCTATAGAATTTCTTGGATAAGGCTTCTATTGTTACCTCCTGGTTTGGTGCTGGCTAGTTTTGAGAGTGCATCGGCCCGGGCATTCTGTTCTCGGGGTATGTGTCGAATCTCATACTCTCCGAGTTGTCCGAGCTGTTCCCTGGTTTTGTCCAGGTACTTTTTCATAGTGGGATCCTTGGCTTGGTAGCTGCCTGTTATTTGTGAAGTGACAACCTGTGAATCGATAAAGATGATAAGTTTTTGACCTCCGACCTCCCTAGCCATCTTCAAACCTGCTAATAGTGCCTCATATTCCACTTGATTATTTGAGGCGGGGAACCCAAATTTGAGGGAGAGTTCGATCTGGGTCCCCTGGTCTCTTTCGATTATTACGCATGCACCGCTTCCTATTTTATTTGAGGATCCGTCCATGTATAGATTCCATTCTGTGGGGACTTCCAGTGTGTCCGTAAATTCCGTAATGAAGTCGGCCAGGTATTGAGATTTGATGGTCGTCCGAGCTTCGTATTGAAGGTTGAATTCGGACAACTCGACTGCCCATTGCAAGATTCTGCCTGCCAAGTCTATTTTCTGTAAGATCCCTTTTATGGGCTGGTTGGTCCGAACTTTAATGGTGTGAGACTGGAAATATGGGCAAAGTCGGCGAGATGTTATTATGAGAGCGTAAGCGAATTTTTCTATTTTCTGGTAGTTTAGCTCGGATCCCTGTAATGCTTTGCTGATAAAGTATATGGGTTGTTGTCCGCTGTTGTCCTCTCGGACCAGTGCTGAAGCTATTGCCCGATTTCCCACTGCGAGGTACAAGATGAGTGGTTCCCCCTTCTGAGGCTGACTTAATATAGGTGGTTGTCCCAGAAATTTATTGAAGTCTTGGAAGACTTGCTCGCATTCGACTGTCCATTCAAATTCATTTCCCTTCCTTAGGGTGGCGTAGAAGGGGAGAGATCTTATTGCGGATCCCGCCAGGAATCTGGACAAGGCAGCCAGCCGCCCGTTGAGTTGTTGCACCTCTTTGATACAAGTCGAGCTTTTCATGTCGAGTACGACCCTGCACTTGTCCGGGTTTGCTTCGATTCCTCTCTGTGTGATCATAAAACCCAAGAATTTACCGACTTCTACTGCGAAGGTACATTTTGTGGGATTGAGTGGCATGCCATGTCGTCTTATGGTGTCGAATACTTGTGTCAGGTCGGCTAATAACATCTCTTCATTTTGCGTCTTCACTAGCATGTCGTCTACATAGACCTCCATGATTTTTCCGATGTGATCCGAAAAAACTTTGTTCATTAATCTTTGGTAAGTGGCTCCCGCATTTTTGAGACCGAAAGGCATAACAATGTAACAGTAATTTGCCTTTGGGGTTAAGAAAGAGGTTTTTTCTTGGTCGGGTGGGTACATTGGGATTTGGTTATATCCCGAGTATGCATCCATAAAGGAGAGGTATTTGTATCCGGAGGAGGCATCTACCAGTGCGTCGATGTTTGGGAGTGGATAAGGATCTTTCGGGCAAGCTTTGTTGAGGTCGGTATAGTCGGTGCACATTCTCCACTTTCCATTTGACTTTTTTACCAAAACGATATTAGCAAGCCATAGTGGGTATTTGACTTCTCTTATGAAGCCTGCCTCCAGTAGAGCTCGTACCTGTTCTTCCACCGCTTGAGAGCGTTCTAGTCCTAGCTTTCTGCGCCTTTGTTGTATCGGCCGAGATCCTGGGTAGACTGCTAGCTTATGGCACATTAGTTTGGGATCTATACCTGGCATGTCAGCGGCCTTCCACGCAAAGAGGTCGGCATTGTCGCGTAGGAACTGTATGAGTGATTCTCTTGTGCCCCCTTTTAGGAGTGTGCCGATGTTGGTTATTTGGTCCGGGGTGTTCCCGATTTGGATTTTCTCTATTTCTCCTTCAGGTTGTGGGCGAAGCTCCTCTCGCCTCCGAGCTCCACCAAGCTCGATTGTGCGGAATTCTTCACCTCTGCCTCTGAGGTTTAGACTTTCGTTATAACAGCGGCGTGCCATTTTCTGGTCTGCCTTTACTGTGGCTATTCCTTCTGCGGTTGGGAATTTCATGCATAGATGCGGAGTCGAGACTATTGCTCCGAGTTGATTTAACGTTGTTCGACCTATTAGAACATTGTAGGCTGAACTTAAGTCAACGACGATGTAGTCTATTTTGTGTGTTCTTGACTGACTTTCCTTTCCAAAAGTTGTGTGGAGCGGAATGTATCCCATTGGTTAAACCGGGGTATCTCCTAACCCGAACAGGCTGTCCGGATATGCTCTGAGTTCCTTTTCTTCTAAGCTGAGTTTGTCGAAGACGATTTTGAATAAGATATCGGCAGAGCTCCCCTGGTCTATCAGTGTGCGATGGAGATTCGCGTTTGCCAATATGATTGTGATGACCATGGGATCGTCATATCCTGATGTGATGCCGGATGCGTCTTCTTTGGTAAAAGTGATTGCCGGGATATCATGTGGACGTGTCTTTCTGGTGTCTGGGATGACCGCATAGTTGGTCCGACATCTTTTGCTCTTTTTCTTTTTCTTTGTTCATCTTCGTGGGTGGCCAGGTATCGATCTAACCTTCCTTCTCGTACGAGCTTTTCTATGACGTTTTTTAAGTCAAAACACTCATTGGTGGAGTGTCCGCGGATCCGATGATATTCACAGTATTCAGCCCGGTTTCCTCCTCCTTTTTTGCCTTTAGGTGGTCGAGCTGGTGGTATTTTTTCTGTGTTGCAAACTTCTCTGTAGACATCCACAAGAGACACCCGAAGAGGGGTGTAATTGTGGTACTTTTTTATTTTTTCTCCATGTCGATCTTCCTTTTTTCTGGAATCTTTGTCTTTATCTCAAGGGGTGAATCCTGGTTTTGAAGTCTCTCCTAATCGAGAGTTTTCCTCCATGTTGATGTATTTTTCTGCTCGCTCCTGCACCTCGTTCAGAGATGTAGGATACTTCTTTGATATGGATGACTAAAAGGCCCTTCTCGCAGACCGTTAATGAGACCCATGATGGCAGCTTCTGTTGGAAGGTTTTGTATATCCATGCATGTTTTGTTGAATTTCTCCATGTAGTTTCGCAGGGTTTCCCGCTCCCCTTGTCTGATCCCTAGTAAGCTCGGAGCATGTTTTGCTTTGTCCTTTTGGATGGAGAATTTGGCCAGGAATTTTTTAGCCAAGTCGTCGAAACTTGAGATGGACCCAGGAAGGAGACTGTCGAACCATCTAATTGCTGTTTTTGTTAAAGTGGTTGGAAAGGCTTTGCAATGAATAGCATCTGAGGCATCGGTGAGGTACATTCTGCTTCTGAAGTTGCTGAGATGATGGCTGGAATCCGTTGTGCCGTCGTACAAGGTCATGTCTGGGAGTTTGAAGTCTTTTGGGATTCTTGTTTTCATGATTTTCCTGGTGAATGGATTTGGTTCCTTGCGGGTGCTATCTTCGGGGGTGGGTTGGCTGGCTTTGGTCTTGACATCGGCTTCAAGTTTTAGGAGTTTGTTCTCCAATTTCCGGCGTCATCTTATTTCTCTTTGTAGATCCTTTTCGGCCTCTCGTTGACGTAGAGCGTCTTCCTCGAGTTGTTTTAACCGACTTTGGAATGCCTCCAGGGCTCCCTCGTTTGGGGAGTTTTTATCATTGACTTGAGGAATATCCTTTGGTGTTGTGCCCACATTTTTGTGCGGCGTTCTTTCTTCTAGATCTGAGGTATGATCGTTGTCATGGTCGTCCGCCATGGTAATGGGATGACTTCCAGGTCCCCAGCAAAGGCGCCAATGTTCCGAGGGTTACCTGAAACTGTAGGTCGATCTCGGACGAGATCTTCTGTGCTGGTCGGAGCTGTTGTGTCCGACTTTGTTGGACTTGATGGTGGTGCTGATCCTTCATCCCCGGAGGGTGGGAGGTACCTACAAGGGACTCCGATGCTTAAGTTAGCAAGGGTATTAAGCAAGTATTGAGTAGAATCAGAGTATGAGTTATACCTAGGTGCTCCAGTGTATTTATAATGGTGTAGAGTGACCTCTTTGGATGAGATAAGTTAGTTATCTTATCTTATCTTATCTTTGACTGGGGTCCTCTTATCTTTTAAGGGAACCGCCTTTATCTCTACGGGCTTGGGCTGCCCTTGGATTAGGGATGTGTTCCTCTGTTTGGGCCCTTTTGGGCCTTCCTGTGACTTGGCCGAACTCTTTGAGAAGAGGTCAGGTTGTCCTGACCTGAAGAGGTCGGTCGCTTTGTCTATAGAACGTCCCGGGTCGGACAGCTTGACCCAAGGTATGAATAATATGTAACAATGATATACTATAGTTTGTGTAGTTATTATTATTACCATGTCTAGAAATAGCAGATTTCTAGATATATAAAGGAATTCCTCCATAACTAGGTAAAACACATATTAGTGAGATTTGGAACAAATTATGGCATGATTTAATTAAGCAAGCATAGAAGTATGAAATATCCATATGCTTAGCTTCTTGTTCCTTACTCAGCAAGTTCTGAGTTCTGACCAGCCAATTATCACTCAGTATTGTCAATTACAATCTGGTGGCAATAATAATTAAACATTGTCATTCTCAATATGCAGCACAAGGCTCAACCACCTTAAAAAAATATAAAGCTTACATTCTTTTTAGTTTGTTCAACAATATAACTACTATAAGTTAATAGTCAAATTAATTCCTAAAAAAATTATTTTTTAAATTTGTTTTTAGTGTTGTTAGATTATATTAGGTTTAGGTATATATAATTAAAAAAATAGACTAAATTAATATATTTTCGTAAATATATTTGTTTAACATCCATTTTTTTCAAAGGTAACGTGATATTTTATTTATTAAAATAAAATAAATAAGAGATATGGGTTCACCTTGGACAACCATATAGCAATGTAATAGAGGAATTCCAAGTAATTAACATTTCTTTAACTAAAGCATGACTAAACACAACTAAGACCACATATTATGACTCATTTGTCTTCTGCATCTCCTCCATGGCTTCATGCGCTGAAGTGACAATTGAATCTGGTGAAGTGCTTTTATTTTCAAAGACCAAAAGGTTTCTCGCAATCCAAATCTTCCATAGAATCACGGCTGCCAGTGCTGAGTTATTCCTCCAATGGTGTCTTCGTCTTGCTCCTTCCATAAACTGGCTCCATCGCTCCCAAAATTTTCCTGAACTGTTTTGCATCAGGTAAGCTCCTAAATCTGACTTCTGCCAAACTTCTTGTGACCTTGGGCAATCAATTAAGTAGTGATTTATATTTTCCCCCAAATTGTTGCATCTAGGGCAGATTTCTGGGACTGTTGGTATCCTTTTGTGAAGTCGAGTACGAACTAGGATGCCGTCATGCAGGGCTTTTCACAGGAATACCTTAATCTTTGGCGGACATTGAAGTTCCCACAATGAATTCCACAGTCTCTTTTTCCTGCACAAATCGAGTAATTGGCTGATTGGAGAATGCACCATTTGAAAAGCTGTATTATAGCCTGAAGCCAATGTGAACCTGTCGTCCCTCTCATTTTCCCAGGTAATCCGATCTTCTCCAACTTCCATAATAGAAGTTTGTAAGATTTCTGATGCAATTTCTAGATTGAAATTATTCCTGATTATATCCTCCTTCCACTGTCTATTATGAATAAGTTGATTAACCCAAATTAAATTAGGGTCTGTAACTGTTTGCTGTTGTTCGGATATTGACTTTACATTTTTAAGCCACCAATCCTCCATAATTCTAATCTGACTGCCTCGTCCCACTTGCCAACGAGTACCTTGTTTGATAATTTTTCTTCCTTCTAGTAAGCTTCTCCAGGCCCAAGAAGGATTTCGCCCTGTATCCGCCCGTAAGAAAGAAGAAAATTTAAAATATTTGCTTTTGTAAATTCTGCTGATTAGAGAATTAGGTTTCGTGATGATTCTCCAGCCTTGTTTAGCCAACATGGCTAGATTAAACGCTTTCAGGCCTTTAAAGCCTAATCCTCCATACTTCTTTTCTCTGCAAATTATATCCCACCTGATCCATTGTAATCTTCTTTCCGACCCCCTTTGCCCCCACAAAAAATTTATCATCTTTCTCTGAATCTCGTCTAATAATATGTCCGGGAGCTTGAAACAACTCAAAGTGTAGGTCGGAACAGTCGTAGCTACTGCTTTAATTAAAACCTCTCTCCCACTGACCGACAATAATGATCGCTTCCAAGCCTGTAGTTTCTTATCAACTTTCTTCTTAATAAAGTTAAAGGTTTGAGTTTTTGATCTATTAATCACTGCCGACAGTCCCAAATACTTATTTTGTCTGCCTACGTGTGGAATCTGAAGTAGTTGAGATAAGAGTTCTCTGTTCGAACTAGGGGTGTTCTTGCTATAGAAAATAGATGACTTAGAAAAATTAATTGTCTGCCCACTAATATCACCATAGCACTCCAGTATCTCCGTCAGCTTGTTGCATTCTACCTCGTTTGCCTTGCAAAAGAGAATGGAATCATCTGCAAAGAATAGGTGGCTGACTATAGGGCATCTACCGTTGAGTCTTAAACTTGAGATTTCTCTCCTCTATTCTCCTCTGTGGAGCAGATGGGAAAGTCCTTCTGCACAAAGTAGAAAAAGGTAGGGGGAGAGGGGATCACCTTGTCGCAATCCCCTACATGGTTTGAAAAAACCATGTGGTTGTCCATCCACAGTAACAGAGTAGGACACTGTGGTAACACACTCCTTAATCCAGTCCATCCATTTATTGCAAAAACCAAGCTTCTTCATAATCTCCCAAACAAAAGACCATTCAACTCTGTCGTAAGCCTTACTCATATCGAGTTTTGCTGCCATCTCATAGTCTCCATAATTTTTGTTTTTCAGAAAATGCATAAATTCATGTGCAATTAGGATGTTATCACTAATCAGGCGCCCTTTAATAAAGGCACTCTGATTATTACTAATAATTTTATCCAACAGACCCTGCATTCTATAAACAAAAATCTTGGAAATAATCTTGTAGAAGACACTGCTAAGGCTAATCGGACGAACCTGGGTCATGGATTCTGTATTTGGCACCTTTGGGATTAGACATATATGAGTATGATTCATTGCTCGCAGCATCCTTCCCCCTGCAAAAAAACTCCTTATGGCAGCATTTAGATCCTCTTTAATTATCTCCTAGAAGTGTTGGTAAAATTTAACAGTGAATCCATCATCACCTGGGGCGGAGAATGCATTGATAGAAAATGTTGCTTTTTTTATTTCTTCATCTATTACTCGTCTAGTAAGTCTTTGATTTGTTTCTTCATCCACCTTAGCCTCCAAGTCCTCTAGTTCGCCCGTGGCTGGTCTGGGGTTTGAAGATGTGAACAATTTCTGGAAGTACTCAGTAGCAATTTGAGCTATACCCGCCGTGTTTGATCTGAAATTTCCATTACCGTCTTGCAGCCTATAAATTTTATTTTTTCGGTTCCGAGTTTGAGCCTTGGCATGAAAAAATTTGGTATTTTGATCACCTCATTTCAACCATTGAATTCTGGATTTTTCTCTCCAATATCTCTCCTCTTTTAAATAGGCCTCGGATAACTCCTCCTCTAATTGAAGAATCTTTATTCTGTCTGCTCCTGTGCCTTTGAGTTTTTCTTGTTCTATTTTGATTCTTAATTCTGAAATTTCCTTTTGAGAGTTGTTTGAACTTGATTTTTGCCATTCCACTAGTCCATGTCTACATTTCTTCAGTTTGGAAAAGAACTTGAACATTGGAGAGCCTTCAAATTGTGAGTGCCAAGCTTCTTCCACAATATGCTGGTGCGGTATTTTTAACCCACACTTACTAACCGGCAAGTGCACCGGGTCGTACCAAGTAATACCTTATGTGAGTAAGGGTCGATCCCACGAGGATTGATAGATCAAGCAACAATAATTGATTGATTGGCTTAGTTAGGCAAGCAAAAATTGGTTTTGAGATGTTTAAAAGGTTTAAGTTTGAATTCAAAATATCAAAAGTATAGACAATTAAATAAATTGGGAATAAAATATGGATAAACAGTTAAGGCTTCAGAGTTATCGATTTTTCCGGATTAACTTTTTCTTACTAACTATTTTAATTATGTAGGATTTAATTTATGAAAAACTATATGTAACTAGACCCTAATTCCTTAGACCTTCCTAGTCTCCTTTAAAATTCATTAACTGCCAATTCCTTGGTCAATTAATTCCAATTAAAGGGTACATGATCAAATTCCAGTTTGCATGCCACAAAAACTCTAATTACCCAAAGAATAAAAGGATTATATATCACGTATCCCGTTAAATTCAGATAATTAGAATTTAGGAGAATATGTTTTCAAGCTGTTGTTCAAGTATAGAGCTTTTCCAAGTTATACAAGAACTCAAATAGAAAGAGGATCATACTTCCGTTCCACCCAAATTCATAAGATAAAGAACAAAAACAATTCTTAAATATAAATCCAAAACATAAATTAAAATAGAAAAAGTAATAAAATCAATCCATACAAATAGACAGAGCTCCTAACCTTAACAATGGAGGTTTAGTTGCTCATGGATGTAGAATGTAAATTTGTATAGAATTTCCTATTGGAATCCCTCTAATCTAATCTGTTGTCCTAATAGAAGAGAAGTCTCCCCTTTTTATAACTAATCCTAATTAATTTAAAATCTAATTATCTAAAAATAAAAATAATATCTTTTCCTAAAAGATAAGATTTGAATTTAAATTTGAATTAATTAACAGATCTTCAATTGATGGGTGGGGACCACTTGATTTGTCCATTCTGCAGCTTTTAATCTGTATTTTCTGGGTTGGAAACTGGGTTAAAACAGCCCAGAATTTGCCCCCAGCGTCATTTGTATTTTTTCAGATCGCGCATGTGACGCGTCCGCGTCATCCACGCGTTCGCGTCATTTGTGCAGATTCCAGTCCACGTGTTTGCGTCAGGCACGCGATCGCGTCATTGCAATTTCTCCATTCCGCGCGGTCGCGTAGGCCATGCGTCCGCATCGGTCTTCGCTGGGCATCTCTTTGGTTTGTTCTTCTTTTCTGCAGAAATTTCATAAAATCCATCCGAATGCTACCTAAAATAAATAAAATTGCACAAAACTAAAAATAGCATCCATAGTGGCTAAAATATAATTAATTCTCAATTAAACTCAACAATTTAGATGCAAATTCACTAGAAAAAGATAGATAAGATGCTCACGCATCATATGCCGAACCTCTTCACTATCACACCACCTTTCTTGGAACCGAAACCTTCTCTTAGTTTTATGTACCTCTCTATCTGCCATTAATAAAAGCAGACGGTGGTCAGAACCCGAGTCTTCTAAGTGAAGAATTGCTGCTCTCGAATAATCTGTTCGAAACTGGAGAGAAGAAAGGCATCTGTCTATCCTTTCCTGGATAAGATTTTCTCCGTATTGTCGATTACTCCAGGTGAACTTCCTTCCTTCATATCCCAAATCCACTAACTCCCCATCATTAATAAAATTATTAAATGCTTCAATTGATGCAGCTGATTTCCTGCGTCCCCCTTCTTTTTCATGAGAAGCGAATATGGCATTAAAATCTCCTATCACAAGAAAATAGGGGCTTGCTGATCTCTTAATATCCAGGATTCCTTGATACTGGGTTGAACGAATGCTCTCGTCACAATGTAAGTGAACTGCCATTATTTCCCATCGTTTTTTATTGGCAATGTCTATCCATTCGAAGTGGATGAAAAAGTCCTCACTGGATCGTACTGAAATTCTACTATCCTCCTTCCAAGCTAGTGCCAAACCTCCAGAACCTCCTCTTGGATCGACACAATAAACCTGCGGATATCCAACTTTGTTACAATGGCTATTTACATTTAGGGTAATATTTTTTGTTTCGCATAAAAACACTAACTCGGGAGAATGGGATCTACAGATCCCTTGTATGTTGTGAACTGTCACGGGATTCCCCATACCCCGACAGTTCCACGTCATCATCTTCATGGATCCTTGGGTGCCAACTGTAGGGTAGCACCCTCTCCCTCTTCAGCAATGCTAGCTTCATCCTCTGCTGAGAATATCTTCTTTTTTCTGGCAGTCATGCTTTCTCCCTGGGGCCCTCTTTTGCTTCCGGTCACCTTCAAGAATTTTCTTCGGGCTAGTTGTTTCAGATTTTGTCCCTTCTCCCCATTCGTGGTGCTTCCGAACACAAACCCTTCCTCTTCTCTCCCCATTCCCAAGTCTCCACATTCTTCTCCGTAGTTTTCCAACATTTGTTTTTCTTTCGTTGCCTGCATCCCTTGGAATAGTTGGAGTTTTGGTATGTGTTCATTTTGCAAAGTTCGGTCTTTACTCATTACTTCTTCTCCTTCGTTTTCCTTCTATTGTTGCTGTGACAGCATTGACAAGCTAGCCAAACTCCTTATCAGATTTACTGGAATAGGCTTTGTAATCTTGTTCTGTCTGCTCTTCTTATTTATCGGCACCTTAGAGTCAAAATTGTCTTCTGTGTGATTCTCTCTTTTACCGGATTGATTTGATTTCAGCCATTCGCCCCATCTTTCTTCTTTAACCTCTCCTTTTAAAGAATCATCAAGTTAAAAACTGCACATCCTTGCCTCATGTCCCACATAGCCACAATAGTTGCAAAAGTTCCCTATCCGTTCATACTTCAAACCAACTTCCAGCACCTTGTTATTTGGGCCGACTATACGCAGGGATCTTTTAATCGGTCTAGTGATAGCTAAACTGACTTGTACCTTAACTATGCTGTGTTCTTTGCCTCGAACTTGGAAGATATCCACATCTAGAACATCCCCAAAAGAGCATCCGAGCTTCCATCCTAAGTCCTTTGTTTTGTAGTGCTCTGGCAGCCCCCAAAATTGAATCCACATCGGGACTTGGGTGAAATCTAGATCTCCAATATGTTCGTCCTCCTTCCACCATTTTAAGTTTAAAATATAATTCTTGAAGAGCCATGGTGCACCCCGTTCGATCCTTATGACATCTCTTTCATCTTGAAAGAAGAATTGAAACACATTCCCGCCATGATCAATTACCTTGAATCCTTCTGGTTGTCGCCAAATTGCTTGCATTGCTGGTTCTATTGTTCCTACTGAAAACTGCTTGTCTGCCCAAAGTCTCCCCACCAAGCTTCTGGAACATCTCTCTACCCCTACTTGAATATCTTTCTTCTCGATGACTATGATTGAGTCTTCATCATCCTGTTTTGTGCGTTGACCTGAATCTGAGAAAGTAGCATTCGCTGCCATGATTGTGATCTTATGTGACACACTTGATAGTTGAACACGTCCAATTGTGAAATTAGGATTACTTCCCAAAAACCCTAGCAGAGCACAGAAAAAACCCTATGGGTCAACTCATGGGTTAACATCCAATTGAATATATTATGTGTCATATATATTATTAATTAATATTTTATATCATTAATTATTGACAAAAACTATTAATTAAGTAGTAGAATAACAAAAATAATTCATTTGTAATCTTTAAAAGACTAATTTAATTGATAAATTTTTTTAAAAATAAATTTAAAAAATAATTATTTTTTAAAAACTAATTAATTTGACCATTAACCCTAATTACTATCAAGTTAATTTCCTGAAATTATTATCATCTCAGAATGTTGACAATGGTTCCTCCTCTCTTTGATTTAAGCGACAAACGTGTTGCATATGTGTAAGTACTTAGTTTCTTTAAAATTTAAGCAAGGTATACATGAGTATAGAACTATATATATAGTTTAGTTTAGTTTCGATCAAACACAAATAACTTATTATTCATTATTTTTTGCTCATGGAATAATGTACAAAAGAATATTGTGTTACAACTTAATTAATTCGAAACAATGTGATATAATAACATGAAATCGTATCATATGACTAAAAATGAATCAAAGGCCAGACGTAAATGGCACGCCAGTAGCCGGTAACCACGTGCCGCCAGCAAGGAGGCTATTAACCGTAAAGGGTGAAGCCTGGGCCGGGCTTGTCAAAACATGATAACCAGGCCACCGAACCCTGTTCTTTGTAGAAGATCCAGGCCCAAAATTCTTATATTCTCCGTAGAACAACGTACTCTGAGCAAAATTAGTGTTGCCCCATGGAGACCAGCCCGTTGGGCTTACCAAGCTATCTATGTAACTTTTCATAACGACAACTCTTGAGTATTGCTGCCAGGGCCGGCCCAAGAATGTCTTATATTGGTTGACAAGGGGCTTGAGGTCGGGTGCGGCCCGTATCTGACAATTGTGGAATGAGATACCTGTGTTTTGGAATGGGTCACCGCGACCTTGGGCCGTGATCATGTTGGCCTGGCCATTATTGGGCTTTCTTGCGAGGATGACGCAGTTTTGGAAAACAACGGCGGCGTTGCCAAAGATGAAGTCAACTGTGCCGTAGATGTAACAAGCTCGGTAGAATTGTCGCTGGGCGTGAGCCATGAGGGTGTCTTGGTATCCAATTATGGAGCAGCGGTAGAAGACGGAGAGATCGGAGGCGGATCGGAGCGCCACGGCTTGACCCTTGAGTGGGCCCGCCGTGTTCATGAAGGTGATGTCACGTGCAATGAAGTGAAGTCCATCAATTCCTAGTCAAGAAAATTAATGAGTTAATAATCATGACTATGGTTTCTTTATGTCCCCGGGAAGTTAGCCAATTATTTTTATCAAGTATACACAAATTGCAAGCATCAATGATGGCATTACTCTTGTATATTCATGCAAGCTAGCTAGCCAGTTTGGCATCTTTTGCCAATCATTTTTAAGTTTGATTTGATGACGTGGCCTTGCTTATTCAATAATCTAAGGCAACTCTAACGATTTAATTAAGTGTCCGAAAGTGCATAGCACTTCCTTTAATTCCCTCCTAAACTAGATCTTGTTGTAAAATGAAGTCAACTAGCTGGATCTAGTAATGATGAGTTATTTGAATATCATTTTTGCAGATAATGCATAATGAAGATGAATGCAATTAATTAGATAGGAAATGTTACTGAATTTTGACATGACAGTAATTAATTAGTTACCTGCAGTGGCGGAGCTATAGGTGGTATAGCCTTGTTGAACGCTTCTTCCACTGGCAATAATGGTATTTCTCGTGCCATCACCAACCAGCATGATATTATCGTTCGTCTTATCAACCTCAATATTCTCTCTATAAACCCCTCTCTTCACGTGAATCACGAACCTCGTCTTCAACCTCCTCTTCGCAGCCGCATCAATCGCCGCCTGCACGCTCCTAAAGTGTCCCGAACCGTCTTTGGCCACCACAAGGTTAGCCTTCACGCCTGAATCCTGCAGCAGCCTTCTGTCCGTCACCGAAAACCAACTCGGAAACGCGTCCTCCGTGTAGTCCTCCGTTAAATGATCTCTCTGATATTTCAAGAACACTGAATTCACAGCCAGAGTGTTGCTTATAATCTCAGACACGTTGATGCTGGGGCATGAACTCGGATCAGTGAGGGCCGAGATCTTCATTGCATTGGCCCATTTCTTGCAGGTTTCGATGTTGGTGAGTGCAGTGCTGAGCCATGTTTGTGCATCGAAAGCCGTACAGTTTCTTGTTTGATGGTATTTGAGGCCTTGAATGGTGCGGTTGAGGTGGAAGACGGTGTTGTCGTAGAGCTTCAAGCAATCGCCGAACACGGTTTTCTGCTTCATAGTGGTGTTCTGGATTGGCAAAGAGTGTGCTTGTTTTTGCATGAAGAGTGCTTTGTCTAGAGCCACGTTGAGTAGAACGGAACGGAACTCGGTTCTGTGCTTGAACCTGTGATAATGGTTGTAGTGGCTTTGCCTCATGTAGTACTTGCATGGTGCAGGGTGTGGTGTTCGGTTGCACCACCAATCCACGTTTGATTTTTGATGAGATGATGATCTCTTACTTGATGCTGCAATTGTGAAGATTGATGATAGCAATAATAGTGTCAAGAATATTTTCCTCATATTCATCATTTTGTGTGCTGTTGTTATTGTTTTCTTTTTCTTCTTGGGTTTGGGTGGTGTGGCAGTTATTATATACTCCCAATGAAACGGTTATTATTAACTAGCTTAGAGTGGGAGTTTCCTACATGGAATCCAGGAATATGAGTGTGGCAAATGAAAGCTAAGGATATCTGAATTATATTGAGTTGTCGGCAATTATTCAAAAAGAAAAATGATGAATTTACGCAAATATTATATTACATTATATGTGAATGCAATTTCAAGGTTCTGCCTTTGCTTGTACCTCTGCTCATGTAATTCAGGGAATGGTTATTATTACTCCATTCTATATATACCTGCATGGCTATGGAATCCGTTAGGCAGCAATATATTATTTTTTAAAACAATTGTCTCAGGGAGATGAGGAGGAATTTAAACAATGTGAATAATGGATTCCTAATATAACTAAATACAAGGGAAAAAAAAAAAAAGAAAACTCTCAACTTAAATCATAAAATTTAAACAGTTATTTTAAAAAATTAATCATTTCAACCTTAATTTACTAAAAGAATTCTTTCAAACACCTTTTCTCTAAATCGTCTGTCACTATTCCACCTTTATCAATTATTTCACTTCTCCGGCACTAGAAATTTTTTCACCAGTCATCATCGTCCATCCCTGTAGCACTTTTCTTTAATTACCGTCGTGGGATCATCATCAAATAACTATCCATATAGTTATTAAAATAATCATCTGACTACCTAATGAAATGACCATCCATTATTTGTTAATAGTATATAATTAAACTAAATCGAACAAAATAACCATCCAATTAAGAATTTAAATAACCATTTACATACCTAGTGAATTGAACATCCAACATATTTGCGGGGGTGGAGAGAGTCGACGACGATACATGAAGGCTAGGGAAGGTTGCGAATCTGCTCCGTGGACTTTGAACCCAAACACACAGCGGCCAGAGATAGAAAAGGAAGAAGGGTTGAATCGGTGGGAGGAAGGGCGGCGTCGATGAAGTGCAGCAGAGCAGTAACAACGGCGCAATGGGAAGGAGAGACGACGGAAATAACGTGCGTCTCGAATAGCGTGACGGGAGGCGGCGGTGGGACCTGCACGGCTGGCGGTGGATGGACAGAGGTAACAAGGACGCACAGGACTTTTGCGGCGCGATCTCCAGTTGCTACAGCGCGCAAGCAGAACGCGGAAAGGCTGGGCGGCGTCAGCAGGAGGATGGGCGATGTCGGACCGAATAGTGGGAAAGTGCAGCGGCGTCAGAGTGACTCTGCGGACCAGAAATCGCAAATGAAGAATGGGAGGTTAGCGTGATACTAGGAGTAACCGTGCTAATTGTGATTTGGTTTAATTGCAAATTTTTATTTTTTAAATTTCAAAATTCGAAATTAAAAATAATTAACTCATAATCAGATTTATTATTTTAATTTTAATTTCTTTTTTTATTCTGTTGTTCATATTGTTTAATTAGTATTCTCATCCTCTCCCTATATTTTTAAGACCAACTCAAATGGATGAAACAATATTATGGTAAACTGAACCAAATCTTGTCACTTATATAATTATCTTGATAGAATAATTAAAAATAATATAAAAGTTAAAATAAATTAAAATTAAATATTAAAATAATAAATTTTATATTTAATCTCAAATTACTATTTATAACATGATTTCACAAATATAAATATAGCATTTTATAAAAAAAATTAGAGAATCATTATAATTTATTATTTTTTACTATTAGTTAATCATCAATGTTTAAAAATATAGAATAAAATATATTATTGTATTATTAAACTAAAAAAATTAGACTAAAAAAATTAAACTAATAATTAAATAATGACAAAAAAAATAAATTTTAATAATTTTTTAATATTTTTTTAAAAATAAAATTTAAATAAAATTAAAATAAAAGTTAATATTGGAATTACTCTAAAATGTCTTACATGGTATGCGAGTAAATGAATATTCCTGCTCTGTATAATTTATTTTGTCAGTTTAATGTTAATTTTTATTTTAAAATTTTAAAATTTAAGATTTAGAATTTTAAAATAATAGTGAATTTATAATACTAATGCAGAAAACAATTAATTGATAGCACTTATTCTCGGAGCATATAACAATGTTTTTATATAATTATGAAAAATTTAATATAAAAATTTTTAAAATATTATTCATACACTAAAATTAATTAGTATATATATTTATATATAAATATATGTATAATTTTAATTTATTTTTAATATATATTTTATATTTTAATATGTATTTTATAATAATAACTAATTTTGATGATTAATTTTATTATATATCTAATATGGGTTGTAAAACTTACATATTAACTAGTGTAGTGAATGAATTAGTCTATACATATATAATATATAACATTTTATCTTACTTAGTCTATTTATTTAGTGAATATATAATAGAGGCTTTCTGAGAAAGAACTATGTATAAACTAAAATAATAAGAATGAGGTGGGAAATATTTGCTTGAATTAGCATGTGTGCGGTGCTTGCTTATCGGCAGAGGCAGCGGATCAACTCTGCTAATTGCAGATTGAAGAACAAAACAAAAGTATCTTGTCATGTTGGCACGGTCAGCTAAGTAATAATTAATAATAATTAAATCTAAATAAATTAAGCTTGCTGTAATTTGTCAACGTATTGGATGAGAGATATGATTATTAGAATATTTATTTAAAGAAACACCTCACGAGGATTCGAGGAAGATGATGATTGAGGTTGTTATACTTGTTCCGTACACATGGACGCAGGTATGAAAATTATATTTGTATGTACACTTTTGATTGAGTGAATAATAAGACTTTGTGTTGGAGTATGTGGGAAGCAACAGTTTTTTAAAAGGGTGTTAGAATGAATGAATGAAATTTTCACTGGGATGCGTAAGGCAGGGTAACCTTCCATGTGCTCTTGTTTGTGGAGTAAGTGAACAACTATATTACTATATTTTCAACATCTTCTAACACAACCATCATTCACCAACGCGATTATATCGCTGCTATCATTTCTTTTTAAGATGAAGATTTGGTTTTAGTTGTTACTACCTTGGTCTACTTGAGAACTTCGAAGCAATCCCTGAATGTCTGCTCTACATGTTAAAAAAAAAATGTTTCTCATCATACAAGTTTAAAACTAAGTCAATTTATAACTTGGTCCGTGAAAAAAGAATTAAATAATGTATACATTGTTATAGTCCAAGATAGAAATGTGTTCTAGAATCCTTCCTTTTGTTTTCTCGTATCAATCAATGGTTATATTGTAGTAAAAAAATGTTTGAGTCCAACGTGTGATTCGGTAATCGATTTTAACTTTATGATCCATATATCCTTACACATACATACAATGAATAACTTGCTATAGTTTCTTGTTTCATCAAAACAAAAACATTTTAGGATTACAACTGTATAAACACAGTTATGCATCTGATCTCATTCTTTTCGTGAACTTTTTTTTATCTGTATATTAGTCAAGTAAGCTAATGACAAGAGTTTTTGATTTATTAATATGCCAGAGAGCTCTTAATTATTTTTGGTATTAGGAAGAAAAGGAAATAAAATACAAGATCTAGAGTCTGACTTTATCACCTGGATGAAGTCCACTCTAACAAATAGTTGTTTTTAATTCCCTCCAAGAATTGGTTCCCCTATAATTTACTAATTAAACTCGTCCCATATATATAGCAGTTCATGTTCCCACCAATCTGCACGACTATAGCCTATGCCATCCATCCATATTATAATGCCATTTTTGCTCTCAATCAATTCATATAAATCAAACATTTTTCATACATACAGTGTGTATATATATATATTATGTTTTTTTTCTCAATACGTTACGGTTTTAAAAATTTATTACCAAAATAGCATAATTTTCAAACCATTTATTATTCAGTGAGAAAGCACCTTTTTCCACAAACCTCAACCCAAATCTATCCCTTCTAGTGAAATCAAATTGCTCACATAATTCCATCACCGCCTTCTATGCCGCCAACTCAGGGCCATGAGATTGACGACGACGACGACTACCTGGATCTGTAGTTTTTTGTTTTATTGTTTCATTGTATTTATTTAATGCACTTGATTTTTAATTTATTTGAACATTGTATTATTTATTTTAAAGAAAAATTCTTCATTATTTATGAATTGATCACTAATTGTGTGAAAAAATTAAATTTGAAATTAAAACTGACAATTTATTTCAAGTTTTAAAAAAATTGACATTACCGTTGGAATAATCCGACGGTAATATGGCGCAAAACAATATTTTTTGGTGCCAACATTACCGTCAGAAAAATCCGTCGAAAACCAGTGGTTTTTTGAGCAAGTAATTTGCTGGAGAATCAGACAGTAATTACCGTCGAACGGAATAAATCTGAAGATAAACATTTACCAGCGAGATTTATACCGTTCGATTGTTTTCGACGATACTCAACGTTTTTCTTGTAGTGTATATAATTTGAATTCAAGTATGAAAAAAGTTAAAATATTCTGCTAGAAATATTATGAATTTAATTGTGTTTTCACTGATGATGCTATGGATTGAGATTTGTTGGATTTATGAAAACTGTAAAGGTGAATATATGTCAAATTTTAGGAGAGATTATGCCAAATTGTTTTTGAAATAATCTAAATTTTGAATGATTTGTGTAGCATATATATATATATATATATATATATATATATATATATATATATATATATATGTTAATAATATATTTTATTTGCAGACATGACGATTGGTAGCAGAGGTAAATCGAGTGGGTCTTGTGATCGTGGTAGAGGGAGGGTTTCCACCAAATTCCCAGGGACTATTCAATAATCTTCCACTACCCCGACTATCCCGTCGACTTCTGTGATGTCACAGGCGGGTCCAGTGGACCAGCAGTTTATCATGGTCCCAAATCCGAATTACGTGCCTCCCTCTCCTACGCGCCTACTCCCCCTACAGATCCAGCAATGGATACCGTGGTGGATGATTCCTCCAGTGCTCCCAGCAGGATGCTCCTCCATCACTGCCTGTCATTCGACCGAGGATTTGGCCCGATGCCATGCAGGCGTAAGTACATATACTTTTTAAATTTTATATTTGTTTATCTTAAGTTTATGTCTTTATGTGCTTGTTAATGTTAGATTTTTTTTCTCTAATAGGTTTGTACCAAACAATAATACTTGCACACAGGAAATCTACGAGGTTATTAAGTCAATGTATGACTATCCATGACCAAGGTACACGACGATTTCGGCTGAGACCAGAGAGCGGTGGTTTCAGAAGTGGGTGGTAAGAACCCAATAACATTAAATTAATTAACAGTATTTGAACTGTATTTTATCCCGACTAAATAATATTGTTGAATCACTTTGTGTAGTTGAAATTCATATGGGATGTAGAACATAATCTCATGATCAGAAAGTTTTACGATCACCGGACAGCTAAACGGATTCAGCAGATGATGAGCAGCATTCGTCAGGGGCGCGACCACCTAACGAGATAGATCCATCCATCCATCAAGAAGGAATTGGAGTCCCATTTTAGAAATGATGAGGGGTTCAAGCGTCGCTGTCTGATGAACGTTGCCAACAGGGCTTTGCTCAGGTCATCGAAGTATACAGGTGGATCGGCAACTTTCATGAAGACGAAGAGCAAACTGGTAAGTAGTTTGGTAATATTTAAGTTTTTAGTAGTTACTTGAATTAGTTGTTTATTTGTTGATTTATTTTATTGGTTGATATAATTGTAGTCTAAGTCGTTGGATCGTGAGGCGACACTAGCAGAGACCTTCAAATAGTATACCCATACTTTGAAAGCTAACAAGGAGAGATTTGTTGACGAGGGGTCTGTGAGTTTAAATTAATCCTAAGTTTCAAATTTATTTGCTTTTAAATTTGATTAACTTTTATCTTAATCACAACGTGTGTGACATAGGAAGATTACACGCAGAGGTTGGAGACCGTGACCTAACCGTCTCAACCACCTAGTAAAAAGGACGAAACAGGCTCCGAGACCTCAGTGATAGATCCTGATAGGTTTGGCATGACCGCCTTTGAACCCCACAAGAATCATTGCTTTGGATTGGGATCGTTCTTTACCAGTGGCCTCAACTCCTCCGCGTTGATGGCTTCCTCTGCCTCTGCCACCAGCCCTGCCGATTCCCAAGAAGTTATCGACTAGCACTACAATAATTCTGGCAGATAGCGGCGGAAATTTTGCGGCGATTTTATAAAACCACCGCAAAACAGCAACCCGCGGCACATATAGTGGCGATTATTGGTTGGGGTTGCAATCAGGACCATATTGAGCGGCGGTTTTTCACGAACCGCCGCTATATTTCAATCAGGCTTGCATTTAGCGGTGTCTTTTTGAAAACCGCCGTTATATGTACCGTCGGGTGAGTTATTGTTTCACATTTTGCGGCGGTTTTGTTTAAACCGCCGCAAAATGCGTATTATCACATATTGCAATGTTTTCTATAGTAATGATCATCTGAGTATAATTTAGTTAAGTAAACACTACTATCTTAAGCTACATATGTTTAAATCATTGTTACTTAAACGCATAACACTTTCTACATTCGTTTTACGTAAAAAAATTCACAAGTTAAATAAGCTATATATGTTAACTCTGGTGAACAAATTTACCAATAAGATTTTCTTGTTTACTTTATTGCCATTTAAATTTATATTCAAACATGGATGTAAAAGAAGAAAATAAAATCATACTCTGAACTAATTAAAAATCAAATATTTTTTAAAAATAATAATTATAAATATTTTCTATAAAATATTAAAAGTAATAATTAAAAATATTTTCTACAAGTCATTAATTCAAAACGTTATAATTTTACCAAAATTATAATTTTAAATTATAATTTTTTTTATTTTAATGATTTGTTAAGCATTTATTAAAATAAAAAATTTAAATTTTTTTAATAACAATCTTAACTTGTATTTTTAGATATAAGAATTCATAATAACTAAATTCAAAATTAATTAATGTTTTATCAAAATAAAATACTAAATAGAATAAAAATATTTTCATATGAAAATCAATCAATCATCTGCATATTATCGCGGTTAAATAGATTCAATAATGCTAATTGACCAACAAAATATAATGCTTTTGGCAAATATTTCACTAATTTTAAATATTAAAGAATAAATTCTAAATCTTAATAAATATTTTAGAAAATATTTGATTTTTAATAATTTATAAAAAATATTTATAATTATTATTTTTTATTTATGATTGATTATATTCTTTATTGAATTCATTATGGATATTATTATATGTACTCTTTATTGTACTCTTTATATACGCTTGGATCATATATAAATAGATGTAAATTAATTCGATCTACTATGGTCCAAAATTAATTTGAAGCAGACCCATTTGAATTACTAGGGACGTCCTAGCTGCATAATTCGAATCACCCTGATTTGAACTACCCTAAGACTACATGCAAGCATAATTTAAATTGGACAAATTCGAATTACAAGCATTACTATTAATTCAAATGAGATTGATTCGAATTACATAAGAATGTGCTTTTGGGAGATCTTGGTAATGTTTTTCAATTTGGTAGAATTATGTAATTTGGTCCTACATTTGATTTAATTATGCATTTTACTCAATATATAAGGTGCTTATAATAACTATGATCAGATCTATAAAGTATACAACAAAAATCTGTGTGGAAATCAAATGTGTTCATATGATATATATAATTATTAGCGCTATATACATCGAAGAGACATTTGGCTTGGTCGTAACATGACATTGTTAAAGCTTTTCCTTCTTCAAGGTTCCAAGTTCGAGCCCTACCTTCTTCGTTTGTGGAAGGCTTTACATAACTGATATTATATAGTGATCCACACATTGTGGGTCTAATGATGGAAGCACAGGTTTAACGATTGAGTCGGTTAGACCACCGGACGGTCCGGTCCGGTTCTAATAACTATGAACAGAAATACCAAAATTTGGCGGCGGTTTAGAAGACACCTTTGGCTTGGTGGTAACATGATATTGTTAAACTTTTTCCTTCTTCCAGGTTCCAGGTTCAAGCCCAGTCGGATGGACCACCGAACGGTCCGGTCTGATTCTAATAACTATGAACGGAAATACTAAAATTTGGCGGCGGTTTAGAAGAGACATTTGGCTTGGTGGTAACATGACATTGTTAAAGCTTTTCCTTCTTCCAGCAGGTTCGAGCCCTGCCTTCTTCGTTTGTGGAAGGCTTTACATAACTGATATTCTATAGTGATCCACACGTTGTGGGTCTAATGGTGGAAGCGCGGGTTTAACGATTGAGTCGGTTGGACCACCGGACGGTCTGGTACAATTCTAATAACTATGAACAAAAATACTAAAATTTGGCGGCGGTTTAGAACCGCCGCAAAATTTATAGACGTTTAACGGCAGTTATTCCAGTGGTTAACTAAAACCGCCGCTATCCATTTAGCAGCGCCCCATCTTCCGTCGTTTCATTAAACCGCCGCGAAATATTTTGCGACGGTTCAAAATTGCCGCTAAATGACTCCAGCAACTGCCGCTAAGTGTCGCTTTTGTTGTAGTGTTGAGGGAGGAGGTGCAGAAGCTGATACCGGAGCTTCACCAACAAGCAGAGCAGTCTAAACGGAGGTAGAACAGACTTTTTACATGTGTGGAAGGAGTCGTTGCCATCAACTCGGACCTAACAAAGAAGTTGGAGCAGCTAGATTATTTACGAGAGCAGATAAAATCAATTTATAATGCCATTTTTGCTCTGAATCAATTTATATAAATTAAACATGATCCGTTACTTATAAATTTAAACTGAGCCTACCTATAAATCAAAACTACAATAAACGTGCACAACAAACTGCACGAAATTTGAACTAAAATGGAATTATTTTCAAAAATAGTTGAACATAAAAAAACAAGATCCCAGATCAATAACATAACAACCTTATAAGCATAATAATTTTATAAAAAATAAACGGATGGAAAGGAAGAGGAGGTACGCTCTTCACTTAATTGCATTGCATTCATTTTATTATCTTTCTCTATTTTGAGCGTTAGAGTACCTTTGTAGGTGTCTAATGTCGCCGTTCTTAAAGGAGCCGACGTATACCTCATCCAACTCAGGAAAAAACGAGTTCAGCATTGAGCAGGACGAGCTTTATGTAACAGCCCAAACCACCCGCTAACACGATATTGTCCGCTTTGGCACACAAGGCCTCACGGTTTTACCTTTGATGATAGGGATGCTAGTCGAAGCCCCCCCCCCCCCCCCCACATTCACTCGTCAAAACGCGTCATGCTAGGGAAATGTATCCACACCCTTATAAAGCATGCTTCGTTCCCCTCCCCAATCGATGTGGTACCTTATAATCCACCCTCCTAAGGGAGCCCAACGCCCTCGCTGGCACATCAATTCGGGCTCCAGCTCTGATACCATATGTAACAGCCCAGACCACCCGCTAGCACGATATTGTCCACTTTGGCACACAAGACCTCACTGTTTTGCCTTTGACGATAGGGATGCTAGTCGAAGCCCCCCACACTCACTCGTCAAAACGCGTCATGTAGGGAGAGGTATCCTCACCCTTATAAGGCATGTTTCGTTCCCCTCCCCAACCGATGTGGTACCTTACACTTTACCTTAAAGCCGGCCATCCACACAGGAACATTTGATGCCCATCGTGAGGTCCAAGTTCTAAACTAACCTTACCTTCATCTCTCCTATCCTATTGTCGCCACTTTTTTGTAGGTCATAATCCATGGCGGACGAGCCTAGCAACCCCCTTCCTCCCCCCACTCAAGTTGAACTATTGGCCATCCACGGGTCTCTACGAGGGAAAAATCAACGAATGGCCGACCTATTACGTCAGAAGCAAAACAACCAAAGTAAGGGAGAGGAGCACAAAAACACTGAGAACAAAGATGATCAAGACGAACACACATTAGAAGCTAAGCCTATAATAACAACCTCCACAAAGATAACAGGTGAAGAGGACTAATCCATTTTCAAAAGACATCATGAACTTTCAAATGCCCAAAAACTTCACCTTACCAACAACACTGAAACCTCATGAATGGCGATCCCAACATACATGTCATCAAGTTTTACACAATGATGTTCATGAACGGTGCATACAATCTAATACTCTATCGTACATTTTCTGCCTTTTTAGATGGTGCTGCCTTGATCTGGTTTTCTAATTTACCTGCAGGTTCTATATCAAGTTTTGACAAACTAGTCTATCTCTTCATCAACAATTTTTCGGCATCAAAAATTTATGTGCACGATTCAGACTATCTCAGCACCATAAAGTAAGAACAACATGAAAGTCTTAAAGACTATATGGCGAGGTTTGCCAAGACAACCACGGAGATACCTAACCTCAACCCGGAAGTATATTGACAAGTATATTGACAACCAAGGACAAAGACGAAATACAGAGGATCTCGGTCAACATTCTAAATCAAAGGACAATCATAAAGACAAAGAAAAAAAAAGTAAATGAAAATCCTAACTAATCTCGCGGCATTTTTAATTGTATTTTTCCGGTGATTTCGCAGGTAGATGATGTTAAAGCTTGGCCAGGAAGAGGTCCTATACGATCATGATGTCGGTAATTAGCTCCAAGCCAACCTCAACCACCAACACGAATGACCCATAAATAACGTTCAATCCTTCAGATTGCAAAATAATGGACAAAAACCTAGACAAAATCTGAACTGAGCCTACCTATAAATCAGAACTGCAATAAACGTGTACAACAAACCGCACAAAATTTGAACTAAAACAGAATTATCTCGAAAAATAATTGAACGTGGATAAGTAAGATCCTAGGTCAACAACATAACCGCCTTATAAGTATAATAGCTTTATAAACAAACGGATAGAAAGGAAGAAAAGATATGCTCTTCATTCACTTTGAATTGCATTGTATTCATTCCATTCTCTCTCTAACTTGAGCAGTGAAGTACTTTTACAGGTGTTCACTGCCGTCGTTTTCAAAGGAACTGACGTATACCTCATCTAGTAAAAAAAAAACGAGTTCAGCACTGTGAGCAGAATGAGTATACCTTGAAGCCGACTATCCAAAAAAATGAAACATTTTCACACACACATTACGATTTGAAAACTTTATTACCACAATGTTACGGTTTGAAAATTTTATTATCAAAATGGCATAATTTTTAAACTATTTATTCAGTGAAAAAGTGCCTTCTTTCTCGAACTCTAATCCAAATCTAATCCCTTTTAGTGAAATCAAATTGCTCACATAATTTGTCTGAGTAAATAGTTTGAAATAATATCATTTAGGTAATAAGTTTTCGAAACAAGTATTGACGAAAAAAAAAACCACTAAACTTTTAATGAGCAAAAATGCCTGGAGTTCATTTCTTGTTGTCCTTAAAATATTTTTATATAAGACAAAAATAAATCTATACACAATCATATTATTTGAGCATATCATATATATAATTATTTATATATCTTTATTTTGCTATAAATATATAATCAGATAAAATATATTTTTATTTTTAATATTTATAATTTTTTTAAATATTTTAAATATTTAATTTTATTTAATTGTGTCTCTCATATTTTTAATTTATATTAAAATTATCTCTAAATATTAATTCTATCTAATATGTTAAAGACAAATATTTAAAGATAATTTTATTATAAATAAAAAATATTTGAAATAAAATTAAATAAATTAAAAACGTTAGAAATAAAACTGAATATAACAAAAAATTAAGAATATTTTTTAAAATAAATTTAAATCTTAGAGATAAAAAAAATATATTTTATGCTAAATGTTTTATTTTTTTTTGGTATTGACCCTAAATGTTCCCTTTAGTATATGTCTTTTCCGGGTCCGGTAATATCCTTTCTAAACACACACTTGGTTGGTCTATTATATTATTACAAGTATTACAAAAAAAATTGGGCATGGCAAGCTCCGTTCACAGATATTTAGATTGATCGAAAACACTGGAAGAACTACTTTGACTTTGAAAATGTATTTCTATTTGAGCCTACTATATCCAATCCATTTCAACCAAAAGCCTGTAAGGTCCAGGTCCAAGTCCAAAAAATTTTTTTTTTTATAAAAAATTAAAATTTAATTATTCTGTTAGACTTATATATTTTTATTAAATTTATAATTAAATTTTAATATTTTTTAATTAAATTTTTATATTATTTTTAATTAAATTTTTATATTATTTTTAATTTTGTAATTAAAATTTTTTAATATAAAAAATATTAAAATTTATTAAATATTTTTTTATAAATCGAAGGTATCTACGATTAAGAATTTAATTATATCTTTGCCAACATATTTTTAAAAAAAAATATTCAATTAATTTTAACGTTTTTAATATGAAAAAAACTTAATTACAAAATTAAAAATAGTCTAACGATTTAATTAAAAAAATATATAAAAGCCTAATTAAAAATTTGATAAAACTACAATAACTAACAAAATAATTAACTAAAAATTAATTATCAAATTAATCTCGTAAAAATGGATTATTTTTTAAATTTGCTGATGACAAAATGTATAAATCAAAATAATCCTTCAAAGACTACAAATTAATCATTTTCGTCTTTTTATCATTCTATTAATGATTTTCATCAATAGTTGATGATATGAAATAATATTGAAATATTAACTAACAATATATATAATATCTAGCATATTTAATTAGACGTTAGTCAAATATATTAATGAAAATTTATCAATTTGACTCTTTTTTTTAATTATATAAATCTTAATTCCAATATAATTTAGTGACTAAATTGATAAATTTTTATAAATATATTTATTCAACATCTAATTAGATATATTAGATATAATGTATATTATTAATTAATATTTTATATTATTAATTATTGACAAAAATTATTAATAGAATGATAAAATAATAAAAATAATTAATTTATAATATTTTTTAAAGATAAATTTGATTATTATTATTAATAAAATTTTTAAAGACAGATTTAAAGAACGAATTATTTTTTAAAAACTAATTTGACCCACATGTCGAAAACAAGAAAAAATGTATATTTAAATCCACATTATTTAGGTAAGGTTCAAAGCCTACTAATTACTTCAATTATAAATTAAAGTTGTTGATATTAAATCCCTAAATCCGTTTCTAAAGCAAAAAAATGTAGAGGGTTACAAAATCACTATTAGGCCTTTACAAAATAAAATATTACATGCAACTAACTATGAAGGTGAAATTTACCGAAAATCGATATTGATTGAACTTTTATTTGACCAGAAAATATTGATTAATTTGTTATGAGTAGCGCAATCACATATAATGTAATTTTTACCCAAACTCCTCTAATTACAAGAGCTGTTAGTGGAATCAAAGGAACAATATTATTAAAATATTAAATAAGAAAGCTAAAGGAAAGTAGAACATTATTTGTTAGTTGGTTTTGGACGTTGTTTTTTCTTTATTATTTTTTGAGAAGCCGTCCCTTGAATAAAAGACAAACATCGAATATAGGATGCCTTCGTTGATGTCAAGTATTTTACCACCTTTTTGTATTGGTCAAATGCAAGGAATGAAGTGCAACACAAGTACAACGAGTATCAATACTTGTTAGCGTAGGTACCTTTGAAATATACGAAAAATATCTATTTAATTTATATTATTATTATTATTATTTAAGTTTATTTTTATTAATTTATATAAAAATGATTAAGAGTCTTAACTTATTTTTTAACTATTTTCTTAATTTATAAATAGATAAATTTTTGTATTTTTACTCATTTAAGTATTAGGAGGATAAATTATTAGACCTTCTAATAATCTAATTATTATTCATATTTTATTATTCTTATATTTTTTTGTCTAAATATTGTTCAATAATTACTAAAAAATATAAATTTATGTTACATATTCATGTATGATAAATAAAAATTAACATATTACAATGCAACAGTATAATTATAAACGAAATGTCTAAAATAGAGATATTATAAAGTAAATAAGATAGATATCTATATTATTATTTCTTTAAATGGATAAATATAAAAAAATTAATTCGAAATCACCATCGAATTAAATTCTTTTTCAACCCTATATATTATTATTATTGAAAATCTCAATTATCATTATTCAATTTTCATTATATTTCGATTAAATTTTCTTCTTAATTATTTTATATATCCACTTTTTACATTAATTTCTTCTCAACTAGCATCAAATTCCATAATAATTACTAATTGATCTAGTTTATATTGACTTTTTTATTTTTGTTTCCTTTTCACCATTTGAAATTTTTCTTCTTTACTCAAATTATTTTCGTAGTACTGTTTCAACATCAATTCTCTTTCCTTTATGTATATTCATCCACCAATATTTATTTTAAAATCAAGTATTTTAAAAATTAAACACTCATCATAATATGTTATATTATCATATTTCACACCTAATCTTATTCATATAATTATATTATATCTTATTATATTTTTTTAATTGTTTTTTCTATAAAAAATCTAATTTATTATTTTTTTATTTTTTTATTACATATCCAAGAATAAGGATTGGTTTTTCCTCTAAAGGATATATAGAAGGAAATTAATTCAAAAACATAAATCAAATAAAATATATGTGCAATATCACCAAATTTAGACTTATTTTTTTCTAGTCAAACATTCATGTCGACAATTTGATTCCTATTATATATTGGTTACATCTCTTAACTGATTTTTTTTCTTATAATTAAAATCTCTAATTGGTTACATTCTCATTTTTCTAATTTTATTTTATGATTGATTATGTGTAGGGGAAAAGTGATTCAAATACTCACACGAGAGCACACCTCAACATCAAATTTTCACTCAATTTACAGATTCAAATATCTATACTTATGATTGATTTATTCAAACTATATTTATGTAGTATATTTTTTAATTGATTTTTTTATAAATAAAATCTTTAATTTATTATATTCTAATTTTTAAATTATATCAAACAAATTGATTATATTAAAACTTTTCAATTATATATCATAAATTATTCTTTCTTTAAATAGATGTATAGAGATAACTGATGTTATTAAGACTCTTTTTTAATTCCACCTATTAAATTCTCTATATCTAATATTAATACTCTATTATATCCTAGTTATTTCCATAATTGATTCTTTTTTATGAATAAAATCTCTAATTTATTATATTTTTATTTTATATCATGTGATTAATTTTTTCTAAATAAAATAATATATTAAATCTCATTATGAATAATTTTGATTTTTTATTAATTTATTATATTTAAATTATATCACCTAATTATTTTTTTATTTAAATATTAACAAATATAATTATTTAATACATAATTTTTTCTAAAAATAACATCTATATTAGAATTATTGATTAATGAAAATACAAAATAAATTATAATAATTACTAAAATTGTCTATTTTAGTCATGATTTAATCATTAAAAATATATATTAAAAACCTATTTTATATATTTGTGTGAAAATGATTTAATGAATGGATGAGAGTTGACATTTAATCGTTAAATTAATATAATAGCGATATAAATTAGGATGATTAGAAGAATTATTGACAACTAATATTATTTTAATTATTAAATAATTAAATAAAAAATACTTAAAAAAAAGATTAAAAAAAAAGAAATATATGTACTAGTAGTAGAATCCGCCATATGAGTGTGTTTGATAATATAATGATTAGTATCCGTATTAATGCTTTATTTGGAACAAACATTACTAGTTCACTAACTTGATACGCATGCGCGCGTTTTTATGTATGTAACTTCTTTCTCTTGCGTATAAATAATCCTTGCTTAGCTTCTTAAGACAACCATAACAATTAAATTTCTTATACCTTTTCGTTATATATATGTTCGAAGAATAAAAGTAATAGCAGAAATTAAAGTTGAAACTGGGAGATCTGAGAATAATGGATTTGATTATGATAGTGGTTGGTGCATTAATGTTATTAACGGTGACAGAGAGAAGCAGGGGTCACGATTATGGAGATGCATTATCGAAGAGTATATTGTTCTTTGAAGCTCAGAGGTCAGGGAAGTTGCCACCAACACAGAGGGTTACTTGGAGGAAGGATTCCGCCGTCCACGACGGCGATCAATTTCAGGAAGGCGTGTCCCACTTGTACCGCAAAGTTGACTTGGTTGGCGGTTACTACGACGCCGGCGACAACGTGAAGTTCAACTTTCCAATGGCATTCTCAACAAGCATGCTAGCATGGAGTGTGATACAGTTCGGGAGTTCCATGGGAGCAGAACGAAAGCACGCTTTAGAGGCTATTCGTTGGGGCGCGGAGTACTTGATGAAAGCAACTAGCGTCCCTGGCTATGTGGTTGTACAGGTTGGTGATCCGTACAGTGACCACAATTGTTGGCAGAGGCCTGAAGACATGGACACTTCTAGAACCTTCTATGCGGTTAGCAAGGAGTACCCTGGTTCTGAGGTTTCCGCGGAGATTGCAGCTGCGCTTGCAGCCTCTTCCATTGTCTTTAAACGATATCAACTTGCTTATTCTGCTAGGCTTCTCCGAAGAGCTAGAATGGTATTTGAACATCAATTATTCCAATATACTGTATATATAGCTGATTTTTTGTTATTCTTTGTCTAATTAATTTGCAATTTAGGTGTTTGAGTTTGCAGATAAGTATAGAGGATCTTACAATGACGGCCTTGGACACTGGGTATGCCCATTCTATTGTGATTATAGTGGCTACCAGGTGTGTAATTTTACATCCATATTATGAGAGTATATTAGAGGAGTGTTAGGGGCAGCAATTTTTGTGATTTGTAGCTATGAAGTAGCCATTAATAATGTTTTTAATGGTGTGAGATTTTATCTAATGACGTGAAATTACTCACTTTTCTTTTGCTAGTTACATGCTGATCATAATTTAATAAAGTTGCTGACCCTAGACTTTTTCCGTATATTATTCCAGCTTCATTTATATTCATTATAATATTTGAAATCTATACAGGATGAATTGGTGTGGGGAGCAGCATGGTTGTTTAAGGCTACTAAAAACTCTTATTACCGGAAATACATTGACGAAAACATTCACAATCTCAAAACCTTCGCTGAATTTGGATGGGACTCCAAGGATGCTGGCATCAATGTGCTTCTTTCTACGGTACTGCAGTATATAATAATTAACTAAGTCTTAATCTTCCTTTAATTATTCTAAATATTATTTAATTAATATGTTTTTGTTTATTATTAACCACAGCTTATGATTAATAATAGTAGTAACTCTAATGCGGACAAGTTTATCTGTTCTGTGCTACCTGAATCACCTTCCCTATCAGTTTCATACTCTCCAGGTAATCAAATTAATTAATAAACCAAGTAATATATATTGTGGGTTAATTAAGTTAATTAATATATGGTGTTTTTGAGAGTAGGAGGACTTATGTTCAAACAAGGAGGGAGTAACTTGCAGCATGCAACGGCATTTTCATTTCTTTTCCTGGTTTATGCTGATTATTTGAACAAAGTTAACAGACAAGTTGACTGTGGGGGTAAAGCTTCTACAATATCCCCAACGCGACTTATACAATTTGCCAGAAGCCAGGTATACTTAATTAATGGCATAAATTTTTCATATTAAATTAATATTAGTTAAAACAAATAGCCTTTCACTATTAATTATTAGCTATTTTTTATGAAAAATGATAAAAGGTCAGAAGAATTTATTTATTTTTATTAATTAGTAATGTTTAAAAATATAAAATAAAAAATATTATTTAAATTGCTAGATTAAAAAAATTAAATTAATAATTAAAATAATAATAAAAAAAATAAATTCTATTAGTTTTTGAACTTATTTCATTCTTTTTTCTTCATTTGCTTTACAATAACTGTATTAAAAAAAAATTATGCAGATTAAAAACATAAAAGTAAATATTTAAATAATAGTAAAAAAGTATCACAAAATTATTTTTACATAAAAAGATAGATTTCAATTAATAAAATTAATGATATATTTACTTAATTTTTAAAATGTATATTATTATTAGAAGTAATGTTTATCAAAAGAATTACCTAAATACTTAATGTTTATTACCTAAATACTAGAAATGTGATAAATATTTTAAAATTTAAGAAACATGTAAAACGTACAAGTATTAATAGCACAAAGAGAAGAGAGAGTGTATATACTACTCTAAAAATATTATTTGCACATCAAAATTAATTATTATATATTTATGTATAAAATATATAATTTAATTCATTTTTAATGTGTATTTTATATTAATAATTAAGTTTAATAGCTGATTTTAATATTCACTTAACATAGTTGATACTACTCATTCTATTTCTTTTTCTTTATTTTGCATTTTTTCTAGATAAATTTGATTAATATATCAAAAAGCAATAATCATTATAGGAATTTGTAAGAATTCAATTTTTTACTAACTAAACAACCCTAACAATGGGAAAAAAAAAAAAAAAAAGATATTGGTAATAAGTTGAAGTGATGGTGGAAATGCATATATAGGTGGATTACATATTAGGAAGCAACCCATTGAAGATGTCATACATGGTAGGGTACGGAGAAAAGTATCCAAAAAGAATACATCACCGTGCATCTTCATTACCTTCCATAGATATGCAGCGTGGCCACATCGATTGCAAAGGAGGATCCTCTTATTTTCAAAGCCAGAACCCTAATCCCAATGTCCTTCTTGGAGCTCTAGTTGGGGGACCTGATATCAATGATCAATATGCTGATTCTCGATCCGATTTTGTGCACTCAGAACCTACAACCTATATAAATGCACCTTTTGTTGGTGCTTTGGCATATTTCAAATCACATTCATCCTCAAAACCAAATTAAATTTTTTCCTATAAGCATACATAGGATTATTGTATTAAGAATGTAAATGTAACTAGCTACAATTATGGTAGATTGTATATAGCACTTCTGCCAATAGAAAGTTATAGAATAATGTAATTATTTCATTCGGTGTATTATTACTTGGTTCCTTTAATTTTATTTATTTATTGACAGCATATATTATAAGAAAATGCAACTTTTATAAAAAAAATTATAAAATTTGCTTATTATGTTATTTATTTTTTCACCCGTTTATTGTTTGCATTCTTTAATTCATTTTCTTTTATACTATTTGATATTCAAAACTCTTAATTTCACTTGTTTAACTAGAATAATTGGTTAACCGTTACTTGCTTTGTCCATTAATTCTCGTAGGATCAATACTCACTCACTGTGAATTTATTACTTGATACGACCCAATACACTTGCCAGTAATTTGGATTGTAAAATCCGTATCAGTCATCTAAACTAAGAATAGGATAACAATACTTTACCATAATCTTATTGACTGTATGACAATCCATACACATCCTCCAAATACCATCCTTCTTGAGAAATGCTCATACTTTTCCGGATGTGATCTTTGGCTTGTAATTCCTCCATTTGCCTTTGAAGCTTCTTTGTCTCGTCAGAGTCACTACTATAGACTGGTCTATTAGAAATACTAGCTCCAGGAATAAAATTAATTTGGTATTCAATCCCTCATAGTGCACTTGGCGCGTTAGTAGGAAAGACATCTGTAAATTTCTGCAACAAATAAACAAAACTATTTGCCTATTTTAGGTTAAATTTAGTGTCAGATAATAAAGTGGCTGGAAATCGAACTAAAATCATAGCTCTCTTACCTACTAAAACACTCTTTAAACCTCTCTCTGTATGCACATTGTTCTCATGACATGCACTCTTCTTTTTTTCCACTCACTTTTGGGCCTTTTGGTAAATTCTTTTTTCACATGACCTCTTTTTACTTAGATTTTTCTTTTACCTCGCATCCCATTTTTTCTTTAGTATTCTGTTGAAGTTTCGATTGATCAAGGTAAACCTCTTTAGGTAATAATAGAGCAAGAGTGATCTTACAACCAAGGTTGCGAGAATCGAACCGGTCAATAAACCGATGAAGTGACTGGTTTAATGGTTTAGAAGTTCAACCGGAATAATTAAATATATGAAAAAATTATTAAAAAATTAATATAATTTTAAAGATTTAAATTTAATAATTTTTAAGCAGATAAATTTTAAAATTTTATAATTTTTTTGAAGTATGATTCAAATTTCACAAATAATCAACAACTAAATATAAATATAAACATAGCAATGAAGCCTAAACATCTCAAAACTAGAAAATTCCAGCAGTCAAGCACAATGCAATGAAGCATGCACCATAGCACCATCAACAATTCAGAATCAAAAACCCAGCAAACAGAATCAACAACCCAAAATCAGAAAAAATCACCATAAACAACCCAGAATCAAAATCATTGCATAAACAACTCAGAATCAGAGATTCCAGTATAAACAATGTAGTACATCACTATACCATATAACCAAAATTCCGTTTAAAGGAAGGGAACTGACGGCGATGGAGGAATGGGAACAGCCGGCAAGGAGGAGCTCGGACAGAGACGAGCTCAGACAGAGATCGAGAGAGAGAACTCAAAAAGGGACGTCAAGTTCGGACAAAGACACACAGAGAGAGAGAGAGAGATCGAAGAGACGACAACCGAAGAACGATGAGAGGAGAAGAGACGAAAGGACACCTTTCTGCGACGGCGATGAGAGGTGGAACAATGAGAAGAGGGATGGACCGCCGAACAGAGCTTCCACACTTTACGCGGCACCCACGGTCTATCCTGGAGGAGAAAATTTTAGCGATGACCTTGAAGAGGGATGGATTGGTGGCTGCGGGCTGAGGTTTGGGGATTAGGGTTCCTTAATAGTCTCTTCTTTATAGTAAGTTCAGAATTCAGAAAGAACAGAGAAAGAGAGGGGTAGGATGGAGATTAAGGTTCTTCATTATTCAGAGAGAAAGAAAAGGGCGGGATGGCTGCGTATTTGGCATTGCCCATTGGGCTTTTTTAGTTTTTTTTTTCTTTAAAACCCAAAATAGTGCCTTTTTGGAAGGCTATCACCAAACCGGTAATTTTAAAAAAACCCGGCCGGTTTCGGCAGTTCACCGATTAACCGTCGGTTTGGCTGATTTACAGACCGGTTTTTGCCAAGAAATTTTTAGGCTCAACCGAACCGGTCGGATGATCAGTTTTTGGTTGAACCGGTCGATTCGGTTCGATTTTCAGAATTATGCTTGCAACCATTAAAATCAAAAGAGAACCTAGTGTAACCATCATTGATTGCTCGACGATCGAACTGCAAAGGTCTCCTCAATAATAAATGACAAGCTTGTATTGGCACCACACCACGCAGTACCTCATCAACATACTTTTTCACAGAGAACGCAACTGTTACCTGCTTGTAAACCTTTATTTCACGATTGTCATTCAATCACTGACAGTGAAGGATCTAGAAAATTTTGATAGTGGGGGCAAAATATATAATATAATAATAATTTTTATAATAAAAATATTATATATACATAAAAATCAGTTGTTAAAATATTCATTAATCATTATATGTATTGTTTAATTTATTTTTAATGTATATCTTTCAGTTCAATATTATATAAGTGGTTATTTTTTATGTACATATAACATGATTAGTCTTTAAAATATCTAATTTACAAATTAAAACACTAAATAATAATTTAAATAATAACAAATAATTTAGAATTTTATTATTTATTTTATATTTTTAAAAAATTAAGTAATCTTTTTTTTAACAATACAATCGAAATATCTCTCTTTTTATATAGAATAATGCTACACATTTAAGGTTTTTTTTGTTAAATAAGCCCAACCAAATTAATCTAAAATAACAAAAATCAGTTATGACTAGCATTATTCTAAGCCTTATTATTTAACTTGGTTAGACTTAGTTCATAAAAAGCCTTGAATGTGTAGTATTACTCTTATATATATATATATATATATATATATATATATATATATATATATATATATATATATATATATATATATATATATATATATCAGTAAAAACTTATTTAAAAATTTATTTTTCATACAATTAGAAGCCAACTCTTATTGAGATTCATAGTTGAGAAAGTTCTTTCAATTAATGTAGTTGTTACGAAAAAAATTAAAACTAATAACAAAAAAGATAAATAATACTCTTTCAAGTCGATTTCTAAAAGAAAACACAAATTTTATTTAAATTGAGAATTGATCATTCTGATGACATCTAATATAAAATTTTTAAATTGATTATGAAGTACCAAAAATTGAATAAAAAATTATTGTGGGCTCAAATTTAATAATTTAGTGGGGACGAATAAATATTATTGTCATATACTATTCAAAAAAATTTCAAATTGTAGTGGGAGCGCTTGCCCCCACAACTATGTATGTACATCCGTCCCTGATCACTGCAATGTATAAGGTTTATGATGGCAACATATGTCAAACTCAATTTCTCCACCATAAATATATTGGCCACATTAGTCTAATTCCCTTCAGGTTTCATCAATAATCAAACTACACACCTTTTCACCCACCAAACATCTAGTGTAAAAAAAATTTGACATTGCTCTAAACTATCGATTTTCTTTCACCTGCAAATTCAAAGCACATCTAACAACAAAAAATTCACCATGGACTGCATACTCAACATCAGTATCAGAACAATCTCCCAAAAGTGACATACTATCATGATTATAGTTATCACCTTGATCAAAATTAGACACAATATCACCTCCTCTAATAACCACCATTCTCCTGTTCGGATAATCACTAGCATAATGACTTAAATCATGATACTTGAACATTTAATATCACTATGCCTAGAGATAGCAGATGAAGAAGAGTTAGAATTACCTTTTTTCTTTGTAGCATCAAATAAATTCTCCTTGGATTCGACACATTTAGGCTTTGTTGCGTCATCATTACAAGACTCTGTGTGAACCCACTTTGGATTAGCATAAGACAATTCCTTTGATGTTATTCTTTGTTATTGCCTCTCAACTTTCATTGCCATATTGACTAAATCCTCCATCTTCAAATAATGATGTAACTCCACCACATCATCAATCACCCTATTCAAACCACTTATAAATTGTGTCATAGTAACTTCAGTATCCTCTTCTATGTTAGAAGTGATCATAAATCTCCATTTTTTTATGGCAGTCTTCCACGGACTTGGAGTTTTGAGTCAACTTATATAACTTCTAATGTACTTTTCTGTAGTAGTACAAAGGCACAAATCTCTTCTTCATGAGGCACTTTATATGATTCCAAGTCTCTATAGAGTGACTGTCATTCTGCCGTCTTATCTTCACTAGTCCACCCCACTAAAACAAGACATAATAAAAAATGCAACTACTGCCAAGCAAACCTTCTTTTTCTCTAAGTAATTATGACAAGCAAAAATTCTTTCTACCATATGTTCACACTCCAAATAAACTTTAGGATCATTTCTCCATTTGAAAGGTGGTATTTGCATTTTAATAGCATTGATATTGTTATCGTGACTTTTGTATCGAGGTGTTGGAGCCCCATTAGAGTCCTCATCAGAATTTACATGATTTTGATGCTAATTCCTAAAAGCTTCATGTTTAGTATTTTTGGACAATGTCTGTAACACCTCCTACCTCCATTCCTCCAATTCATTCAAGTGATTAATTAAGTCATAAAATAAATACTAATAAGGTGATATTTATTTAATTTAACTTGACTAATTAGAGCCTTCAATGCAATTTGAAAATAGTAAAATCTTTGGTTTTTCATAGTCATTGACCAGTGTTTTGGCTAATTTTTAATGTATAATTTGAACAAATAATTTAGCCATGTTTGCAAAATCTTTCTTTCTTTTTTTGTCAAAGTTATGCAATTTTATTATTGAAAATTGGTCCAATTTGGACTACAGGTAGGAATTATAATGAAGAGAATAGAAAGTTTTAACTTTAATAAAATGACTTAAATATAAGAAAACTAAAAAAGTAAAGTAAAAGCTCAAGGATCTCATATTCTCTCACGCACACTTCTCCTAGTCATCTCCAGACGTTTCTTGCTAACTAGATTTGTCATAAGAGGTTTGCTGCTACTACTCTTTTTTCGTTGGGATTTTTCTTCATTCTCAGTTCTTCTTCCAGCTGAATCCACCACTTCCATGGTTCTCAAGCTTGAATCGGCCATGGCAGATTTGAGCATTTCCAAGCTTCAATCACATCTGGGCATTTTCAGAAATAATGAAAAATACTTTCTTATGATCGACATTTTGGGCACCAGGGTTCGATGGATTGTGTTCGGGCGTTCAACATTTCTTTTACAGAGAGTCCTTCATGCATCAGTTTTCAGAACAATTTTTTTATAATCTGTTGATAATTAATTTTTGATATGCTCCTTCATAAGTCTTTTCTTTTGCATTATTCTTTTGTATCCTGAAGCAACAGTGAAGCCGTCCCCTTTCTCCAGCATCCAAGTAACTCTATCCTCTTTCTCATGAATTGAAGTGTTGATTATTGTTGTAGCTATTTCTGGATTGAAACTGGACTGAATTAAGTTCTGGTTCCATGTTCTCTTTGAATGTTGTAATTGTGAAACTCATTCTAGATTAGCAGTCATTGCAGTGACAGTAATAGGAGTAATTAAAATATAATCCTTCATTCATGAGTCTTTTTGGATTCTAATGTTAAATCTCCTTCCTAGTTCTCATAGTATACTTTTTTCTAACACCTTTCAGCCCTGGATAATACTCCTCCAACTTTATGATGGTTTATTATCAATCTCTGCTCTTAGGAAGCTTGAATATCTATAATATTTGCTCTGTAACACTTTACTAATGAGAGAATTAGGTCTGAAAATTAACCTTCAACCTTACTTTTGCGAGTATGACAAGATTAAAAGCTTTCAAATCTTTAAAGTTTAGTCGCCCTTGTATTTTTGGTCTGCAAGGTAGCATTTGTTTTTGGAGACAGAACACAGAGACATGGACAACACATGTTTCAAAAGTATTTGGAAGCAGAGACATGAATATTGAACCCATTGTCTCAGAGACAATTTTTTATACTTTTGTGTCCACTCTTTTACGAAGAACAATGATAAACACAGAATTTGAAAGAGTGAACACCGACTTTTTTATGATTTTTTTCTTTTTGTTCATAGATATTTTTTTATTATTCCACTATTACCCCTTCTTATTTTTCCTAATTTGCGTTGTTCTCAAAGAGGTACTTTGTTCTCCTGCTCTTTCTCTATCTATGCGTTCTCGTTCTTCTTTTTTTCAGGTATTCTCTCTTTTTTTAGAATTTTTTATTAGATCGGGTAATTTCTTCTTATCGTTCTTGCTTCAATATCATTTTAACCTTGTATTATATTATTTGATTTGCAACAAAAATAATAAAAAAATAATTAGTCTTGAAATTTTTGAAAGATAAATATTATGAAAGGTAAAATTAATCTTTTAAAATGTTAAAAAATAATTTATAAGTTGTAATGGATTTTATATAATTTAAAGAAAAATTAGTTTTTAGATAAAAAATTAATATTCTAAATAAAAATAAATTTTTATGTGCAAAGCTAATTTTTTTCATGTAAAATGGATTTTTTTAAATTAATTTTTTATTTAAAATTAATTTGACTTATTAAAAATAAATCTGAGTTTGATTAATAAAAAATTTCGTTCAGATTTATTTTTTTTAATCTTAAATCATATATATTCCTACATATTAATAATAAATTTAAAAATAAAATAATTATATTTGTAAATTTTATTTTAATATAATTACTATTATATAATTTTTTTATTAAAATTTTTGGCCCCTTCAAACTTTTTTTTAAGTTTCGATTGCCACTGTCTGTATTCTTACGTACTCTCATCTTTATTAAATTAGTTTGTATTTGATACAGAAAATTTAGAATTATATGACTATTTTAGTAATTTCATATAATATTTTAGTTTTGTCTATTTGTATCCAAACATACTATTGGACATTACATTAGTGTGTACATCGTATCCAAACGCAATATACAAAGAATAATTTTTAGTGTCTCCATTCTATTGTCTCTGTCTCAATATTATGTTCTGTCCTAAACAAACGCATTCCAAGAAATCATCCATTCGATCAATTGTATCCTGTTCTTTTTTTATCTTTTCTACCCCTACTAAAATTGGAGTGTGGCTCTCTGAATCTCTTCCATTAGTGTATCTAGTAACTTAAAGCAACTTAGTGTGTACATGGGTATCGTGGTTACCACCGCCTTAATAAGCAATTAGCGTCCACTAGAAGATAATAGAGTCATCTTCCAGTAACTTAACTTCTGACACACGCTATCTTTAACGTAGTTAAATGTCGCTTTCTTTAATCTTTGAATCACTGCCCGTAAATTCAAATATTTGTTTGATTGCCAACACGAGGGACAAGGAGAATCTCTGCTAAATGGTCTCGGACTGGTACGTTCTTACTAAAGAAGATTGATGATTTGTCCAAGTTTACCTTTTGGCTACTAATTTCTTCGTAAGTCTGTAGAATCTATAGCAATTTCTGGCACTTTACTCCTGAAACTTTGCTAAAAATAATTGAATCGTCTGTGAAAAAAAGATGATTGATCGTTCTTCTCTGTGGAGCATATGGAAGAGTCTCTCTGCACAAAATAAAAATAGGTAGGGAGACAGAGTATCACCTTGTCGTAATCCTCTACATGGTTTAAAATAACCATGAGGTTGTCCATTCAAAATAACAGAATAAGATACCGTCGTCACAAGTTTTTCATTCCACCTCATCCATCGATCAATAAACCTAACTTAAGCTTCTAAACAAAATTTCATTCTACCCCATCATAAACCTTACTCATATCCAGCTTTAATGCCAGATCTTAATCTCCATGTTTTTCATTTTTAAAAAAATCATGAATTTGTGTGCAACTAGGACATTATTATTAATTAATCTGTCCTTTATAAAAGTACTTTAAGAGTCACTAATTAGTTTATTTATAACTGATTGAAGTCTATCCACCCAAATTTTAGATATAATCTTATAGAAAATAGAGTTAAGATTAATTTGTCTAACTAACTTGTTTCATAAAATTAGTGGCTGACACCTTAGACATAAAATATATGTGAGTATTGTTAAAGACTCTTAAAATTTTATCTCCGTAAAAAAATTTCTACTAGCTACTATCATATTCTTCTATTGTGCTCCAAAAGAATGAAAAAAATTATGCTTGAATCCATCATCTTTCGAAGCCAACCGAAAAAGGGGTGACGAAGAAGACTGCTGCTTTAATTTTCTCAGTCATTGGCCTACATAAATAAATACTAGTCTATATTAAAAGTTAATAATTGAAAGTGTATTGTTTATGTTTTTCGTGAATTATCTATTAATAAGAAGTAGTACATAAATTTTTTAATAATTTTAATTTTAATTGATATAGTAATATTGCATCAACTTTTGAATAATATTAATTTGAATTGGTATACTGTAATATTGTATTATAACATAAAAAAAAATTATTTAAAAATAAAATATGTATTATATTTTTTATATTTATATTTTTTAATTAAAAATAGATGTGCATGAAAAAAAATGAATCACACCTATTTGTACATGTTATGTTACGTACTCTTAATAAATCTTATATTATTATTTAATATATTTTATAAATAAAACATTATATAGTGTAATATTCCATATATTTTTTTATAAGAAATAGTATGTCTTGTATTAAGATTTAAATTTTGTTTATAAAGGTTCCAGAGCAAGTAATTAGAGTTTGGATTTATAATTGAAGACGAAGAGATTATAAATTTAAAATTTGAAATTTAGAATTAAAATATAAAAATTAAAAATTTTAATCTAAATTTTAAAATTTATAATTTATAATTAAAAATCTAGAATGAGAAAGAATTTTATATAAAAAAAAATCTAAAATATAGAAGTAGAACAAATTCAATTTTTATTCAAAAACAGTCTAATCTAATAATAAAAAAAAGATACAAAACAGGTTTTAATCTGAGCAAAAAATTATATCCATTAGTACCAAAAACAAAAATAATTCAAAAAAAATAAAAATCTATTCGGACTTAAACAAGTTGATACTAATTTAAACCAAAATTCTCACATTTGTCACAAAAAAAATTCATCACAAACACTAAATTCCAACAAAATACATTTCTTTTGTCTTTCTTTTAAGTTCACAAAGAATGGAATTAAATCTAAAAAAATCCTAGAAATTTAAAGTAAGAGATCTCTGTAGAAATTCTCTTTTAAATAAGAGGGTTAAAATGAAGTAACGTACACATGAACATAAAAACTTATTTGTTTCTATCAAAAAATTCTAAAATATTTTCTGTTTCAGACATAAAAATTTGAAAAAAACTTAGAAAATTTAATGTCAACATAATTTTTCTTTTATTTAAAAATAGTTTTAATTTTATTTAAGAACTAAAATAAAATCCTTTTCCAAAAGGAGTATATAATTATCAAGTAAAATAACTAAATTTATAAAAAGTGTTTGAAATTGGCATGAAAAAGTCCCATAATTTAGTTTAGTCGCTGTTAGCTTAATTTGCTTAAACACAGTGGAAAAATATTAGATGAAAATTCAATATATATATATATATATTACCTTATAATTTATTTATTAATGATTTTTATTATTATTATTATGTATATGCATATGATTACTGTTACATTATTAGAAAAAAAAAGTATAATTTTGGTATATAAAAAATAATTTTGATTAATTATATATTTAGTCCATCTAAATCTTTTTTAGATAAATATATAATATAATTCATCATTCTATGAATATATTAATTATTGTAGGATATTCTTTTTCCAATAAAAAATTTTATCAATCTTTAAGTGGCACTGCCAAAATAATTTTTCTTTTTCACAAAAATAAATCTCAATTTCGGCCAATAAGTTTCTTGAGTCGATTATGATTATGAGTATGAGAAAAACCATATATGTAAACAGTGAATGAAATAATCAAACTTTACAAAGAATAATTAATGTTTAATATCCATGAATCACTTCATAATTTTAAAATTTTAAATATGAATAACAAGCTATTTTAAATTCAGTTTAATTGATTCAATAAGGATGGAGTCAATTAAACTAAATTTAAATTGACAATATTCATATTTAAAATTATAAAAAAATTAATTTAAAAAATTAAATTGTTAATTTTTTTAGAACTAAATAAACATAATTAATCATATGAGTACAATAATATGAGTACATTTTTTATTGGATTAAATAATTTTTTAATTTAAATTATATCAAATTAAATTTTAAGTTAAAAATTTTATAATTTTAAATTATTTAAAAATACTAGATTAAATGAAAAAAATCAAGTTAATAATTATACAAAATTTTTCATTTCTAAGATTCAGTGAAATCAATGCATTTAAATTTTTTTCATCTGAAATATATACATAATTATCTTGTACTCACAATGTTTTTAAAATTTAAATTCATAAGTATTCCAAGCAAAAATGATGTATACTAGTGAATAAAAAAATTATTTTATTTATATATAAAAAGTTATTTATTTTTATTTATTAACTAAAATAATACAAACATAAAAATTTATCAAATTATTAAATTGTAAACATAAAAATACAGTTAAAAATTCTAAGTATAGATTATTGACAAAAGAAAAGTTTATCGGTCACATCCAAAATTCATAACCTAAAAAAAAAGTATATACTGGTTTAAGATCATAACCTAAAGTATATGATAAAAAAATAACAGCTGAAATAAAAAAATTCTCACCTTAGATAAAAAAAAGTGATGATAGAGCTATGGTTATACTGGATTAGCTTATGGTAGAAAAATATGACCTAAAGTAGAAATGATGACCATTGATATATAGCCACAATTTTAAAATATGATCATAAATAATAAATATTGTCGTGGTTAAGGGTTTAAAATTTAAATATAAGTATTTATCGTTAGATTTTAAAATTTATGTACCTTTGATTTAGGATTAAACTTAAGGTTAGATTTAATATTAAAAGTGAGGATTTATGATTTGAAGTTAAAGGTTAAATATTAAAGTTTAGAGTTTGAATTTGGATTTAAGATTGATGATTAGAGTTTAGAATTTAAATTTTGGTGCTTAAAGTTTGAGAGTAAGTAATAAGAGCTAGGGTTTGAATTTAGAATTAAAATGTAGAAATTAAGAGTTTTAGACTAAATTTTAGGATTTAGAATTTATAACTGAAAACTAGGATTAAGTTTTGAGTTTTAGAATTTGAAGGCAAATATCAGAGTTTGAAATTTAAAGAACTTAGATGAGAGTTTGGAATTTAAAGAATGGAAAAGTATAAGGTACTACTATTTTATTGTCAATAATAATTAATTATTATATTTTAAATACATATATAAAGAAATACATCTAAAAAATATATCTACAAAGACATTTTTATTAAATACAGTTATAAAAAAGATATTTTTATTGGACACATTCATAAAGATACTTTCATTAAAAATAATTATAAATAAGAATTGACAAAAGTTAGCAAAAATACTGTTGATAACGTAACGAGATCGAGAATGAATCTAAATAAAGTAAATTTTTTAGTTATATATTTTATTTTAAATTTGGTGCTTAATCATCAGTCTCCTTTCCCTGTCTTGAAAAACAACTGCCGCGGCTGCCACCACCCACACCTTCTCCAACATCTGTCGTTCCACCGTGATCCCTCGCCACGACCACTCTCAATGACAATGACAACAACCACCCCACTCCCTTGAACCACCTCCACAATATAGCTAGGTATTGATGGTGCCTATTGGGTGAGCTTTTATTTAAACCTGGATCAAGCAACTTACCACATGTGATAGCATTCTCTTTTTTTGTACTGCGTGGTTTATACACGCAATTTATGTGTTGCCCTATTGGAGGAAATCTTGTCCCGGATTCTCCACTATACACTCTCATCATTATCTGGTAAAAACCCAGGTAGGTATCTATGTGCATATGTATGGAAATTCATTAAATTAAGTAATGTTTAATTGTTATAGATGGATTACATATTATGAGAGAATCCGATAGGGATGTCATACACATGGTGGGGTATGGAGCCAACTTCTAAGAGAATATACACCATATATGGAGGCTCAACAATGGCTTTAGCAGATTCACACCCACAACACATTGCGTGTTTTCAAGGGTAGAAGTATGCAGTAGACTCACATGCATGTTAAAAATTGTTAAACGATAATTTAATCAAATATGTTAAATAATTTAACAATTTTTAATTATTAATTTTATATAATAACTTATCTTAAATTTTCACTTAGCCACACCATCTTAACAAATAGGTGACTTGATTCATATTTTAAATTCTAATATGAGAAAGTCGAAGGGACTAGAGGTGTTTGCGGTGTGGTTTGGATTGGTTTTGAATCAAAAATTTATTCGATGCGAACATTAATTTACTTGCGGTGCGATTTGGATTGGATGGTATTTAAAAAAAATCCGATCCGATCTGATCCAATTTCAAGTGGTTTGGATTGGATTGGATTTGCGGTTTTGTAAATTAAAAAAAATAATACATATAACAAGTCTCAACATCAAATTTTAAATAATTAACAATAACGTAACAAGTCTCAACAATATCTTAAAAATCCAACGATAACAGAACAATAGAAATAAAATTATAGGTTTGTTAAAATAAACAAATAAATAATATTTTGAACATAAAATATTTATTAAATAAGGATCGGTTGTGAAAAGTAAATCCGAAATCCGATCCGATCTAGTGGTTTGTAAAAAATAGAATCCAATTAAATCCGAATTATTGTTGTTTTAATCAGTTTCGGTTTGGATTGGATTGGATTGGATGAGCGCTTTAATTTAAATTGGTTTGAATTTAAACACCCCAGAAGGGACTAACATTTTTATTGGAATTTGATCAGCACTTAACTTTCCAAAAAAAAAATAAGTAATTCTATAACATTAAATGTCATTTCACATCATTAAAAATATCATTAAAAATATCAATTGATGATTAATTGACGATTATACATTATAAATTCCGTTGTCTCGTAGCACTCCTCTTCTAATATTCTCTAATTAGAGTCTACCACGTATATCAATTAATGCTTATCTTTCGTTGGCGTTATGGACTTGTGGCTTATTTTAGTAAAGCTTCTTCTGGCTGGTTTGTTATTATACCCGCTAAATTAATTACAATTCAATTAATGGTGCCCTACTCCTACATAATGTATTGTATTTGCAAAGTACGCACAAATTAAATTTTGTTGGTCATCTTCTTTAGAAAGTAATTCCTAATATGTTCTCTTTTGCTGATCAATAAGGGACTACTGCATCCTAACTTCTAGACTTGTTTTGTTTTGTTTTGTGGTGACCAGGAATATGAGAATTATACGTCAAATCGTCAATTCTTGAATAGTGAAAAACCACATACAATAGTTGGTTGGATACCACATATTAATGTAATCTAGAAATTTGTAACAATGGATTAGTTAATGGGTCTTTTAAAATTTTAATAACACAATTGAGACTTATAACTCACAACTAAAATTCTAATCATATTAACAATAATATCTTTATGTATAAAATCTAATATACATATATGATTGCTCTCTGTTCAGGAAAAACTATTATATAATTTTCAACTTAATAATTTATTAATTTGTCACCAATTTTGGGCTCCACCTCATCGCTTAAGTCCAACTCTACGTTGTTAGAATGTAAGCAATGTTCAATTATTTGGCAAAGAAAAAAATTTAGGTGAGTATTTATTTTTTATCTAATACGTATGTAGTCAATAATTCTAATTTTACTTTCTTTTTTCTCACAAAGTTGAAGCTGCTTAATTAGGTAGTTCATTTGTTTTTCTTTAAGTTAATTATCTACTAATTACAACGCTGATACTCATATATGATAAATATGAATGGTGATAAGTAAAATAATTTTTTATGTCTTTTTTCTTAGGTCATTAATTTGCTTTGGCCTGCGAGATTGGGTGAGTCAATCTAAGTTGTTTATGAAAATACTTGTAAATTAAATTTATTTTAATAATTATTTGAATAAGATTTGTATTTGTTCTGTGTTTGCGATTTTTTTTTTAAATATTTCTGAAGTTTAATTTTATTTAATTTTATTCTTAACGTTATTGATTTGTGTCAAATTATTCCTAGATATTTTTTATTTTCACCCTAAAAGCTTTAGATGAAATCAACGTTTAAGAATAATTTTGATAGAAATTAAAAAATCAGGGACAAAATTAAATATAATTAAATAGTAATTAAAAAAATTATAAATATTAAAGATAAAAAATATAATTTATTCTAATAATTAATCATGTGATAATTAATTTATGTTTGAATATTTTAACTTAAAAGTATGATTTTAAAATATATAAAAAAGAAAGTTATCTTAAGCAGTATGATTACAAAAATAGGTATATAATAATTATTTATATTATTATTTAGTATTTTATAACTAAAGTTAAAATGATAAAATCATTAAAATAAAAAAATATTTATAATAATAAGTTTTAAAATATTATTTTCAATTACAAATTATTTTTTAGTTTAAAATTACTGTTTCATTATGATTTATTCTTAACTCTATTAAAAAAAATACTTCTTTTTATCGATTTCACATAGTTTAATGTGCTTAGCTTTTCAACAAGAAAAGTTGCTATACAAGTTACCAAACTGTAATGTCAGTCAATAGCAGCTACTTGGGTTAATTAAATTTTGACTAATAATAGACCAAAATACACATAAAAAATTTGGGATAAACAAAAATACATATAAAAGATAATAAATATCAAAATATATCAAAAAAATTTATTTTTGGTGAATAAAAATATTATACAGTTAATAAATTTCTAAAATTTAAATATATTTTTATTTATTAAAATTAATTTTTTGAGTATATTTTAATATTTACAAACTTTAATATATTTTTATTTATTTTAACTTTTTTTATGTATATTTTTGTTTTTTCGTTTTAGATTATTCTTTTCTCTTTTAAGAAAACAAATGGAGTGAAAGCAAAAGAAAAGATATAGTTAAAGGTTTGTTATGCATATAAATTTTGTTGGTATACAAATTTATATAAATTAGTCTAAACTCAATAAAAATGATCTTCAGTTTAGATTGCGTATAAATATGCACTTCCTTAATTTTTGAATAATGCAAACTGTTCTTTTTTTTCAATTAAAATTATAATACTCAAAATTTAAATAAAAACTTATATAGATTTATATGAAAAAATAACTTATATGTGAAGAATAATTGTCGTAGTTTATAGCCTGCTATATAACTTAAATACAGACCAGCTATGAAGACAAACAAAATGAAACACATTTTTAGATAATTGAGTGAATAAATACTATAAACCAACTTGTATGAAAACGGTTTTCATAAACTTAGATCTTATCCAATGAGACTCGGGTCCTATACTACTAGTAGGAATTGATTTTTTGTCGGTAGAACACCTTTAATATCTAATTCTCTGTCCTTCAAAGTAGACGACAATAATGCATTACTCTTATTTATTCCATTTTTAATTAGTTTATTTTATTGAGGCGGAGAAGTTTTGAATGAATAATGCTAGTTTAATTTATTGAGGCAGAGAATTTTTTGAATGAATAATATTTAGGAAATAATAATTTAAAGTTATGTCATTTAGTTATATATATATATATATATATATATATATATATATATATATATATATATATATATATTATATTTAATATTATTGTTATGGATTCGGGTCACGGATCCTAAACCCGGAACGGCCTCTTACCCGGATTCCGGGATTCAACCCACGCCCCATTCGAAAGGCTCAAAAACCGGCCATAACCAACTTTCGAATTCAAACGTCTCCCTTATCTTAAACAGATAAGATAAGATAAGATATTCACCATCACCTATAAATAGAGGACCCAGGTCCCTCCAGGTATTCATTCATTTCCCACACCTTATACCTCTCAGATCCATTCTGACTTGAGCGTCGGAGTGTCTTTGCAGGTACCTCCCCCCATTACTCCAGTCAAGTGATCCGGCATCTGCCTCAACCCGCAAGTTCTCGATCCATCTCTCAACCCGTACCAGAGACATCTTGTACATTGGCGCCGTCTGTGGGGACTTGCGCCAGGCCGAGCCAGATGGGGGACGTTCTGGAGGAAACCCCTTCAAGTCAGGATTATTCCCGATCACCTCATCCAAACCCAGAACACCAAGAAATCGCAAATCAAACAAAAATAACAAGTGCTGTCCACCATGTGAACGACCGCGTCGTCACGGATCATCGACATCCCGAAAAAGCTAGCGACAAAGCGGCACAGATCATCCAGGATCTCTGCCTCCGGGTCTAGGAACTCGAAGACAAACTAACCAGAGAAAAACACAACGAACGCGGAAGCCACGCAACTTCCAGATCAAGATCTCGCCGTGGTAGGACGCCAACCCAACGACACAATAAAAGAAGCGGCCGCAGCGCCTCACGCGACCATGGTCACGAGAGATCGCCGGAACGGCAATACAACAAGAAACACAAGCGCAGCGCTTCTCGAGATCTAAGTCGTCAACACGACTCAGACGAGGATCGGAGATACCGGAACACCAAGCGCACAAGGAATGACCACACGATAATGGGAGCTACACCCTTCACAGAAAGAATATTAAGAGCGAAGCTCCCAAAAGGTTTCGACAAACCTACCGACATGAAGTACGATGGGACCAAAGACCCCCAGGAACATCTGACGGCCTTCGAGGCCAGAATGAACCTAGAGGAGCGGCCGACGCAGTCCAATGCAGAGCTTTCCTAGTAACCCTTGCCGGACCGGCGATCAAATGGTTCAACGCCCTCCCAAACGGATCCATAACCAGCTTTCACGACATAACACGAAAGTTCATGGCCCAGTTCACAACTAGAATCACCAAAGCCAAACACCCCATCAGCTTACTAGGGGTCACGCAAAAGCAAGAAGAATCCACACGAAAATACCTCGACCACTTCAACGAAGAATGCCTAACGGTCGACGGACTCACGGATTCCGTCGCGAGCCTTTGCTTAACCAACGGACTCATGAACGAAGATTTTCGCAAACACCTCACCACCAAACCAGTATGTACCATGCACGAGATCCAGAACGTTGCGAAAGATTACATCAACGACGAAGAAGTCAGCCAGGTCGTCGCCGCCAATAAACGGTAGCACGGCAACATCCAACACGGCAATTCGGCTCCTCGCCATAACCCACCACCTAGAGAAAATCAAAGGGACCATCCCAGACCAACAAATACAAGCCGACCACCTAGAATCGGCAAGTTCTCTAATTACACACCTCTAACCGCACCAATTACCAAGATATACCACCAAATCGCAGATCGAGGCATCATACCAAAAGCCCGGCAACTCAAAGAAAGGACGGGGGGCAACAAAACCCTCTACTGCGACTACCACCGAGGTTACGGTCACAGAACACAAGATTGTTTCGACCTCAAGGACGCTCTCGAACAAGCCATACGAGACGGCAAGCTCCAAGAGTTTGCCAAAATCATCAGAGAACTGAAACGTGTTACAGAGAGAGACATGTCGCCGGAAAGAGAAAGACGCAACCCAAGAGCACAAAAACAACCCCCTAGGAAAAACCCAGAAGAAGACCCAACCATCATAGTAAACGTCATCACGGGAAAAGACATATCAGGCAAGTCAAAATCAACACTGAAAAAAGATCTCAAGGTCATGGCTGTTAGAAGCCAAGCCCCTACCACTTCGGCCGACAACACGATAACCATCCTACCCGAGGATTATCAGCACGACACCTCAACTGAAGACGCCCCCTTTGTCATCTCTGCAAGGATTGGAACAGGACTAGTACGAAGGATACTAGTGAACACCGGGGCAGACTCAAACATCCTTTTTCGAGGAGCCTTTGACAAGCTCAGACTACACAACGGCAACCTCCAAACACACCGCAACGGCGTAACGGGACTCGGAGATAACTTCCTTAAACCAGACGGCTCAATCACCCTCCCCATCACCATAGGAACAGGTAACCAAAGGAAGACAATTCTATCCGAATTCGTGGTCCTCAAAGACTCCACCGCCTACAACGTCATTCTCGGAAGAAAAACAATCAATGACTTCTCCACTGTCATCTTTACCAAATACCTCCTCATGAAGTTCACAACCGACGACGGCTCCATAGGCACTATCCACGGAGACCGAGAAGTCGCAGCAGAGTGCGACAATACCAGCCTAGCCCTACGGAAGAAATCCCGAGATGCGGCCGGAATATTCCTAGCCGACCTAGACGCCCGACAAGACGGCCAACCCAGGCCAGAACCAGAAGGCGACATGGAAAAAGTACAAATAGGGCCAACCAAAGAAGAGTACACCTTCATCAACAGGAACCTCCCATACGACCTTAAAGAGGATCTCTCCCGCTCCTGAAGCAGAACAAAGACCTATTCGCATTCACACCAGCCGACATGCCAGGAATAAACCCTGACTTAATGTCCCACCGATTAGCCGTGGACCCCAAAGCTAAACCAATAGCACAGAGAAGACGAAAAATGTCACCAGACCGAGCTGCCGAAGTCAAGAAGCAAGTCAAAGCCCTCCTCGAAGCCAACTTCGTCAGGGAACTCCCGTACACGACCTGGTTAGCCAACGTCGTACTGGTGAAGAAATCTAACGGAAAATGGCGAATGTGCGTCGATTACACGGACCTCAATAAAGCCTGTCCAAAAGACGCCTTTTCTCTACCAAGCATTGACGGATTAGTAGACGCCGCGTCCGGACATCGATACCTCAGCTTCATGGACGCATACTCCGGCTACAACCAGATTCCGATGCATCGGCCTGACGAAGAAAAAACAGCATTCATCACCCCTGAAGGAACATATTGTTACACGGTAATGCCCTTCGGCCTAAAAAACGCCGGAGCCACTTACCAAAGACTCGTCAACAAAATGTTCCAGGATCTATCAGGAAGCAAACTAGAAGTATACATAGATGACATGCTCGTCAAAACTGAGTCAGGCGAACAACTCGTCAGCGACCTCAACCTCATAATGAGCACCCTACGGAAACACCAGATGCGACTCAACCCAACAAAATGTGCCTTCGGAATGGAGGCAGGGAAATTCCTTGGCTTCATGATCACGCAACGCGGAGTCGAAGCAAACCTAGAAAAATGTTGCGCCGTCCTCGAGATGACAAGCCCAAAAAATCTTAAAGACATCCAAAAGCTCACCGGCCGATTAACGGCGTTATCACGCTTCCTCGGGGCATCGGCTCAAAAAGCGATCCCCTTCTTCAAGCTGATGAAAAAAGGAACCCCTTTCAAATGGGAAACTGAATGCGAAGCGGCTTTCCAACATTTCAAGAAAGTCCTGGCGGAACCACCAATCCTCGCCAAACCCCAAACAGGGGAAACTCTATACTTATACCTTTCCATAACGGAAGAAACACTCACGGCGGCGCTCATCCGAGAAACTGAGAAGAAAGAACAAAAACCCATATATTTCATAAGCAAAGTCTTACAAGACGCGGAAGCCCGCTACTCACGCTTAGAAAAGCTAGCTTTCGCACTCCTTACAGCCTCCCGGCGACTACGACAATACTTCCAAGCTCATCCTGTGACAGTATGAACCGACCAGGCGGTCAAGCAGGTCCTACAGAAACCCGACCTAGCGGGAAGAATGCTAGCATGGTCCATCGAACTATCCCAATTTGACATCAAGTTCAAACCCCGATACGCAATTAAAGCACAGGCCATGGCTGACTTCATCGCCGAAATGACCCCAGGAAACCCCCTCCCGAGACATGGAGATTACACGTCGACGACGCTTCGAATGTAACTTCCGGAGGCGCCGGAGTCATTCTCGAAAGTCAAAACGGCGTCACGATTGAACAGTCGGGGCAATACAAATTCCCGGTCTCAAATAACCAAGCAGAATATGAGGCCCTCCTGGCAGGCTTAACCCTAGCCAAAGAAGTCGGGGCGAAAATCCTAGAAATAAACACGGACTCGCAAGTGGTCAGTTCCCAAATTAACGGAGACTACCAAACGCGAGATCCCCTGCTACAACAATACCTCGCCAAAGTTAACAAACTAAAAGAAGAATTCGACCAGGTAACCATACGGCACGTCCCCAGGGAACGAAACGCCAGGGCCGACCTCCTCTCTAAACTAGCCAGCAATAAACCGGGACACGGCAACAAGTCGCTAATTCAGGAGATCGTCAAAACGCCATCCATATCCCTAACGGTTGACGCCCACCTGACACTCTCCCACCACGAATCATGGACCTACCCCATCCTACAGTACCTCCTCAATGGAACACTGCCCAAAGACCCCAAACAGGAGAGACGAACAAAAAGGGAAGCCACCAGCTACACGATTGTCGCGGGACAACTATACGAACGTGGATTCTCGCAACCCCTGCTCAAATGCGTCGAGCCCGAAAACACGAAATACATACTCCGCGAAATCCACGAAGGCTGTTGCGGCCACCACGTCGGAGGTATGACCCTTGCCCAAAAAGTCATCCGTGCCGGCTACTTCTGGCCCACGATTATACGGGATTCCATGCAATTAGTAAAAAGTTGCGACAAATGCCAAAGGCACGCCAACATCCACCAAACCGCTCCACACCAGCTCAGTATTATATCAGCAGAACGGCCATTCGGTACTTGGGGGATCGACCTTGTCGGACCTTTTCCCACGGCACCTGGCCAGCTCCGTCATCTCATTGTCGCCATAGACTACTTCACTAAGTGGATCGAGGCCGAGCCACTGGCCTCTATCACGGCAACCCAGTGTCGAAAATTCCTCTGGCGACAGATAATCACCCGGTTCGGAATCCCCGAGATCGTTATCTCGGACAACGGAACCCAGTTTACCGACAAAAAGTTTAGAGAATTTTTAGAAGGGCTACACATATCCCATCGCTTCAGCTCGGTGGAACACCCCCAAACAAATGGGCAGGTGGAATCCGCAAACAAAATAATCATCAAAGGACTCAAAAAACGGCTCGACGAAGCCAAAGGACTGTGGGCCAATGAACTCGGGTCGGTCTTATGGTCGTACCGCACGACCCCCCAGACAGCCACCGGGGAAACCCCCTTCCGGTTAACCTACGGCACAGAAGCTATTATCCCAGTTGAAATCGGAGACTCAAGTCCACGTAGAACGATCGGGGGTAACGACGAAGAAGCAGAACGGGACCTCACCGACGAAATAAGAAGCATAGCCCATCTTAGAGAGCTAGCTCTAAAATAGAAAATCAGCCTAAGATACAACCACGAAGTCATTCGACGAGAGTTTGAGACCGACGACCTCGTCCTATGACGAAACGATATCGGTCCTCCGACCCCAGGAGAAGGGAAACTCACTCCCAACTGGGAGGGACCATATAGAATCAAGGCTGTAATCGGATATCCACGAAAACCCCGACCAAACGGCAGTCCGAGGGAACAAATAAAACACACGGAATAGCTTAAAGCGGAACATACAAAAGGCCCGGACGGCCAAAAACACCACAAAAACGGAATATACAAAAGGCCCGGACGGCCGACAAATACCATTAAGCAGAAGTACGATGTTACGAAGTCTCAATTACACGGCCCTTGGCCAGCCAAAATACTCAAAGGAAAAAACAGCTCAAAATACAAAAAAGACAAAATAGAAGCTACTCGAGGTCGACGATCTGGCCATCACGGACAGTCTTGAAGGCTTCCATCACAGACACATCCACTCCCGGAGCCAACACCAAAGCCTGAGCCCTCATCATCTCCTCGGTAGCAGCAATAGCACCCTTAGCATCACTCAACAGCTCCATCTTCTCCTTCTTCAAGGTAGCGACCTCGGCCTTCAAAGTCTCCAACTCACTGAGAAGCACAGCCGCTTGAGAACTTGCATCAGAAGCCCGCTTTCACTCCCCTGACAACTGAGAAAGAAGTGAACTCTCAACCTCAGAAAGACGGAGAATCTTCGCCCCGGCTTCCTCGGAAGACTTCACCGCTTTCTCCCTCGCAGCCTCAACAGCCTCAAGCTTCTCCTTCAACTCGACCACCTCAGCCTGAGAAAGACGGAGTTTTTTGTCCAACAAGCCGACCTGAGCCATCATAGGTTCGGCCTTCCGAACAACAACAAGAGACCGAAGGAGGGCGCGATACACCGATTTAGCCCGGAACGAAACATCACAGTCATCAAAAAACGGCTCCGTCCCAGGCATCAAATGCTGATCAATAAACCCAGAAGCATCGAAACGTCGGTCCATCACACTCGGCACCACGCCCTCCTCCTCGAAAGTCTCACTACTCGGCTCCGCGGACCTCTTTCTTTTCTGAGAAGCCTCAGCAGCCGTCACCACAACAACTTCAGGCGAGTTCACAGGCCCAGGAGAAACCTGAGCATCGGCCCGCGCACCTGAAGATACCACCTCCTGTGAAACGGCCTGAGAATCCACGGCGGGATGCGAAGCAGGAGTAGCCGGAGACGAGGACCCCTCCTCCCGGGCCATCGCTGCCTTCAGTCGTGCCAACAAAGTCAAACCACCAGCCATCTCAACTGAAAGAAAACAAAAAATTCCAAGTTACGAAAACAGAAAAACAAAAATAAAAACCAAGAAAAAGGCAGACACACACCAACATATGACCGGCAAGCAACTGGATCACCCATCACATCCCGGGGATTAAGAGGATGCTCCCCAAACAACTGCCACAGGACAAGGGCGATATCCCGTTCCTCCGAAGTCAGGAATTCTTGCGAAACCCGAGTAAAAACCGACGGCCCCGCCTTAAAATTCCAATAGGTTGGAAACCGCCGCTCACCCTCCAGTGTCAACCAGAAAGGATGATGCCCCCTCGCGGGGCGAACTTTAAAATATCCACTCTTAAAACCATGAAAAGAATCTTCGTACAACCCGAAGACCCGACGGTGAGGCTGAGCTCTAAAAGAGACATACCCCTTCTTATGCTTCCCCTCCTTAGTCGAAAGGGTACACAAGAAGAGGAAAAGGAAAACGTTTATTGAGGCAGGAAGCTCCAAAAAGTCATAGACAAGCTCAAAAGACCGTATCGCCGCCCAGCTGTTCAGGTGTAACTGGGACGGCGCAACGGAGCACCGGTTCAATAACTGCTGGACAAAAGGGGAAAAGGGAAGCCGAACGCCGAGACGGGTAAACATCGCCTCGTACACCCACATCCAATCCGGCATAGTCGGGGAGTCGAGATTGGTGTAGCAAACCCTCTCGTCAGCCCCAGGAAGGGAAAGCTCATAGTGGCGCTCAATATCACCACCCCCACAAACAGCCCCTTCATCACGGAGCCGTTGGAGGTCCGCCTCCGTCATCCGCGACGGCGTCCCCCAGACATCACTAGTGACCCAAGAGAAAAGACCGGGGACACCCCCCGCCGGGGCCACCGGAGCCCTCACACCCTCCGCCCTTCGACAAGCCATACCTAAAATATCGACGAGCACCACCGTCAGCCAAAACCCCACGGCAGAAAAACGACGGATGAAACCAAAAACAAACATCACCACCAACCGCCAAAAACAAACGGTGGCGCTCGCCCCCCCCCCCCCTTATGGGGCCCAACAGGACTATCCACCACCATACAATACCATCATACACCCTAAAAACTATTCTAAATCTATACTTAGCAAAAACAACACAAAATGCAGCGGAAGATGAAACAAAAGAAGCAAAAAGAAACAAGAGGAATACTAACCTGACGATTCGGAGAAAATAAAGTCCAAGGAAAGAAAGTGCCACGGCAGAAGATCAACAGAAACCACAGAATACGAAAGGAAAGCAGGAAAATGCTCTTTTGGAGAAGAAAGCAATAGAGAAATGAAGCAAACGAGGGAACTGAAGGAGAACCAAAATGGTTTTGAAAAACAAAAAATGACACAAACACCCCCGAAAAGCAACACAAACACAGGGACAAAAGAGGGAAACGCTCCCTAGCAATAAATGTCCCCCTCGAAAAAAGGTAACTAATAAATCATGCCTCGAAGAATGCAACGGATAGAGCAGACACGGAAGGGTCACGTCAGACCTAAGCGGTCAGACGAATCTTCCACGACACGAAAACCGAGACACCGACCTCATCCCGAAAGAATCAAGCGGCTACCCGAGAAAAACGGAAAGTCCCACGATAAAAACAGTATCTCCCAGCGACAAACCGACCTTGCTCGCTCTCCCGCTGCGGGGGCAACTGTTACGGATCCGGGCCACGGATCCTAAACCCAGAACAGCCTCTTACCCAGATTCCCGGGTTCAACCCGCGCCCCATCCGGAAGGCCCAAAAACCGGCCATAACCAACTTTCGAATTCAAACGTCTCCCTTATCTTAAACAGATAAGATAAGATAAGATATTCACCATCACCTATAAATAGAGGACCCAGGTCCCTCCAGGTATTCATTCATTCCCCACACCTTATACCTCTTAGATCCATTTTGACTTGAGCGTCGGAGTGTCTTTGCAGGTACCTCCCCCATTGCTCCAGTCAAGTGATTCGGCATCTGCCTCAACCCGCAAGTTCTCGATCCATCTCTCAACCCGTACCAGAGACATCTTGTACAATTATAAATTTATTTCAGTGATAGTTATTGAGTACAAATAAAAAATTAAAAAGACAAGTTATGATTTTCTTTGTTTTTTTAAATTTAGCTACTAAACATTTTTATTTTTGAATATTTTTTATGTGTTAATTCTTTGGGAGCCACTTACATAAAAATATTTAAAATATCTTTTTTTAAAGATGTTTTTTAATAATTAAAATTTAACACATATAATCGATTAAACTATATTATTTTTATTAAAATTTAACCAGACAAATTAGTTTAGCCAAAAAATTAATAAATTAAAGTTTGGATCGGTCTAAATTAATATTTTTTTGTAAAAAGTAACTACAATATCTATCTCTATTATAAAAAATAACTAAAATATCCCTATTTTATATATATATATATATATATATATATATATATATTTGAAAACTCTAAATCTTAATTTTATGACGACAAAAAAGTAAAGGAGAATAATTTAGGATTCTCAAAATTAATATATATAATAGAAGTATTTTAATCTTTTTTTAATAAGAGTATTGTAGTCATTTTTATAAAAAAATAGTATTAGTTTAGATCAGTTTAAGATTTGATTCACTATTTTTTTAGTCAAATTAATTTGTTTGGTCTAATTTTAACAAAAATAACACGATTTAATCGATTATATATATTAAATTTTAATTACTAAAAAATATCTTTAAAAAAGATGTTTTAAACATTTTTATCTGAATTGCTCCCTAATTCTTTTGTGGTGAATTATGTACAAATAAATGAGTGATTCATATTTTGTACTTGTACATACACCTATTCCCTCGTTCAATAATTGTTGTTTGGGTAATATAGATGTAAATAAATAATCAAATAAAACATGATCATTTGCAGTATACTCAATTATGTAATTACATAAATTGTATATTGAAAAATGTTATAATAAAAGATGAAAAATTTAAAGCAGAAGGTGAAGTTAGGGACTGTTAGTATTGCAATTGTGAGGAGTGTTAAAGTTAGTCTCACAGCAAATAAAGTAAGAAAGAGTGAGGAATTTATAAGATAAGAGACCCATTAACTTGACATTTTAAGTTTTTGAGTTAGATGTAGTATATTCTCATCTTATGTTATCTCACTTGATTTCTTTTTGAAATTTTGTCTTGTGATCTAAAGCTCCCCACAGGGACTTGGCTTAGAACAACTCTCAAATTATTAGACGTAATCTATAGAACTAATAATAGAGGAAGAGAATGAGGATAGATAGCAATTTGAGCAAGTTAAAATAATAATGATTGGAACCTAATAATCATCATGTTTGTCATGTTATGTATGTGGTCATCTTTATTCTGTTTTCTTTCTCAACTTGGGGAGGTGTATTTAGCATTCTCATTCTAGATATATATGGCTCATCATCACTGGGACCATGTTAGTTGCAGTTACCAGTTACAATTACAAATGCATGTTAAGTAGTTTCGAGTTGTCAACTTGATAATCTCACATTCAACACAAAAAATCAAACTAATTAACGTAGTCATGTGTCCGACATGATCAGCAACCGACGCTAGGTATATATCAAATTTTGGATTCTTTTGTGAGGTCTCTATATACACATGCACTACTACTATACAATAACAGTGAATATTCTCATCTGTTCTTGACTGATTACGAGATTTTGTCCGCATCTTTGAATCTCAAAACACGGGTGTGTGTGAGTATATATATATATATATATATATATATATATATATATATATATATATATATATATATATGTGTGTGTGTGTGTGTGGATTATCTTAGTATGATTATATTAGGAGGATTATAGAGTTTTATAGAAAATATTTTATTTTAATTATAAAAAAATGATAATTAAATGTATTGATGCATCCACGGTTGATTTTGTGCCTCTGGAGCTTGTACTTACTCTATAGATTATCGACCTTGTTGTTGTATTGCTGTTATGTAGAACATTTTGTTAATTATTTATTTTTGACTTCCGGTGGGACTAAATTGAAGCTAAATGAAACTTTTTTGGATTCAAATAGATCACTTTAAACCTTAAGGACCAAAACAGAATTGCACCTAAACGTAAGAGACCAATTTAGTACTTTACCCTATAATAAATTTTAAGTTTTTAAAATTTAATTTTTTATATATATAGACAAATAATCTAATTAGTAGGGATAAAATTTAAGCTAGTTAGTTAGACTTTGAGGGTTAGGCTTGAACAGTTTGTGCTGCCTCGAGTTGCCTAAGTTAGTTAGTGTTCCTGCGTAGTAAGCCGAGCTTGAGGTATAACTTGTTCTGTTCAAGGATTGAGCTCTCCTTCGCCTAAGTGGGAGAGGTATACGTCGGCTTAAGAAAAACGGCGGCGGTGGACACTTACAAAGACACTTCGACACTTATACTCAAAGTGATCGAGTAGCATCCCTTTTACATAAGTAGGGTTTGGTATTTATAGGTGTAATCCTCTGGAGAGGGGTTGAGATATTTGCCTGATCTTTTGATAACCACCTTAGTGTGTTTCTGAGTGGGTTGTTCTCAGTGAAATTCTCTCTAATTGAAGATAAGCCACATTTATTATTGTATTTGAATTTTGACTTATAGACATAGTTGGACCGAATTATAACCATCGGATTATAGCCCCCAAGCTTGATCTGTGGTATTTTCAATACGACGGGTTGAGCTTCTCGGTTTTTTGTGGACCTATGAATTGGAATGGTGATAGTAATAATAGTTCGAAATAGTGATAATAATAGTAGTAGCCCCAAACTCAACTTGTTGTATGTTGAAAAATGATAGTCATGCTTGGGAATAGCTTATGGTGAATAGTAAAATAAAATAAATTTGAGAATGATTAGGAATAATGGTTAAATAATGAGATAAGGATTAGCCCGAAGATTAACTTGATAATCTTGAGAATGAGATTTGGTGTTGCTTGCATTAATGTCCTTTCGAATGAACTCATAGTTGATTGTTTGTTGGATTGATTCCGACTTAGATGTGTCGTTTTGCTTTGACTGGTTCCGACTTATAAATGTTGTTTTGTATGGAGTGGTTCCGTTTGTTTGGATTGATGCTAGTTTATAACTGTCGATTTGTTTAAAATGATTCTGACTTATAGGTGTCAGTTTGTTTGGAGTGATTCGAACTTATAATTATCGATTTGTTTAAAATGATTCTAACTTATAGGTGTCGGTTTGTTTGGAGTGATTCGGACTTATAATCGCCAATTTGTTTGGATTGGTTCTGACTTATAGTTGCGGTTTGTTAGATTGATACTGACTTATAATGTCGGTTTATTTTTGTATGTAAACATTAATATTGGTTTGTCGTAGTTTCTCTGAGATAAAAGTTCTATTTGCTTTTAAGAATCGATATAGCAATAACAGAATAGAGGATTATTAGTCATGGTCTCATGAAAATTATAAAATATAGAAAGATAATGATTAGTAGAGCATATAATTGTTCACAAACTAATTGATAACTGAGTTTGTTCTCGAATTGATAGAAAGCCAAGATTTATTTTCGGATTGATTGATAGCTGAGTTTATTCTTGGAGTGATTGATACCCGAATTTATTCTTGATTTGATCGATTGATTTTGAAGTTGAATGATTGTATCAAAGTATCACTTGTGTGAGTTGTACTCGAGCTTGAGTATCTGATCTTTATGGTCGATCATTAGGAACAATAGAACATGATAAATAACTTGGTATCTTGTGCGTCTGAAAATCAGAGTATAGTTCGGTTTTGATTTGATCATATTGGATGGCTAATAGATCAATTAAGGATAGTGATAAATGAAATTAATAGAAAAAATTAAAAATAGAAGAGTAAAGATGTTTTATTAATGAAAGAATAAAACATCACCGTATTTTAACTTGTGAGATTAGCTAAAATGCACCTTTAGGCCAATTTTATACATTAATTTGGGAGTTGAACTCTGTTAGAAGGTTGAGATTGTTCGAGTTATAGTCCGCATTGCGGTACTGTTACTGGAGTTGTTTTTGATGAGTTTGTTTATAGCACCGTCTGACTTTCTTCTGGTCGGCATGACTATGTTATCATGTATACAAAACTTGACGCAAAAGTATATAGTAGAAACAGTGGTACCAGATATACTTAAAGAAGGTCTATCAGAAATGAAACATAGACTGACAATTTACGAAGAAATATAGTGTAACACCTTACCACATAGAATTTTATGCTTAAGTCATAAAATAGAGGTGGTGAGTTATTACAACCTCTAAAAGTGAAATATTATATAAAATATAATTGAAAGGAAGTTTTATCTAGGAGCCTTTGAAAAAAAATTAAAACAAAAGTCTTAAACTGAAAAACGCAACACTCACGTAAACATTAGCATAACCGAAGCAAGATAAGAGTAAACTAAGCATGGATATATATACAAGAGAGTTCCAAGATACAGATAACAAAGCTTCTGACTCGGCTCGTGAAGATGAACCAGCCATAGCATATAGGCATATATACATATATACAAGAGAACTCAAAATAAGCCCAAAATATAGTTTCCATAACCTGTTTCTCCAAATCAACTTCTAAAAGGGATAAAACATCATGTACATAAATAGTGGAGATAATAAGTATCTACATATTTACTTTAGAGGAAAAAGTAACGTAATCTGAACCCTTGATAATATAAATGGTTCTAATCATTTTAAATAAATAAATAGTAAATAAATGCATTAAAAGAGAATCAAAACGTTAAAAAGAAAAAAACGCGCCACTTTACAAAGATTGCGCGCAGAGTTGAATTTCTGTAAAACTAAATGCGTACAACAATAAAATTTGTATTGAGTAAAAAATAATGAAGAGGACCATACAAACATTGAAGACGACAGTAGATACTGAACCAAAAAATGGTAGTTATAGAGATGATAGAATTACCAAGTGAAACGAATATGTTGGTTCCATCTATGGACACTAAGATGATGGTGTCCCTAATAGAGACGAATTTTGTGTTGTCACCTACTAGAGAAACGACGATAGGATTGCTTAGCAAGTCAAACATGGAGGTGTTGCTCCCTAAAACTAAAATGGTAGATTTATCAAAAAAAAAAAAAACAAATGAGTTGATGATCACAATGATACCACCATGGAAAGGTAATTTTTTATTGAATAATTTCAAATTTCATGGCAATATATTTGATAAAATTTTATTCAATATATTTTTTATATATATTTGCCGAAGATTGTCAATTGATTATTCAGAACATGGAAAAAACTCAAATTGCACAACACAATTCTACATTAATTACTTTTTCTAAGTATGTTTATAACAATTATATTTAGTACTCTTATTTTAATACTCTTATCTTTGTATGTTTATAACAATTATATATATTTAAAATTTTATTATTTATTTTGTTCAGGCCGATCATAGCAAAAAAAAAATACCAAAATTAGGCATGGAATTTGACATGGTACTAGAAGCCATGATAGAATGATGGGTTTTGATGTTCAACAATTGTATGCAAATAAATGCAAGGTTGATAATTTTGTGAGTAGTTTTAGACTTATTTGTGCAAGGTTGATAATTTCGAAAACCAGTCATATGATGCCATCACAAAGAAAGATTTCAGAAGTACAAGCATTGCAAATAGATTTGGCATGGCATAAGACCAAAGGTAACACATGAACTAACAAGTTTACAAGCGGGTGGTAAAGATGTTCTTGGATATACCAAACAAGACCAAAAGAACTATCTTCGAAGCAAACGAAAGCGAGACTTGGCCTATGGTAAAGCAGGTAGTTTATTAAAGTATTTTGATCGACAACTACTTGATAATCCTCGTTTCAATATGCTATACAGTTAGATAATAAAGAGAAAATAACAAATATTTTTTGGGTTGATACAAGAATAGTTATTGATTATGCTATTTTTGGTGATGTAATCACATTTGACACTACATACTGCACAGACAAAGAAAATAGAGTATTGGGTATTTTTTGTGGATTCAATCACGATCGAGAAATATTAATATTTGGCGCTGCTCTTTTGTATGACGAATCAAAAGAATCTTTTATGTGGTTATATTAATCATATTTGGAATCTCACATGCACAAAAAAAAACCTAAAACTATTTTCACTGATCAAGATCCTGCTATGACAAGTGCTTTGGTAGAAAAATGCCTGAAACATATCATGGATTATGTGTCTAGCATATTATGCAAAATGCTATTAGACATAGACATTTAGGGAATAAGTTAAAAGATGGTTCTTTTATCTTGGAAGATTTCAAAGCTTGTATGTATAATTCTGAAGATCAGTTTCAATTTCAAGAGACATGGGATGCATTGCTTTAAAGATACAAAGTGGAAGATAATCCTTGGTTAAAAAGTATTTATAAAGTGAAGGAAAAATAGGCACATTGCTATATGAAGAAGGCGTACACTATTGAAATGCGAAGTACTCAATTTAGTAAAATTTTTAACAATAATTTGAAAGATTTTATGCGGTCAAGTTTAGACATAATACATTTTCTCAAACAATTTGAGCGAGTTGTTGGTGGCAAGCGATATAAGGAGCTACAAGCTGAATAAAATGTAAGACAAAAACTTCCTAGACTTAAGATGATTCACTCGCCATCATTAAAATATGTTGCACAGGTATATACTCCTAGTGCATTTGATTTATTTTAAAATGAGTTTGATTGGAGTTCTGTTGCTTATATTGTTTCTCGTAAAGAGAGCAATCAAATGTCTGAATATTAAGTTGCCATTTTTAAAAAGATGGAGAATACACCGTATCCGGCAATGTGAAAGATATGATAATTACTTGTAGTTTTGGAATGTTTGAAACAATGGGATTCTTATGTTGTCATAGTTTAAAAGTTCTAAATGTTTGGGATGTAAAGTAAATTCTGGATCAATACATTATAAAGAGATAGACTAGAGAAGTAAGAGAGATAATTGTTCATGACTCAGAGAGAAAAGTTGTTCAAAGTGATACTAGAATGGATGCTACAGCACGGTATAAAAATATATGTTCTAAAGCTATCAAATTAGCTGCTCAATCATCAGATTTTGAAGTAACATCTAATTTTGTTGAGCAACTTATAGACGAGGCATATAAGAAGGTAGATTCTTTTTGTAGACACAACCAAGATGATGATGTTTCAAATATTTTGAATGCAAAAAAAAAATCGTTAATAGCTGATGGAGATGCGTTAGAAAGATTACTTGAAAATGTGAAAGGAGAAAAGGTAGAAAAAAACTCAAGAGTTAGATTGAAAAACAATCAAATAAGAGAATGACATTAACAAAGAAACATTCCACCCAAAATTGTCAGATTGTAATATTTTTTATTTCTTATTATTATTTTTTAACGTTTTTAAAATTTTTTGAAGTTCTTCTGTATTATTATTTTTCTTATAAAAGTGTTTACATTGTAAGCTGAAATTTTCACTTCAAATCTTGAAAATCAAGCTGTTTTGCCACTTTATTTATGTCAACACATCACTGATTAATCATGGAATCAAATTATAGCATCAGATAGAGTCAAGTTACAACACCAAATTTAGATAACTAAATAATAGAATGAAAAGCTATTTATTTGAACTTTGCAATTTTTCTCCTAGAATTTATAATGAATGACTTTAAGGAATTTGATATGATTGTTTTGTTTATATTTTTTACTATTTGTCTATTCTGATCATAACATATTTTCTTTCACTTTATCATATTTATTGTTCTACATCAATACAATGAGAATGATAAGTATAAGCTACTTAAATTAGGATTAATAAGTCACACATTTAAATTTAAATTATAACATTAGACATAAAACAAGCATCATAAACACATAAAATTACACAAAAATATAAATAAATTAATTTAATTTATATCAATATAAATTTATTAGAGATCTATTAAACCAACATCACATCATTAGTTACTCTAAACATCCTTTAATTTATTCTCAGTTACATTATTATTTCAAATATGAAAAAAAATTAAGTACATTTATCTAAAAGAGATGGAGTATATTTACATGAGTATTTTTTTTATATTAAAATAAAAAAATTTTTTGACCTATTTTAAATTAATTTATTTTGTTTTTTACCAGACTTTTCAAAAAAATGTTAAGGATTCAAAAAAGATAAAAAATCACTAGTAGTCACCATTAATTTTTTTCATGACAAAATTTTAAATGTGAGTTACAGAAGATAAAAATAAAGAAAAAGATAACGAAGACAACAACAATATCATGGAAGAACATGATAATAAAATATAAAAAGAGAATTAAATGTTGTGAAAAAATAGAATCAGAAATAAAATTTCTCTTTTTTGCGGAAGAAAAAGAAAGAAAAAATGAAATAAAAGAGAAAGAAGATGAAATAAAAAGAAGAAATCATGCTAGTCTTGGAAGGTGCTGCAGTTGTCACACGATCTCCAAAGAATCTTATTAAAAAGTCCTCTTTTAATTTCTTTTAATGTATTTATTTATTATTTATTTATTTAAGATGATCAAAACCATTTATATTATCAAGGATTTAGATTGCATTACTTTTTCCTTTAAAATAAATCAACAACTTCAGAGGAGCCAAACATCAAGCCAAAATAAAGCCCAAAAGTACAAAGATCTTTGCTATCAGAAGCTTCCAGTATGCTTCAGTGAGGTGCCTCACGTCCTGCATCTGAAAACCATAAAAATATGTATGGGGTGAGAATGAGAGATTCTCAACATGGTAACAGTACCCACATCTCTAACATATAATGTCTCGAAAAAGGTGAAGGCGATTCTAGAACTTTCAACATATGATTTATTTAATCTTATAAAACATAATTAAACCAAAAATAGATTAGGCAACTAACTAAGGATCTTCTTCATTTTATCTAATACTCTCTTTCCAACTCCTCCGAACCTCTCAACCGCCACTGGAATCATTTGTTTCAAACACAATTATTACATGCAAGGAAATCACAATTAGGATTCAGATACAGCAGATAAACAGATAGCAAGTAGTTTATGCAATCAGTTAAGCATTCCAAACAAACACACCAAACAAACATATAGATACATATGATGCATGCCTATCCTATGGCTAATGAGTTTCATCTGTTGGTTATATAGCCAACCTGACAAGTCCTGGTAGCTAACCATTGGACTGTCCTTCTGTTGTGCATCCCCAAATCTCATATCATAAACATTCATAATCATATAACACACACCGGTGTATATCCACGGGGATGAGCTCATCCGAAAAGGTCTAATTGTCCAGCCACACTTACGACATAGGGTCAGCAGAGTATTGAGTCTCAACCTGGAGCACGTGATGGCAAGTCATTGCTTTCACCCAGGAAAACTCGTATCTCAGATATTTGGAAGTGCATCAAACTACATAATCAATCAATAATCATACAATCATTATCAGCTGTAATTCATTTATCAATATAGTCCTCTGGCTCAATACATAATCAGCACTTCTGCCATTATCATCGGTGAATTCCTATCATCATCCACAACCATGTTTCATCATTATTTTACCTATTTCTTTACCAACAAGCTACTTTCCTCACAGTTCTAATTATACTTCACTATCCAAATTCACTTACCAGGGTTTAAATAAGAGTTAAAAAGGTTTTGAAAACTGGAGGAATGCATTTAGAAACAAAAATCAATGTTTTGGAAGAATAGGGGCTCGCGTATGCAACCCCTGCTCGCGTACGGGAGGAGTGCAACCCGTAACGAATGCTCGCGTCGCGAGTCATCTTTCGCGTACGCGCCTTTGCAAAAATTTGACCTCTCGCGTACGCGTCACTAGTTTGCATACGTGAACCCCTTAACCTGAGAGTATTGCTCGCGTTGCGTGCCATGTGGTTGCGTACGCAACCAAGGAAAACACCACGTCCGCGTACACGACACACATCCCGCGTATGCGAGCCCTCTGGGCAATGCCCAATGGCCGCGTCGCGCATGTCCCTCGCGCACGCATGTATAGCAGAAGTTTCAAAAAGCTGCTAAGTCCAGGATCTCTATTTTGCACACCAAACTTTGATCCCGCGTAACTTTCTCGTTTTAAAACATTTTTCCTCTATTCGTCAAATGGTGTAAACCTCTCGAACCAATTTTTCTTTTTAGACACGTTTGATAAAAATCGGAGGTTCGGAGACCAAGTTATGTTCCACCAAAGTTGATCAAAAATCATAGTTTTTATTAAAATTTACAAACCTCAACTTTCAAAACATACTAATTTCAAACCTTTCAAAAACCAACCCAAACCTTACCATACAGTATCAAGCACTTCCAATTCATATTTTCAACTTCTTTATTCATCCCCAACCTACCAATTCTCCACTTTCATCAATATCAACTTCAATAATTCAAGTTCAAATAATATTCAAATTCACTAATCATTATGCATATCAACCAATATCATCTACAAAGTTACACACATTATTCATGAGAGCATCAATCACAACTTCCAAAATCACTAACCACATACATAATACTCAAACTCAACCAACAACAACATAAACAATTCAATGCTTATCTTATGGTCAACTAACCTAAGTTTTTACGACACATTATATTTTAATTAAAAGAAATCGAAACCATACCTTGACCGATTTTCCGATAAATCGGGAATACCTCACAGTATACCACACCACAAGTTTGTCAACCTCAGCCCCTCTCCAATGAACCTATCTTCCAAAACTTGATCTCAAGCTTCTATTTTCTCAAATTGACTCCAACCCACAACCAATTTTCAATCTAACATTATAATTACCACTATAATTAATATAGAATTTACTAATGATGAGTTTGGAAAACTCTAAATTAATATTTATATTAGTAATGACTAAAATATTATTAAAATAATTAAATACAAAGTTATTGATTTGATTTTCATTAAACATATTTTGATTAATAATTTTGTGTTGCAGGTTTTAATATGGGCCGAAAATAAAAAGGAAAATTGCAAGCCCAAGTGTTTCATGAATATATTCAGCATTGATGTTTTGTTTGTTATGGCTGAATTATTGTTCTTATTATTGGGCCAGAATTCAAACTATCATAAGCCCAATTCATCTTGCATGCTTGGTCCGAAATCCTAAGGCAATGGGGCACAACATTGTTTTATTAAAAGAAACCCATTCCTTTGATTATGTGTTGCATGCTCCAACGGATATCATTTTTTTTGGAATCTAAATTTTATTAATTGGAGTTATTGCAGTACATGAAAACTATGAGAGAGAAAGTGTGATTGACATGATGGTGATCATCAATGCTACACGCTATTCAATCAAAGGGAAGTAAAAGCAACCCATTTTAATTAATTTATTCAAACACACTTTATTGCTTTTCTTCATCCTCTCTCTTCTCTCTCATCTATTTTTTCTTCTTCCTTCGGTCATTAACCAGGAAGCCATGGAAGCTACTTGGAGCTACCGAAAGGAAGGGAAAGCAAGCCTAAAGACCATCGAGTTGATGGCACGAAAAAGAAAAGGAAAAGTATGTTGTGGCTGAGATTATCACCAAATGTGGTAAGATTTAGTGAGGTAATCTCGGATCCTTCATACTCAAAAAGAAGAAAGAAGATTCGGCCAGCAAGGTGAGATTCTTGAAGCATGGCTTGTCTTTGATTTTGCTCAACCACCACAGGAAGTAGCTAGAGTGGCGAAGTGATGGTTGAGGCAGAGATTGAAGCAGATGAAGTCATCATCATCATGAAGCATCAAGGGCCAGAAATCCATCTTGGAGAGGAAGCCAAGGATGGAGAGCTCGGATTGATGAAGAGTGATGATCAAGAAAGGACTAGAGGTAATTGCATGTTGGGTTTTGCATGGTTATCTCTTCTCTCTCTATGTGGCCGAACCGGTTCTGTTTTTTGAAGGAGGAAGAAGTTGGTTTGGGTGTTGGCTTCAAGTGTGGAGGCTTTCCTCTTCTTTAAAAAGAGAAAACAGTCACTGTTTGGAGCAAGGAGAAAACTTGAGAGTGCAAGGCACAGAGTTCTCAGAGCTACCTGAGCTAACAGATTTCACTTCTCCTTTAATGTATTCTGTTTAGTATTTTTCTGTTTAATTTTTTCATGTCTTGAGTCTCATGGAAAAAGGCAAACAGTGAGGTTTGTAAGAAAAAGCCATAGAGCGAAAAAAGGCAGAGAGTGAAAAATTAAAAGAAAAAGCCATAGATATCTTAGAGTTCCTTTGTACATCTGTGTTGTGTTTCATGATTCTGTGGGAATCCCCTTGTAAGTTGGGTTAGCACTTTACAATTTGTAATCTGGATGATTATAGTGAAATTCCATTATTATTGTGATGGAGACTGGATGTAGGCTGCACTGCACTTAGCAGCTGAACCAGGATATATCTGGGTGTAATCTTCTACCTCTCTTCCTACTTCAATTCTGTTTTTTACTGTTCAGATGAAAAATAAAAAATGTCTCGTGTCAAGTGACGAGACAAAATGAAAATGTCTCGTGGTTAGGGACGAGCTAAAAACAGAGAAGTTTCCTCTAAGTCCAGCAAGTGGTAACAAGCGAAAAGGGGGCTAAGATTCAACCCCCCATTCTCTTAGCCACTGAAACCATCAACTAATTTAACATTAGACAAAAAGTTTGAGGATGCTTACCTAGTCCACAGCTCAAGTGAGCCAAATCCGACAATTTCCGCAAGTTAATTCGAAAAACACCAAACCAACAAAATCTCAACATACACTCTCATAAATTTCAAAAATTAGGGGCAGAGAATCTGACATGGAAAATGAGATTTACCTATGAAATTGTTCTGATGGATTCGTAAAGCTCGACGTGGTGGTTGTGTAGCTGCAAACAGTGCGGCAATCGGAGCTCAGAGTTGGAAGTTATGGCAATTTGATTTGAAGCCAAGGGTTTGGAGTTGATAATCTCCCCCCCCCCCCCCTTTCATGTTTCCCAGCGTGAAAGTGATGAAGAAGAAAGGTAATGAGCTGAAACTCATGTGTTTAAGTATATTCGGCTAGGCCTTGGGCCCAATACGGGCCGGTTTGCTCGATTCGGTTCGTTCGGCCCAATCTTAGGCCAAATTTTTTAAAATTAGTGTCAAAATTCTTGTTTTAATTAGCTCTATCTTATTAAACTATAAAATTTAATTTTCTAGAATAAATATTAATTATTGAGTTAATTATTTACTAATTATTCGAGTTTTATATGTAGCGTGTCCTAGGTTGATATATAAAATGGTAAGATATATAAAAGCGAAGCAATTCAAGTATATAGAGTAGTGTATGCCTTATAAGATGTCATGTCGTATTAAAAATTAAAGTAAAAAAATTATATAAGTAGATTAGGTTATGCGTACCGATTGTGTTACCGTGGTATAATGTCTTATCGATTTGATTTGTTACGGTCATTCGTCTTTCGATTGTTTTCCGAGGTAATTTTGAATTTTTCTTTTTGTACAAAGGATTGCAAATTCAGTTTTGAATTCGTCAGTTAAAACTAAAGCACGGTCATTATTCCCAAGGTGTGGTCATCACCGCACTGTCATTATTACCAGAACTTCTTTAGTCTTCCTCATCACTTTGTTCGTTTTGGTTCACAAGTTCGATTAACTTTTGGATTTATGCTTTCGGTGATTCCTTTATCACTAATAGTTTGGCTATAGTAGGGAGTTATGGAGGTGGATTGTTTTGCTTTTCTACCATTGATTAAAACCTATAAAATAGGGTAAGTCATTGGACAGAAAAGATGATAATTGGGTTAAGTAAATTCGACCTTACGGTGGACGCCAAATGTTCCTGCGTAGTAAGCCGGGCTTGAGGTGTAACTCGTCTTGATCAGGGATTGAGCTCTCGTTCGCCTGAACTGGGAGAGGTATACGTCAACTTCAAGAGAAACGACGGCATTAGGCACCTGCAAAGTCATTTCGACGCTCAAGTTTGTAGGAGTAAAAGATAAGTATAATATTACTCAGAGTGAGTAGCGTCCCTTTTACATAGTTAGAGTTTAGTATTTATAAAGTGTAATCTTCTATAGAGAAATTGAGATATTTACCTGATTTTTCGGTAACTATTTTAGTTTGTTTCCGAGTGAGTTGTTATCAGCGAAATTGTTTCTAAATTGAAGATAAGTCGCGTTTATTATTGTATTTGAATTTCAATTTATAGACATAATTGAACCGAATTATAACTACCGGATGAATTAGCAATAATCCTTGTAACTAATTGTATCTCACATTTTTTTTATTTTTCAGTTTTCTCTAAAAAAACTGTTTATATTTTTCTGCTTTAATTTTTCTCTCAATTCCATCACCTTGTTTACCTCGCTCACCAAGTTTTGATACCTTTTACTAATATTAGGATTGATTTGTTTAACGAAGAAAAAATCTAAAAACTAGTTTAGAAAATTAAAATTGATTAGTTACCAGAATATTATATTAAAATTTTTTTAAGAATTAATATAGGGTATTACTCTAATCTAACATTTTGAAGGAAACGTATAGGGAGGGGAAAAAAAAAGGAAAATGATATATACATCCAAAATACAAGATCAAGTGGACGCACGATTTGAAACACCTTTGTTATTTGGATAATCATAGTCAAAAGGTTGTTCTACATTTTGTTTCTTTCGTAAAATTATGATGTGAAGTCTACTTATTAATATATTCCACCACAATTTTATTCTTCTTCCTATTATTGAAAACATTACAATTTGGTCATAAGCTACCAATGCACAAATAAATAATTATCTACATACTCTGTAATATACATAACCAAAATTATTATACAAATATCATTTTCGTATTTGGATTTGAAACGTGTAAGTTTATACATGATCTTTTGGCGCTCCGAAGCAGGAAGTGCGTCCAAATGTATTCAACTTGACGGATAATATTAAAAATAATACTCGAGTCTAATATGAAAGATCAGAGCAATATTAATGCAGTAAAAATCTTATATTTGATAATTAGTTTTGACACCAAACAAGATTTTGAATATCAACTTTTGTTTTAGTTTTCGATATTTTAGAAACTTCGATCTATAACTTTTAGCAAGGAAAGTAGATGAAATAAAGAAAATAAATGATAAATTTGGATGGTTTAATATGGTGTCCAATAGAATACAATAAACTTTTCTCAAAATAAAATATCCAATAAAAATTAAGTAAAAAAAACTACATTTTATATTAACTGTATAAATAGTTATTCAAAAGAACAAATGTGATTGTACCATAATACAAAATATTTTATACTTTAATGCATTAAAATTAAATTTTATCTTAAAAAATGTATTAAAAAAATATTGAGGGGGCAATGTGATATGTTGCATTCAATTGGGCCTAGGAAGAGGCCCTACCCACATGCAGCATGCAGGTCAGTGTTTTAGCCTTTAATTGAGGGGAGCCAAGAACCCCACCATTGGCCCCAATTATTGAAACCGCACTATGTTCTGCGTTCATAAAAAAAAATCAGAGTATCAATCAGTACCGTACCCCTCTTAATTGAATGCCTTAGTTTCATCTCCAAAAAAAAAAAAAAAAAAAAAACACACACACAAATAATTAAAATTATGAAACCTAACACAAGTGATAGTTATCGGAAAACGTTACGTTTTGTATTTGATCCTTTAATTTTGGGATCATGTATGTAACAATTTTTTTTGAGTTTCTTATTCTCTGAAAGTGAACTTCTGTAAATATATTAATAAATATTCGATAATTTAGTACAAATAAAATTGAAGACTGAGTTGATTGATACAAGTAGCACGATATGGGCCACAAATTGAATAGAATTCTTTAAACAGTGGCTCTAAAATATCTCCCTAATGGTTTAATTAATGTTGTAATATATAGTTAACTAACAAGTAACACGTACAATGAAATCCTAACAACCCAAGATATTTCATTTTCATATACTTGAGTGCTATGCCTATATATATAGCTTCATTCCTTCCCAAATTTTTCCATCAAACAATTAACTACATACATTCTAATTGTGTGTGTGAGAGAGAGAGAGAAGAGAGATACATAAATAATTAAGATGGAATATGCAATGATTCGTTCTTCTAACTCCAAGTGTGTTGCGACAATCCTTCTGGTAATTGTTTTAACCATCATAAATTGTGGTGAAGCGAAAGGGAGAGAATTCCGACAATCAAACACAGTATTCATTAGAAGCTCATGTAGCTCCACAACATACCCAAAACTATGCTACACTTCGCTGGTGAAGCATGCGGCATTCATTCAAACAAACCCTGTTCTTCTAACGGGGACAGCCCTCAATGTCACTCTTTCCTCGGCAAAATCGACCTCGGCCGCCATGTCCACGATGGCGAGGAGCGGCGGCCTGAGTGGGAGAGACGCGGCGGCTATGCAGGACTGCATGGAGGTGCTGGCTGATTCCGTGGAGGAGCTCACAAAATCGATTGGAGAAATGAGTCATTTGAGGACAAGTAATTTTGAAGGAACAATGAGTGATGTTCAAACTTGGGTCAGCGCTGCTTTGACCGATGATACCACCTGCACTGATGGCTTCCAACAGACCCCTAGTTCTGTCGCCGAAGATGTTAAGACCGCCGTCCGTGGCCGCGTCGTCGAGGTGGCGCAACTCACTAGTAATGCCTTGGCTTTGATCAATCAGCTCGCTAATGGCCATCCTTAAGTATACATAGTTTGTGGAAATTAATTATTAAAAGGTGACTATTCACATGGTTAAGATATTGTCACGTATTATGTTAAAGCCTTTAGTTAAATCTCAAACTACCTAATGTTTCTTATATCTTTGTGTAAGTATTAAAATGATGAAGTGAGATGCTGATCTAAGGTTAGCATCATCATGTTGGTTTTGCAGTGTAAGTGTGTGAACTATTAATTAATATAATTTATTGTATATATATATATACAGTGTTCATGCAATCATGCTTAATTGTGAGTTAAGGCTTGAGCAAACGAGTGAATCATATAATGTTATACCTTGTATGTATTGTATAATGCATGTGGTCATGTGGAGTGAAGTTTATTTGATTTCCTTATTTGAGATAAGTATGCATAATTTAAGTCAAGGTGCTCATCAAGAGCTAGATAAAAATAAAAAATGAAAAATAATATTTAAGCTTGATGTCTTGTCTTAATAACAGAGAGGGGGGAAAAGTACAGGAAAGTGATATTTGATATGGAATCTTATTGATTCACCAACGTAAGGTGTATATATACAGTGACATGGTGTGATGTTTTCTTACCTTATGATTGTGCTCTCTTCCATATCATTTTATTTTAATATTTTATAATTAATAAAAAAAAAGAGAACTAATTCTATATGCAACCAATTTATTAACATAGCAGCACTTTTTAAAAACAAATTATTTTAGAATTCTAAAAAGAAAAAGTTTACGAGCCCAACATTTTTATTAAAATTTGGTTAAAAAAATTGAATAATTTTATATTATTAGATATAATTTTATATCATTAAAAATATTAATAATGACTAATTAATAATTACAAATCACAAAACCTGCTGGTTCCTATAACTATTCTTTGTTCTTCTTCTTCTTTTTTTTTAGTTTTTTTATGATTCTTTTTAATAATTTTAAATATTATTTTTTAGGTTTAGATGTGTCTTTTTTATAAGTTTTGGATGTTTTTTTATATATATTTTTTAGATGTATTTTTAGGGTTTGAATTATTTTTTTAAGTTTTAAATATTTTTTTTTTAAATTTTTAGATATTTCTTTTTTTATATTTTGAATGTTCTTTTTCTAACAATTTTTTATGTGTCGTTTTGTTAGGTTTTGATTTTTTTAAAATAATTTAAATATATCTTTTTTATGATAGATTTCAAATGTTTCTTTTGTTAAATTTCGGACATTCTTTTATTTTTTTTAATAATTTTGGATTTTTTATTTTGTTTGGCTTTAGATTCATTTTAATATTTTAAATATTTTTTTATTAAGTTTTAGATATTTTTATTTCAGATGTTCTTTTTCTAATAATTTTAGATATTTTTCGTGATATTTTAGACATTTCTTTTAAGCAGCAATGCAAAAGCAGGGAAACAGCAATAGATGACAAGATACCTGCAAACACGATGACAACATGATAGATACATTCTTAACAAAAACATCTAAAATCTCTAAAATTTAAATATTTGATGAAATGTAGATGTAAAAAACTTCTAAAAGTTAAATATACCTTTGTTTTTAATTATTTGCTTTCATTTATTTTTAATTGCACATTTTCAAAAAAATATTCGATACTTTTAAAATCTTAACATCCAAAATTTGGGTATAAAAAACATTGGATATGATGTCTTTTTTTAATAGTTTTTTTATTTATTTTTTATTGTACATTTAAATGTACAAAACAACTAAACTTTAAAATCTAAAATTGAAGTATAAGAAACATTCGAAATTAAAAAGAGTTTTTATTGTGTTTAAATTTTGATTTATTTTTATCAAATTTTGGATTATTTTTTATAATAATTTTGGATTTTTTGTTAATTAGGTTTTGAATTTTCTTTGTTAAAGATTAAATATTTTTTTAATAATTTTAAATGTTTATTTTCATTTGATTTTAGATATTATTTTTGTAGATTTTAAAATTTTTTTATTTAATTTTAAATTTTTTATTGATTTGATTGTTAGTTAATCAATAATAAATGATTGTTGACGGGTATTGTAATTGATTACTTAGCATGATGGTAATAAAAAATATCAAACAAATATTAGTTCAGTCATATCATGAACAATGTTCATAGATATTTTTGGCGAAACCAAGCGCGTGGGACATTACAAACACTGATTACTAGAGTTCATGGAGCTAGAATTACTATTTTTTATTGCGAATTTTATGTCTAATTTCACACATGAAATACACCTAATTTATGAAAACTTTCAGTTCTTCTGACCTCAATACATCATGATGAATCCACCTTATAAGAAGAAAAAAATGCTAATACATATAAAATTCAAGCACACCTTTTTACTTTATGAATGAACTTGGCTAACACATTAAGATTTGATAAATTTTATAGTATTTTTTATTATGGTGTCTAAATTATTTAATTATTTTATAAATAAAAAATAAAATATATAAAATAAAAATAAAATATTCAAAATTTATTAAATATTTGGAATTCTTGGGCTAGGTCGGGTACGTGTAGCTTTGGGTTCTGATCCCCTCATGAAATTTGTGAGGTAACGAATAAGTGGACTTTGTAGAGGAAGGGGGGTTGAGCCATTAGTTTCTGGTCCTGGTCGGCACAAGTATTCTAGTTGAATTGAATTCTAGATAGTTATCTTATTGCATCGTTTTCATTTCAATAGGATTATAAAACTTTAGAAATACTTATCTAATTCTAACGTATATTTAATGTGTGTTTTAAAAAATTATTTTATTCAAACTTTAATTTAACTATGTATTCGATTGACTTAATATATAATTATTTTAAATGTATAAAAGGTGTGCAAATTGAACTTATATAAAATAATTAAAATATTATTTATATACAAAAATTAATCACTAAAAATAGTTATTATTTATATATAAATATATATATTATTTAATTTATTTATAATATATATTTTATATTAGTAATTAATTTTAGTATATATATAGTATGATTATAATTAAAATAATACATAATAGAAGATAATTTCCTCTAATTTCAGAAAGACGCGAAGACAATTAACTTTTCTATAAGGTTTTATATTTGCAGTAAAATTTATTATTTTTCTTTGATCTTAACTGAAAATTTCATAATTTGATAAAGAGATAAGTAATGACTTTTTTAAATAACATGAATAATAAATTTTAAAATTTACTTAATTCAAATAAAATATACTATATTTTAAATTATTCACCTAAATCTTAATATTATAATAACTATTCGTATATCTAATGAATTAAACATTCAATATATCTATTATTTATATTATTTAATATTTTTATTATCTAACTATATTTTTCCTTTCAGAAATAATAGTGAATTACGAATGCGTTGTCCTTCTATTCAAAATGGCGTTCATATTGATGATAATAAGAGATTGAAGTTGCTTTTAATATAGGTTTATTAGGCATATACGTATAAGGGTGGTGAAAAGCATCCAACTATATTTTGTGTCCAAGATAGTATTATATACACGTCATCGCAAATTATGTGTGGATCGTGTCACAATCATGAGATTAGTTATATTACTATAAGTGTAAATGATCATCAGCAAAATCACTTTGATTTAAAAACCTAAATTTATTGAAGGTTGGTGTTCAGTGTGAGAGTGATAAACATGCATCAAAATCAATCATCATTGTCCTTGTCTTTAATTTGGGATTTGAAAGCCTTATTAGTGAATTAATACCTGCCACCATATGAAGCCACACGATGTGTCGGTCATTTGATATGAGTCTGATGACGTGGAAGACAGCAGGGTAAAGATGTATCTACATCTTTGCATTCTCCTCCAATTGACTACTTACCTGTTTTCCACGTGTGTATATATATTTTAATAATTAAAAACGTTAACATTAGAAATTAAACATCCAGAGTATTGAAAGAGAGGGACGAAAATTGAACCCAATTTATTTAAATGGAAAAAAAAAATATTGGGAAAAAGCAGTTGGGTTGTTTGGCTTCGTTGACATACTAGCTCAAGTTCTTACTTCTTTGATGTTGAAGGATATTAGGGGGAATGCTATTAGCCTCACTTTAGTTTTTAGGTTTTTTTTTTTGGGCTTAGACCCAATTGGTATATCAAAAATAATTATTTCAAATAATTCATATATTTATCCAAATTAAAAAGGCATTTTTACCAGACCAAAAAAAATTAATTTATATTTGTAGTCACTATTTTTTTCTGAAAAAAGTAATTATTATGAAACAAAAAGGATAGCTTAACGAGTCATTATTACTTATTTGTAATGGATTAGAGATGTTAATCAAAGATAGAACTTAATTCCTTGCATTGTTTCAATTAGTATTTCATTAATAATTAGTAGTTAATTAGTGATTTTATTGAAAGCCAGAGCTTAATTTCATGTTTCAAGTAGGCATACATTAGTAATTAAAAAAACATAGAGAGGACCAATTTTTAGTTAATTAATATTAGATAAATTTTTTAATATTAATAATTCTTAAATTTTAATTTAGAAAATTTATAATTTAGATTTATAATTTATAATTCATAATTTAAAGTATAAAATTTAAAATAAATAAAATATTTTAAAAAATTAGTTCATATTCGCTAAAAAAATTAGTTTTCTATCATTACTCTTAATAATGATTAGAAGTTGATTAGTGATTTTCTTAAAAGTGGGAGCTTATTTTTAAATAGGGACGGCAAAACTTTTCGAAGCGTGGAGATTTTCGCAAGAATCATCTTAAAAAAAGATTCGAAGACAATTTTTTTTCGCAAGATAGAAATGGGCCAAAATTTTTTGGAAATAGACATGAAAACTCGAGTGGGAATCCCACCCTATCCCCACTAATCCCCAAATTATTAAATTTATTTAAATATATTTAATAATTATTTTTAATATAAATTTTTTAGTAATCATTTCAGGTACCATGTGTGTGTTGAAAAACCTAAACCTATTTTTAAAAGTGTTTTTTCTTTTCTCCATAACATTAACACTGCGTCGTCCTACTCTCCAATATAGCGTCACAACCATACCCCTCATCACTCCTACTCAGTACTCATCGTGTCATCATCTCCTTATTGTCTCATTGCCTCTAATCCCGGCGTCCTTTTCCCTTTTCATCTAGGGATGGCAATACCACCCGAATCCGCGGGTATTCGGGTACCCACCCCCGCCCCTACCCGCTCGGGACGGGTAATTACCTGCCCCGCATTGGGGCGAATTTTTACATGGGCGAAGGCGGGATCGGGTTTGGGTAATACCCGCCCCGGTATATATAATATATATAATTTTAATATATAATATATGTAATATATGTAAAATAATTAGTAAAATGATTAATAATATTGTATCATATTTAAATTTTTGCTTTAATTTATATTATGTATGTGATGACGGTTATACAAATTTTGAAATCTAATTTTATTTATTGAATTTTAATAATTATAGGTGCAAGGCGGGTACATGCGGGAGCGAGTTAGGGTTTAACTTTTTACTATTCGTAGGTAGGAGTAGGACGGATTCTATGTGAATTATTGTAGGGTGGGACGGAGTCAGGTAGAGCAAAAATCCGCCTCTACCCGCCCCATTGTCACCCCTATTTTTATCGATATTGATTGTGTTCTTGTATGTTATAATAATATTTTTTAATTTTTTAAATTTTTTTATCTTTTCATTAGAACTTTCATATAAACTATTAATATAGGAAGATAAAAAATACGGTCCATATATAAAAAATGAAGATTCATAAAAAATAGAGATAGAAGACAATATTTTTCAGAAACAAAAATAGAGAACAAATTTAAGAATGAGAATACAAAATAAAAAAATATCCCCACTCTTATCCTATTCTTTGTCATCCCTACTTTTAAAAGTAATTAATAACATATTAGTGGTTTAAATAAAAGAACCCTTAATTTTTACCTTTGAAGTATAGCTAGTCTTTCATCTTTGATAAGAAATTAGCGGAATTAGAAGAATTAGGGTGTGATAATCATCAAAATAAAATTTGGGATTTTTTACTTAAATAAAATTTTAAAAGGATTATAATAATATCTATTATATATTATTAATTTTATAATTAAAATATGTTATATGTTATTTTTTTATTATAATTAAAATTATTTTTTTTTAAATTAAAAAGCTTTCTTCTCTTTTTTTTATTTTCTTTATCTCTTTTATTATTCTTTTATCCACTCTATCTCTCTTATATATTATTATCAATGATTAATTATCATTTAATAATCAAAATATGTAATATGATATTTTTTATTATAATTAAAAATAAATTAAAATTAAAATATAACTATATTATATTACTAATTTAACAATTAAAATGTGTTATTTGACACTTTCTCATTAAAATTAAAATAAAAAATATTTTTTAAAATTAATAAATTTCTTTTTTCTATGCATCCTCTTATCTACCTTTCTTTCCTTTTTTATTTCACTTTATCCTTTTTACTTTATACATAGTTTATATTTTATATTTTATATTTTATATTACTAATTTGACAAACTAAAATATATGTGACGAAATATTTTCATTTTAATTAAAATAAAATCTATTTCTTTAAAATTAACAAACTTTTTATCTCCTCCTCCTTCTTTTTCTTTATCTTTTCTCTCTCATTATTTATCTTTCTCTAAAAAAAATTATAAAAAATACATTAATAAAATAATATAATTTAAAAATAAATTCATAAAATTATAAAAAATATATTAAATTTATAATTAAAAACTATCCCGTAATATTATTTACATAAACAAATATTATTATTATTATTATTATTATTATTATTATTATTATTATTACATGTATATTTTTTTAGTTTTTTATTTAGTTTAAAATTTTTATTGCTTATTTTTTTAATTTATATTTTTACTTCTTTTTTTTAAATATTTTAAAGAGAATATTAATGTTGTGATTAATAATTAGAATTAAGATTGAATTATTTCAAAAAAATAATGTTGAGTTAATTTTATAACTATCAATATAATTTTTTATGCTAATATCTAGTTATATATATATAAATTATTATTTTTAAATAACAAACATAAAAATTAATTATTTTAATTTATGCAATAAATGTAACACCTAATCAAACATACAAGTATACACATTAATTAAGTTCTATCAAGTTTTAAATAATGAATGTTAAAATTAATTATTAGTAGAAAATTAAACTATTTTACATAAAAATAATAACTTAAATTTATTATTTAATTTTTTTATCTATAAAAACTTTAATCTTTTTAGCGAATGAATTTTTTTTATGATATTTTTTAAACGTAGTTTAATTTGATAAATTTTTTCTGTTATAATTTATAATGTCAAAAATAAAATTGATGTAATTTTAAAAATTTATATTTTTGTAATATTATTATAAACAAAAATATTATTATATTATCCAAATTGACCTAAAACCAAACTGGTTATATTCTAAATCATGTGTAATAAGTTCAATATTCTTAAACCAGAATGAAACGAGCGTCTGTACTTGAATAGCTCTTATCTTAAAAATCTCGAAACCAATTTAAGATAGAATCAAATAGAGCACTGTAGAGATTGCCGCAATGAGAGTGCTGATTTTAGATGAGTTGAATGCAGAACTAATTAAAGTCTTGTATGTAAATGTAAATGGGCGCACGTTGGTGCTACATTGCTTGCGTATTATATTATTTGACTTCTAAGACTTTTGACACGTGGCATATCCGCATATGTGTCATATTCACATAGAGTGCCGACTCTTCTTTCTTCAACTCTCTTTTTTCCGATACCAATGTTCATTCAGCCCTAAGCACCTGCTAAGCCTCACAATTCCCGTTTTCTCTTCTCTTCTTCCCAAGAGCCATGTTCTTTCATGATAATAAATACTATTAGAATAGTTAAACTATACCAGCAATTTTAATTTATATTGACTAAAACAATATAATAATATTATTGTTAAATTATTGGCCAAAACACAATAAATTATATTGGTGGAAATCCTATATTATACAATAGAAAAGTATAGGGAACCAATGGTCTAAATGTATAATGTGTACAATGGAGGTTTAGGAAGTATTAGAGATATGACCATTAGTGTTACATTGTCCTGTCAGGATGAGTGGGTTCATGACATGGTATTAGAGTTCTAGATCCGAAAGGCCAAGGGTTCGATTCTTGGTGAACTCCAAAATTAACTTAAGTTTTTAGGATGAGATGTTTATTATTTCTGGTATTCGGATGGTTATTCTGGATAGTGTGGGTGATGTTCATTTTATTCATGGACCAAAACTTTAACCCATTGTACACCATTGGCTCTCTAGCACTACCCTTATACAATATATGAAAACAAATAAAAAACGGTTATATACGCTTTATTTCTATTCCCCTTAATCACAGGGCCGGGGCCTTTGTCTTTTTAAAACCTTATGTATGTGCCTACGAAATAAGGGTTGACCAACGAATATATATAAAATTGAATTAACATAGATGTAATAAATTGGCATAAATTATGTTATAGCTTCTGACCAAATTTAAAAGAGAGAAATAATTATGTGCTATAATATGTATATATATCGTTAATTCCAGATCATTAGATACAAGCAATGATAATATTGTTAGTTTATTACTCTTTATTTTATCTATATATAGGAAAATGGGCTGGCTAATTATTTTATAAATAGAATTGAAACTGAAAGGCACTTGCCTATAAATGCGTCAAGTTTAAGACTCTTGAAAGAACATATTCACATGCAATTAGAGTCTGAGAGAGATAATCATCAATCAGAGAGCAATGGATGTGAATGTTGTTTTTCCACGCTCATCAGCTACCATGCATTACCCTGTCTTGTTATTATTAGTTCTTCTCTCTATATCCAATTCTTCTTCTTCAGCTGCTGTTTCTTCTTCTCCTACCAATAATTACCAAAACACCCCTGATAATACACAAACGTATTACTACAAAAGCTACATAAAAAGCTCATGCAACACAACAACATACCCTTCGATTTGCTACAAGAATCTTAACCGTTATGCTTTGTCCATACAAGCAGATCCTTTTCTGCTCTGCAACACTTCACTCGGCCTCGCCTTTAAGGCGGCTCGCTCCGCCTCCTCCACCGTCTCCAAGATCCTCAAGAACAATAGTAGCAGCCTCACGCCGCCGGCCAAAGCCGTGGTTCGTGACTGCTACGGCAACCTCAAAGATTCCGTTGGGCAGATAAAAGATTCTATTTCTGAAATGGGGAACTTGTATGAGAGTAGCGACAAAGATTTCAAGATGAGTAACGTAAAGACATGGGTGAGTGCTGCTATAACGAATTATAATACGTGCTCGGATGGATTTGAAGAACAGAGTGTGGATGGTGATGTTAGAGATAAGATCAATAAGCTTGTTTTGAATGCTGCGAGGATGACTAGTAATGCATTGTATTTCATCAACCACCTCGTATATTGATACTAATTAATTGGACATTAGCCAAGCTAATTATATATGGCTTGCTCTTTTATGAAATTCAACTTTTGAGAATTTTCTCAAGAGTTACGCTGTGTAAATCCGCATGCACCATGTTTGTTCACTTTCATTAATAAAACTATTCTTCATTTGCACTTGGTCATGTTATACCTGTTCTGAATAGAACCATGATAACTGAAAATGCCCAAACTTTGATTTGTTATTTAATTTAAAATTTTTTATATGTATATTAAAAATTAAATACCATGAATTTGTATAAATAATTAAATATATACATTAACAGTGTAAAATATTTTATACAATCATCTAAATATTTAATTATATTTATTTTTAAATAATTATTTACGTAATTAATGTAAAAAAGAAATTTTTTAACTATATGATATTACATAATTAGTATGATATTATATAATTAAATATACGTATAAAACTATTTTATATTATATCAGATTTATATATATAAAAATTTAATTTATTTTTATTTATATTTTGTATTTATACAAATAATTTATTTTATTATAAATTTATTGTATACATATAATATAATTAATTTAGTTAAATTACTTAACATAATAATTTTAGTTATTATTAATTTTGCAAATAATTTTTTTATATTAATATGAATAATAATCACCATTGATGAATAATATTACATATACAATATATTGACAATTAATTTTACTTGAATTTTATATACTTTACACTTTACAGTGTGAACGTTATGTATATTTGTTATATTCTAATTTTCTACTCTGGTCTTATATATCTTAGCGTATTTTATAAAGAGGCTCTTTAATTTGTGTGAATTTTTTTTATAGTTTTTTTATTTTTTTTATTGAATTTATGCTAATTTTGTTTTTAACAAGGATCGGTTGAAATTTAGATTTTTAGATTATACAACTTTTTATACTAATATTATTTTTTTAAAATATATACCCTAGTAAGAAAAAATACATAATTAATTATATTGTAAAAAAAATTTATAACAATGCTCAAAATTTGTCAAATTATCACAGGTATACATTTAAAGTATTTTTTTAGAGTTATATATTTTCCTAAAAGCTAAATATATAGTAGTATAGAGTTATTTAAAAGAAACCGTCTTAACACCGCCGGCAACTCGGCCACAACTTTTTTTTTTTTAAATAAAAGCTATTTAGAATATGTAAAAATCACGTATCAATATACATAACTGAGTTTCACACCCGTTTATTAATATCATGTCCGTGTTAGAAATCATTTTTCCACTTATATGTATACTTATTTAATTTTATGCCTATATATATATCAATTAAAAATTTCGTTTTGCAATCGGCATTATTTTCTTCTATTCTAAAAGAAAGAGGGAAAAAAAAGAAGAGGCTAATTTTAATATCAAATTTTCATTCTATTATAATACTTCACTTCTCTACTAAGCATTAACTAAGATAATATTGTACTGTATATGTGTATGCCAATTTTTTTCCAAACTCAACTTCCATTTTACTTCTTGCCACAAAACATTTTTATAAATAAATTATAAAAATGTGAATTGACATGTACAAAATTTCCGGAAGATACTAGTATTTAATAATGTTGATAAGTAGTGATTTGATTTTTTTTTTTCTTATTATTCAGTACTTTTGCATAATTGTACGTAAATAATACTCTATGTAGGGATTGGGGATTATGTGGTAAGACAAATATCTATTTATCCTTGATATCTGTACAGTGTCTCACTGACTACTCTATCTTTAATATATAATAATAATATAATGAAATGAAAATTAATTTAGTATATGTTCATTGCACACTGGATCCAATAACATATGATAATATATTAAATATGTTATAAATGTTAGTGTTCAAAATACATTATCCAAATTAAATTTAATAGGTCATTAACGGAAAAAAGAAGAAATATTTCTTAGGAGATGTGTTTTGGTTTTGGAGAGGCTTGGACGTGACACATTGCTTAATATGTGATAGCATAGCAAATTAAATTACACGCATACAGTATATAGTTGAATTTGTTAGGTACCAGACAAATGACACAGCAAAATATAGAGATGAAAAATTAGAAATTTGTATAAAATATGAAAACAATTGAATAACTTTCTTTGAGAATTACAACTTCTCTCTCTCACAAGGAGACTACAATAACACTCTCTCTTGACAAAAGGAGAACACACTTCTCTCTATATATATAGAAGAAAACTACTCAAAGAAATATTATGTTATTCTCTTTGGATGACTTGATTGAAATGAATTAAAGAAAAATTCAATTTATAGGTGAGTCTCTTCAATATGAACCATCCATCAATTAGAGGTATATAATTCTTTTCTTTTTCAACCATTAAAATCCTAAGGTTATAAACTAAGATTGTTTATTACCTCTCATTTTATTTAGTTATTATTTATTTATATATTTTCTAAAATTAGCTTTACTAATTTTCACAATCTCCCACTTAAAACTAATTTTGATAAATTTTAAAATTCATGTTGCTCATGTATTCCATAGGCCGTATGAGGATCTACTCCATTCAAACTTTTCTGTGTTGATTGGTTTTGTCATGGCATCTGCTAGGTTATCTTTAGTGTGAATCTTCTGCATATCAACACTTCCTTCTTCTACTACTTCCCGAACAAAGTGATATTGTACTCCAATGTGTTTTGTTCTTGAATGAAAGGCAGGATTCCTTGCAATGTGCAAGGCACTCTGACTATCACAATACACAGAAATCTTCTGTTGTTTGTGCCCGAGTTCTTCTATCAACCTTTGGATCCAAATAGCTTCCTTGCATGCTTGTGTAGCTGCCATATATTCAGCTTCTGTAGTAGATAAAGCTACAACAGTCTGTAATTTAGATAGCCAGCTCACAGCTCCTCCTGCAAGTGTAAACACATAGCCTGTAGTAGATTTTCGTTTATCAAGATCACCTGCAAAGTCTGAGTCGACATATCCATTGACAATGAATTCTGATCCTCCAAAACATAATGCAACATTTGAGGTTCCTTTGATGTATCTCAAGATCCTCTTAACAACATTCCAATGCTCTTTACCCGGATCTGCCATAAATCGACTTACCACCGTAACTGCTTGAGCAATATCTAGCCTTGTACAGATCATGGCATACATAAGGCTTCCCACCGCTGATGCATACGGTACTCGAGACATTTCCATCCTCTCTGCTTCACTACTAGGGCACATACTTGAGGATAATTTGAAATTCATAGGAAGTGGGGTTGAAATTGGCTTACATTCTTGCATATTGAAGCGTTGCAAGATTTTCTTCAAATAATTCTTTTGCGATAGCCAAATCTTCCTATCTTTTTTGTCTCGGTGAATTTGCATCCCTAAAATCTTATTTGCTGGTCCCAAGTCTTTCATATCAAACTCCCTAGCCAACTGTGCCTTCAATTCTTGGATTTGATCTTTGTTGGGACCTACCACCAACATGTCATCCACATACAACAGCAGAATGATGAAATCATTATCACCAGACCTCTTGTAATAAGTACAATGATCTGAACTAAGTCTGTTGTATCCAAGGCTAATAATGAAAGAATCAAATCTCTTGTACCAACACCTTGGCGCCTGCTTTAGACCGTACAGAGATTTAGTTAACCTGCAAACCAAGTTTTCTTTTCCTTTTTCTTCAAAACCTTCTGGTTGGAGCATATATATCTCTTCTTCAAGTTCTCCATGAAGAAAAGCAGTCTTTACGTCTAATTGCTCTAGATGTAAATCAAATGCAGCACATATAGCCAAAACTACTCTAATAGTAGTTAGTCTCACCACTGGAGAAAATATTTCATTGAAGTCAATACCTTCTTTCTGAGCATATCCCTTGACAACCAATCTTGCACGATATCGTTCCACCTGATCATTACTATCTCGTTTGATCTTGTAAACCCATTTGTTACCAATGGCTTTCCGACCTGCTGGAAGTTCAACAAGTTTCCAGGTATGGTTCCTATGTAATGCCTCAATTTCTTCTTGCATTGCTGTCATCCACATAGAAGCATCTGGATTGCGCATAGCCTCCATAAAAGTTGTTGGTTCTCCATCTTCTGTCAAAAGACAATATGCATCATGGTTTGTCAAAACATAATTTGAGTGCCATGATGGTGTTCTTCTTTGTCGAGTGGATCGACGAACTTCTATGTCATTGGCCTCTGCTTCTTGTTCTTCGTGCTGTGGTTCTGCTTCAGAAAGATCACCTTCTCTGCATTTTTCATCTATTTGAACAGTAGTTATATCTTTAACAGTGCTGTCATTTTCTTGTTCCTTTTGCAATTCATCTTCTGTAAATATCACATCTCTACTGACAACTACCTTGCGGGCAGTGGGATCCCACAGGCGATACCCCTTAACTCCGTCAGTATAACCCAAGAATATACATTTTCTAGACTTTGGGTCCAGCTTTGTTCTTTCCTGGGAATTGTACATTACGTACACAGGACAACCAAATATATGTAAAGAAGAATAATTAGGTGGCTTACCTTGCCACATCTCCATTGGTGTCTTCAACCCAATTGCAGTTGATGGTGACCGATTTATCACATAACAGGCAGTTTTAACAGCTTCTGCCCAAAAAGACTTAGCTAAACCTGTAGTTTGCAACATAGCTCGTGCTCTTTCTAGGAGAGTCCGATTCATTCGCTCTGCTACACCATTTTGCTGAGGCGTATATGCAACTGTGAATTGCCGTTGAATACCTGCTTGCTTGCAAAATGTTAGAAAATCGCCATCGACATATTCTCCTCCATTATCTGTCCTTAAACACTTGATCTTCTTTCCAGATTCAAGTTCTAACTTTGCTTTAAACTCTTTGAACATCGCAAACACGTCTGACTTCTTCTTGATCGGGAACACCCATAGCCTCCTAGAGTAATCATCAATAAATGATACAAGATATTTTGCTCCTCCTAGGGACATCTCCGGCGATTCCCACACATCAGAATGAATCAACTCCAATATGTGCTTGCTCCGAGCAGTTGATCTACCAAACGTTAATCTATGTTGTTTGCTTGTAACGCAGTGCTTACAAAACGGTAAGTTTACCGATTTGAGCCCGGGAATGAGATTACGTTCTACAAGAATCTTCAAACCTCGTTCTGACATGTGGCCTAGTTTGCAATGCCATATCATCGTCATTTCTTCTTGGCTTGTTGAAGCAACTGATGCCTCTGCTTCTTGCAAAGTATCTCCCACAAGCATATATAGATTTGCTGCAATCTTTTCTGCTTTTATTACCACAAGAGCTCCTTTAACAACTTTCAAGATCCCACCTTCAATATGGGTCTTGCAGCCAAGTTCATCCAGTTGCCCAATCGACAACAAGTTCTTCTTCAAGCCCTTCACATGTCTTACCCCTTGAAGTGAACGAATAGAACCATCAAACATTTTTATTTTGACAGTACCTATTCCAACAATTTCTAAAGCATGATCGTTTCCCATAAACACAGATCCTTTTAAGACAGGTTCATATGTACAAAACCAATCACGATGAGGAGTCATGTGCCATGTTGCTCCTGAATCAACAATCCAAACATCAGTGAGCTGTTTGCTGCCTTTAGAACCAATTGTTGCTTCGCCATACAGGATTTCTCCATCATCAGAGGTACTCGCAACACATCCTTGAGAACTTGATCCTTCTGTAACCTTCTCTATACTCTTCTTATTCCAACAATCTTTCTTGAAGTGCCCTCTTTTACCACAATTGTAGCATTTGATCTGCTTCTTACTTTGTGACTTTGGTCTACTTTGACTCCCACTGGAACCACGCTCCATTGATCTTCCTCTTGTCATCAACAAAGCCTCTGCTTGTTTTGAGCTCTCTAATCTATCTTCCTTATTCTTGCGCCTAGATTCTTCTTCAAGAACCGCAGTAGCCATGTCATCAAAAGAAAGATAATCAGTCAAAACATTATTAGTTAAGTTAATGATTAGCTGATCATATGAATCTGGTAGACTTTGAAGTAAGAGCTCTGCACGTTCATTTTCCGCTATGGTATATTCCAACGATGAGAGTTGGGAAAATAGCGTATTTAGATTGTTGATGTGATCCGTTGCCGATGTGGACTCACTCATTCGAAGAGTATAAAGTCTTCTCTTCAAGAATATCTTGTTGTGAAGTGACTTGACTTCATATAATTTTGTGAGAGCATCCCAAATTTCCTTTGCTGTCTTTTTCTCTGCTACACTTGATAAAACTGAGTCAGCTAGTGCCAAGTGTAAGTTTGCAACAGCATTGTTGTCCATCTCCTTCCATTTTTCATCTGTAATTCCAGTGGGTCTACCTTCAATTGCTGTCACGCAATTGTCTTTTCTCATAATGGCTTTTATCTTCAATTTCCATATGGAAAAATTACTCCCACTGAATTTTGGAATTTCATACTTTGCTGCCATTTTTTTTTTAGACGGTAACTCGCAGCGGAGAAAAAAAATATATTAATCAGCAACCTTTGGCTCTGATACCACTGTTAGGTACCAGACAAATGACACAGCAAAATATAGAGATGAAAAATTAGAAATTTGTATAAAATATGAAAACAATTGAATAACTTTCTTTGAGAATTACAACTTCTCTCTCTCACAAGGAGACTACAATAACACTCTCTCTTGACAAAAGGAGAACACACTTCTCTCTATATATATAGAAGAAAACTACTCAAAGAAATATTATGTTATTCTCTTTGGATGACTTGATTGAAATGAATTAAAGAAAAATTCAATTTATAGGTGAGTCTCTTCAATATGAACCATCCATCAATTAGAGGTATATAATTCTTTTCTTTTTCAACCATTAAAATCTTAAGGTTATAAACTAAGATTGTTTATTACCTCTCATTTTATTTAGTTATTATTTATTTATATATTTTCTAAAATTAGCTTTACTAATTTTCACATAATTGAAGTTTCAATATATACTACGTTTTGAATCTCAAATTAATATAACATATAATAAAGAGTATGGTTTAGGGTACATTGACTATATTCATTATGAATATACTTAACATTATCTCAATATTAAACAAAGTTTATTTTTTTTAAAATAATTTTGATGTAACTGGTGAATATCTATGTAAAATATACTCACATGAAAAAAAGTTAGCCATCTAGAATTTCTTCTCTTTTTTAAAGAGTAATAGGAAACCAACATTTTTAGTATAAAAAAGAAGAGAAGTTGTCAGTGTCAGTTTAAATATAAAATAAAAAATAATAAAAAGTATATAATTAAATGAATAAAATTATTAGATTAAGGTAGTAGTGATAGCATATCGAAGAATAAACTATTATTTGTATCCATAAAAATTTTAAATGTTGACAAATGTACTAATAAAATAATAAAACTGAAGTTATACTCATAAAAAATCGACTTCTTACTACAAAACTATTTGAACTCTAAAAAACTACTCAAAATTTTAAAAAATTACTTTTTTTTTTACTGTTACGATCATCATTCTCCTGTCTCTCTCTTTCTGTATTTTTTCCATCTGCACTCTCTTTCTCTTTCTCTTTTTGTATTTTCTCTCTTCTCCACCATCTCAACTTTCGTGGATAGGGTTTTTAAGGATAGCTCCTCCTCCGACTACGACCTCAAATCCATCACAAGTAAGGCAATATATACTACCGCCGATGTCACTATTGATTTCCTATCTCCTTTCTCCAAGCACGTGAAATCCTTGCCTGCCGAGTCGTCCTCCTTAACTCAGTCACTCGTCTTGGTTGACTCGCAGAAAAATGGGATTCGACTCGTCCACACACATGGCGTGCGCGGAGGCAGTCTATCAGAACAACTTATCTCTTACGGAGGCGCTCTAAAGCAGATCGGGTTCTTGGAACCATGCGCAAAGTAACCATATATTTCGCTGAAGCCCTCACTTTCTAAATATACGGTGTAAACTCGAAGAACCCAATTCACTACTCGTAGAGAATTCATCACGAACAACTTGGAGAATCTTGACGTCTCGATGCTGAAGTTGAGATGTACTAAGATCGAGACAATGACGATTCTCCATCTCAAGAATGGAATTATTGGAGATGATTCGAGGAAGATGAGATAATGTGATGATGAAATTATGTGACTGCAGTTAAAGATGAAGATGGAGGAGGTGAGGGATAGACTACTGTGTGGTTACGGTTGAAAAGACGACAGTACGAATAGTTGAGATTAGCAACAATGACAGAGATGAGGGTGATGACCGGTGGTTGTTAGAAAGAGAATAAGAGAGAGAATGATAATAGTAATGGTGGAAGAAAGATAACTTAGAATTTTAGATAATTTTTTAGAATTTGAATAATTTTATCATACTAAACTTATTTTTTATGAATTTAATTTTAATTTTATTATTTTGTGAGTATATTTATTAACATTTAAAATTTTTGTGAATATAAATAATTTTTCGCATATTGAAAGAAGAATTGCTTTTATTTCACTATCTTATTTTAATTTGAAGTGTGAAAGCTCTTTCAAACAAAATAGCTGTTATAAAAGGGATAGATGTTGCTTGTGCTAAACTTCTAAAGGCTGTGTCCAGGCATTTAAAAAAAATCTAGTACCTTTAGGATATTACTTCTATACAAAAGTTTTAACTATTAAACGATGATTGATTTTATATTTTCTGTCATATAAAGTATATCTATATTTAAAATATTTTACTTAGCATACATGCATTATATACTATATAAAATTTGATTTTAATATACTAATGATATAAAATATTTTAGACAATTATTAAATTTTATCTTTTTTGGATATCCGTTCAGATTATTAATAAAAAAATTAATTATTTTTATTAATATAATATTATATAATTGAATATATGTATAAAATTATTTTATATTAAAAATTATATAATAATATTATATAACTAATAAATATTATTACTTTAAATTAATATTTAGTCAGTAATAATTTTTATTTATATTTACATAAAATTTGTACAAAAAATATATAATTTATTATATAATTTATATTTATTAAAATTTATACACATAAATTAATAAAATTTATTTATTGAAAATAATGTGATATTCGTATTGATTAAATATTGGTCAAAATTACTAAAAATTATTTACTCCAAAAATATCTGTACATTGTAATTTTAATATTTAAATTTAATAAATTAAATTAATATATACAAAAAAAAAGTAAAAAACGGCCGGCCATAACTATTGAAACGCTAGTATTGATAAATATTAAAGTAGTGATTTCTTTTTATGAATTAACTCTTTTTCATAGTTATAAAACAAAATAAAATAAAAAATTTAAGTGATTAACATTTTTTCTTATTTTTTATGTTATATTTAAATTAATATTAACCAATTATTTCTTTCTACATTAAAAATGTTGAACTCACTTCCTAGAATAAAACTAGCTAGTAGCAATAGTAAACTCTTCTTTTCCCCTTCTCATCCTTTGATTCCAATTTCCTTGCTTATCTTTAATCCAGAGTTCAAACCATATCAGTTATATAACTTATTTGTTTCAGTATATGTTGCCCTTCTACGTTAATTTGTTTCAGTATATGTTGCTCTGTTAGGGAGCTAATAGAATATTTGTACAATGTGTACAATAGACTATATGAGTTATAAAATGAACGTCACTCATACTATCTAGAATAATCATCCGGGTACTAAGGATAATAAACATCTCAGGTCATAAAATCACTCATCCTAAAAAGTTAAGTTAATTTTTATCATGTCATGATATCACTCATCTCAAAAGCTTACGCTAATGAAAAATATAATACTAATGGTTATATCTCTAATACTGAATCGGACATCCCTAAACCTCCATTGTACATATTATATACAAATATTCCATTGGCTCTCTATACTTCCTCTAACTGTTTTTATTATTAATTGTTTCCCTTCACTCTTCATTGACATGCATGCATCAATATTCCCCCTCTATTTATTTAATAATTTTTCAATATAATATTTTATCCAAGAGGATTTACATTGTCACTATAATTAGTTGATAAACTACATGCTTAATCACAATTAATTATTCCATATTTTTGTAGCGTAATATGTACTTGTAAATGCATTTATATATATATATATATATATATATATATATATATATATATATATATATATATATATAAGTCAAGCATGTGCTAGCTACTCCATTTTCCTTCAAATCAGATTGTGATTCATGATGTTACATTCAAAGAAAAGAAACTAAAACAGTATCCATGAAATCATCACCATGTGGCATGTGCTATCCCCTTCTTCCACGCTTTAGATTTGGCTTATCAACATTACAGAATTTTCCAGCAATTTTTAATTACTCATCTTCATCATTTAATTAATTTCCTCATTGATTCTTTTTCCACCACATCATTGCTAAGAACCTCAAATACTCATCATAACAAATTTTCCTTATAAAACCCACCATTACATTCCTTCTAGCTTTGCATTAATACATTAATAATACTAGAGATAATCATCATTATCATCAATAATGTTGAGAATACTTGTATCCATTGCATTAATCTCAACCCTTGTTCATACAACATCATCTTCAAGTTACTCTCCCGCCACACAAAAATCCATAAACACATACAAGAAATTCATAAAGGATGAGTGCAATTCAACCACATACCCTAATTTCTGTTACAACTACTTGTCACACTACGCGTGGCAAGTCAAAACAAACCGCGTCACACTCACAAAAGTAGCCGTTAACATAACGGTAATGATAGCGAAGAGCTCGTTCAGAACGCTGACAAAACTATCCCAATCGACGAGGCTAACAAAAGCGGAGAGTTCGGTGCTGGCGGATTGCCGGGATAACATAGACGACACGGTGGACCGGCTGCAGCAGTCGGCGAAGCAGTTGGCGCGGCTGAACGGAACGAGGACGGTGGAGGAGAGGTTTGAGTGGGATAGCATAAAGACATGGATGAGTGCTGCAATTACGGATGAGTACACTTGTACGGATGGAATTGGTGAAATGAAAGTGAGGGTTTCATTGCAGAAGAAGATCCAATCGAGTATTGCTAATGTTGCTTGGATGAATAGCAATGCTCTCGCTCTTGTTAACAAGATTTCTTACTAGAGATCCATCAATCTTAATTGGATTATTTCAATGAATTCAAATTGGTGAATACTCGTGTTATTTTTATGTAAAGTTGATAGTTAAGAGATGTAATTTAATTAAATATGTTAAATTATCAAATAATTTTTAACTAATAACTTCACATAAATATAACTCATTTACACATGAGTTTCTACCATTCAAGTTATATACATACACTATAGTAGTGTTTTTCTTCGTATATGTGTTTAATGGTTCCTATCAAGTTAATTAATTCTGCTTTTAGTGATTAGTCTTGTTTTGCATGCATAATGTATTGGAGTATATGCGCATCTTGAAAACTCAATTATGCTAACAAAACCAAACCAAACCTATACAACAAAAAGAGAAGGAGGATGATTTTATAAAGACGAATAAAACGTCTTTTTGTAAAAATATTTATGTGTTGTATTATTATTAAATATATTAATTAGCTGATTATTTTTAAATTTTTTAATAAATTAGAATAGAATTGATTTTTTTTAACAATAACAATAAATCTAATTATTATCAGATTCGATCGAACCGACTAATTTATATAATTTACTGGATCATAATTTTTTTAATTTTTTATAAAACAAAAATTAAGGATATATTAATCTTTTTATCAAAAAATTTAAACATAATTTGATTTAAATTGTATAAATTGATTGGATCAAATTAAGTTTAATAATTATAATATGAACAATTGGATTTATTATTGTTGCTATCTATAATAAACCGATTTTATTTTGATTTATTAAAAAATAAATTATTAACCGATTTAATAAAGATGCCATATAAACGTCTTTAAAAAAAGACATTTTTAGTGTGTTTATCGAAGTGGTCTCCACAAGAGAAATGGTAGGGTATTAAAATTTATTGTATTTGATTTTGGTTTTGCTAGATACTTTCATAAACAATGTGAATAATGAGCTTTAAAATTGGTCCAATAAAATAAAAAATACACTACACTTGTACAAAAATCACAAAATCACAAGTGGAGAAGGAAAGTTACCGTATACATAACTGCATTGTTTATTAAACTCATTGTCTACCTATATTTTTTTATTTGATTTTTATTTATTTATTAATTTAATTTTTTTGTCAAATATTTTTAGTTTATTTTATTCTATATTTTTAAATATTAATAGTTAATTAATGACGAAAAACAATAAATTCTAATGATTTTGAATATTTTTCTCCATACAATTTAACCGGATATAATAAGCTAAAATCTTGTTTAAACATGTTTTTAACTGGAGTGAATAAATATTGAATTTAGCCTTATAAATACTGATCCAACCCTGAGTACCCGATTACTTATATATTCAATTAAAAATATAATTTGTAGTGTTGACTTTTGATATTAATTTGTAATTATAATGTTACTTCATTATAATATTTATCTGTAATGATAATTTATAATTTTTTTATTTTGTTTATATTTATCGTATTTTTTTGTTATTTTCTATAATTTTTTATAATTTATTTTTTTTTAAATTTTAATCAAATACCTAATTATCCAAACTCATTCGATTTTATTTTAGTTGAATTGGTTTGAGTCTTAAACAAATGCTGAATTTGATCCAAATTGACACAATTGTATTTTAATTTAGTTCAAGTGTATTTTTCGTGTAAATCCGAATTAACCAACCCCGATTACACCCTAATTAGCGGTATAAGCTCATCATTATATATAAAAGTATTTTTAGACATTTGTACATTAATTAAGAAATTCAAAATCATTTACTAAAATTATGTTGAAAATTACATATACATGAAAAAAAGTTAATAGTTATTATAAATATAATCATTTGGTTTAAATTTTTAAATATTATAACATAATATTAAATTTTTTATAATTTAAAAATATAAAATTTGATTTTTATTATCTCGAACGAAAAAACTTCCAAAACAAAAAAAAAGGGTCCATGTAAAATTTACCTAAACTTAAAAGGGGACAAGCGATTTTATGATTTTATCACAATTGTATAAGGTAAAAATATGAATTATATATTAATAAGGTTTACGCATAATGCACCCTAAGCAGTCCATCTATATGATCGAGTTGTTTGTTCATGGACGAAACGTGAAATCATCTAGGCACACTGCTCCAGGTCACCCATAGAATTTGATGATGACTTATTAAATTCGTGATTGCTCAAAAGGAATTTCTCGAATTTGAGTATCTATACACACATGTAACGCAATATTATATTAATAGAGTATGTGGGAACGAGAAATTTGAGAGTATATGCTCGAATAAGTATTTAAAAAATTTTGTATCGGATATTTTTATTTTTTAAAAATTTTTTATATTAAAATTTTTTAATTTTAAAAAAATTCTGTCATATTTTTTAAGATTTATTCATATAAAAACAACAAATTTAATTAAAATAAAAATTTATATATTTTGTTTTTACAAAATTCAAATATTTTAATAGAATAAAAAAATTAAAGATAAAAACGTACAATACGAAATTTTTAAAAATTTATTTGAATATATACTCGTAATTTTATAAATTAAATTGGCATATGATAGGAATATGTTGGATCTCGCATATTCAATATATATGAAGAGAGAATAGACATCCGATATGATAAATGAGAAAAATTAATGTAGCCAGCTAGAAATAACTACATTTCGATTATATTTTTTAAATAAAAATATAAAAATAAAGAAATTAAAATACTTTTTTGAAATAATGAACATACAATAATTTTCTGTTTTTGAAAAAAAAAATTATGTTTCTACTTTGTTTTTACAATTTCTATAGTAAAAAAAATATATATTTACCATATTTCTGTTTTAAAAACAAAAAATTAAAATACAACTCATAGTTTAGATGGAAAGTATAATAGTGGTGTCATGGAAAAGCATCTGAGAAAATTCTTTGAAAACAATTGAGATTAGTTAATGACATAAGTTAGCTTATTGGTCAAATCCGTCTACTCTCTGGTACCCTATTGGATCAAAATAGTAGGCCACTAACTTAACCTATATGGCTCTATATATAGCACTTGTAATAGCTAAGCCTAATAGGCAAACCATGTGATGAAGTGTGATTAACCAATGCCTTAGCCAAGCTTATTATTAATTATTAGCTTAGCTTGGATATATAGGCCACTTTGTTAAGCCCTTCTCTTTAAGCTTAATTAATACAACCATTCTCTTTAAGTAACTAATTACGTACATTGCTACTCTTGACTTAATATATATTGTCTATTTTATTCAAGGAGATTCGTTTCTTTATTATTAATTTTAATTTTGGGCTATATATAGCTTTCTTATGCCTATTTATGAAATAAGCCTCTTCTCACGTTCATTCATTATTCTTATATCGGACGCAATATATTCGTGTGTGTAATTAATGAGATATTCGAATTTAAAAAAAAAAACAAAAAGTATAACTTAATGCAATGACATTCATTTTGTATTGATCAGCATAGACAAAGGTTCCTTGATCTACGAATCGAATTATTTTCTAAATTTGTCTCTTTCTCAATCAAATTAATTCTTTAAATATTATAAATTAATTATTTTTGTCCTTTTATCATTCAATTAATAATTTTCGTCAACAATTAATATATAGAATATTAATTAACATCATACATGACACCTAACATATTTAATTGGATGCTGAACAAATATATTTATAAAAATTTATTAATTTAGTTTATTTTTTTTCAATTATATAAAGCATAACCCTAATATAGCATAGTAATACTAAATTGATAGATTTTTATAAATATATTTATTTAGTGTTTAATTAGATATATTAAGTGTTATATATGATATGAGTTAATATTCTATCTCAACAATAGATGACAAAAATTGTTAATTAAGTGACTAAAAAATAAAAATGATTAATTTATAATTTTTGAATGACCAATTTAATTGATAAAATTTTTCAAAGACGAATTAAAAAATGAAACATATTTAAGGGACTAATTTGGCTATTACCCAAAAATATAATTTGCTATAACTTGAAGTTACACAACACTCTAGCACAATTCAATGTATGCAGTAAAATATTAAATTAGGAGAATATTTTGAAACACCAATTAGCAAGACTTAATTCTATATGCAAATTTGTATTTTGGTTTTTACTTAATTGCTTATCTTACTTCAACATTGTGTATCACCTTATTTTGAAAGAGGGACAAAGCACCATTTGAAAAGAATCAAAGTATCATTAGGGAATGATCACAAGGTACTAGTTGTTTCGTGGAGAAAAAGCGATAAGATGAGAATAATCAAGCACATGATTAGATGTAATGGTGTGTCAATACATGGAATCTAAAATACTCTGGCTGCAACCACACTTGAGAATTCAGTTATCTGTTTTCTTCCACAGTTACCAATTGTTTTACTTTTATATGATACATATATTCACCTTAAGTTTAGGATCCCAGCCTCATCTTCTTAATAAAACTACAAGTTTGCTGGAAGTAGCAATTTGTTGGTCAATCATAAGCAGACTTCTGTTCTATACAATGTTTTAAGTAAGCCTCAAGTAATTACTTGATTCAACAGTAATATTACAAAATGTCAATGAATTTTGTGACTTCTCATGGGTAAGAAACTATTGATGCTAATTTCTACATACAATGCATCCAAGAAACGTGAATCAAATTCAACAACAATGTATGAAGACACGTTTTTATATATCTATCTTGTGGATGGCAAAGTACACTTAACCACCTAGTAATTCTTTCTAAAAAACACAAACATATAGTCCGTACATAAATGAAATACTATATAGTCCGTACATAAATATTTTTTAATAAATTTATTTAAATTATACCACAAAAAAATATTTTATTCTATGCAAAATAATTTAAAAAAAAGGCTTAAAAGATGTTAGAAGTACTATAAAAATTTGTAATGTCCTAATGACTTAGGACATTAAAGAAATACTCCACATAGTCACTAATAATTTAGAAATTAAAGAAAAAATATTTTTATCATGTATTTACCTAAATCACTAGAATATTACAAACTTTTATTGTACTCATAACATCTTTTAAGCCATTTTTCAAAATTATTTTGTATAGAATAAAATATATTTTTTAATTATTTTGTATGGAATAAAATATTTTCTTTCATTTCTAAATTATTATTGACTATGTAGAGTATTTTATTTAAAATTTGAGTACATGCATGTATTTACCTAAGTTATTATAACATTACAAATTTTTATAGTACTCCTAACATTTTTTAAGCAATTTTTTTTAAATTGTTTTGCATAGGATAAAATATTTTTTGTACTATAATTTAAAAAATTTATTAAAAAAATTTATTAAAAAATATTCATAAACTATTAAAAATGGACAGAAAAGTATTGTATGAAATTCGAATTGATAGCTCATTAATATTTTAAAGAAGTCTCGTAATTAAATATTTTGTTAGTTTTTTTAACGTATGAAATAAAAATATATATTTTTTTAATTTTTTAAAAGCATAATTCGAATTATACCATGAATTATGGTGTGTAATGGTTCGAATTAACGTGTTCCTTATATATTTATCACATCTTTTCTCAATTGCATTCTCTAAGATTTGAACCCTAGACTTTGAAGTGGGGAAGGATGGAAAAATACCACTAGAGCCAAAGCTCATTGGCACCGAATGTCCCCTTAACCAAAGCATGTAGATTGAAAATTCTAAGTGGATGTCTTGAGTGTATAAACCTTGCGATGGCGGCTCAACACTCAACAACCCAGTGTATGGGCAGCTGCATTATGGAATTGGAGATAATGGGCCAGAGTGCTTGGGCCTTTTTTGGACAATGAGTCTGAAATTTGAAACCGTTGTGAACAATAATTTGGACGAGTCATAATAACCAAAGCATTAATTATTTGACCAAAAAAAAAATTAAAGCGTTAGACATAAAATTTTGAATTTCATTTTAAAGGGTAAAGTAATCTATTATCATTTATTTTATATATGAGTTCAAAAAAAAATATGAAAAAAATATTTAATAGTAAAAGATTTTACTTTATCTTTTAAAGTGAAAATCTAAAATTTAGAGGATTCAAATTCAGAAATATATATAGTTACAGGGATGATTATGAGACCAAAAATGGGCAAGGAAAGTAGTATTGATTGAAAGCAAAAGGAAAAAAAAGTCAAGTAAAAGGTAAAAAAAAAAAAAGAAAAAATAATTATTTGACAAAGAATTTATCATATGAGAATATTGTTAGAGTCAAGATGGATAGTAATTAGTGTGTTTTATGATTTTTTCCAGCTACACTTGATGGTTTAGATGAATAAGCGACCTTGCAATGTAGAAGTAGGTCAGTGATGATGAGAATGTACTAATAAATCACAAAATATATGAAATTTGCGTTGTTGACATTATCCACGAAGGGTATAATCAAATAAGGCAATTAAGGAATTAGCTAGAAATATTTAATAAAAAAAAGTAATTCATACATTAATTGAGATAGAAATTGAGTAATTTTAGTGATAAAAATATGTGGACAAAGGATTTAGTCTTTTTGTGGTGCGTAAAGGTTAAGATATACTAAATTGGCCAAAGTATTCATAAAAAGTTAATATGCAAGGAATGAAAGTAATGTAGGTAACATGAGGTTTTGAGAAAAAGCTTGAAAGTGGATCTTGATTGATTCCAACAGAAGTAAAAGATGTAGAATTTGGTCAGTTTTCATGAAAAGTGGAAACGTGAAATATTGGAATGTTATTAATATAAATGTCTAGAGAAAATTATTTTAGTAAGAAAAGTTGTAATTCGTAAGCAATCAATTAAGTACCATAAGTTAGGGAGATTAAAAGAGAATAAGAAGGTTTTTTTCGTCATGAAAGTTTTTGGTTTTTTAAAAAGTAAACTATCAAAATGGTATTGCATAAATACACTGCGAATTCAAAAAAATACTAATAAAAAATAAGTCTTCGAAAAATTTTAAAATACAACATAAAGAACTAGATATTAAATATATATTCTAAAAAAATAATTTTAGAAATCAAATTTTGATACAAATTTTACAATTATTAATTTATTATTAGAAAAAAATATTTTTCCATTCTTAAAATTTGATAATTTTTTGTGAAGTGAATTTTTTTAAAAAAATATTATTGTGAATGACTATATTTTTTTAAATAAAAAATATAAAAATAAAATTTTATTTCATTTTTTTGTGCACCTTCTAAATATTTATTTAAATATTACCATAAAAATTTAGATATAATGAATAAGTCATTTACTAAATATAAAAGTTTTTTTGTTATTTATAAAAAAATAATATTTATTAATTCTTTTTATCGTATTTTTAAATCATTCATGGACTATTTTATTAATAATATATTTCAAGAATTTTTTTGTCAATATTTCGGATATCAAATTAATAATTTACTTTTTTTTTTCGGCAACCAAATTTTTTATCCTCATTAAACATAAACCATCTTTGCCCTCGTTAAATCCATTACATCAAATATTCATGAATACCAGAAAAAAATGAAGCCATATTTTGTTCATGTTTCGCCAGGGCTTAAAACAAACAACCCATCATCTTCAACCAATTTTTGTGCGCGTGTTAAGCTTCATTCCTTCTTTAGCCACATAGTTGCCTCATTTTCACTATCCTTTCGGTACTTCTAACATAAGTCAGGGATATTTTGGATATTTGGTTTCATACAATAAGATAAAATGTCTAATCGATATCGGTACCTATCTGGTATGGCACTATGCCAATAAAGTGACTGTCACATGTGAAAATTTTCTCATTAAAAATAACTCCATTTTTTCTTCTATTTTCTTTCTTTTTATTTACTTTCTTCTTATTTTTTTACTTTTTATTTTTTTTCCTATATCCAAACAAAGTGTAAGATAGATACAAAGATGATTTTTTTTTTTCAATTTATGTATTCTCTCTTAAAAAGTAGAAACAATAGATAAAACTGTTTTTATTTCTGCCCCTAGTGTCTCCATTGTCTTTGTACTTATGTCTTAAGAACAAATTCCAAACACTACCCAGCAAACATTGTTTTTCCCTTGTAATTGATAATAGAGATGAAGACAGACAAAGCCAAGGTATAGTTTTATCAAGCAAGCTATGTGGTGATGCTGTACAGTATACATTATTAAAGAATCCTTACTTAAAATAACCACTTTTGCAGGGGACAAAATGGAATTGAAAGCATGTATTGCACTTTTCAGTTTTAGAATTCTGCTGCATAATTCTTTAATAATCCAGGCCTCTTTCTACCATCATCAATCTAACTCTCTCCATGTCCTCTGATTTGCCTGCCTTTTCGTAGATCTTCATGAGAAGTACAAAATTGTGTTCATTGTCTGGCTCCAAATCAAAAAGCTTGTTTGCAGCAATCTCTCCTATTGTTACGTCTCCGTGTAAAAAGCAAGCATACAACAAAGCTCCCCAGAGAGTTGGACTAGCATTCTCCGAATCCATTCCATTCACTATGATGCTATAAGCCTTTTCAATCATTCCTACTCTTCCACAAAGATTTACCATACAACCATAATGTTCCATAATTGGTTCTATTTTATATTTTTCACACATCAAAGCAAACAACCTCTCTCCATCCTTCACCAAACCCAAATAAGCACAAGCTGATAATAATGAAACAAATGTTACTTTATCAGGTTTTACTCCAGCATGCTCCATTTGATTAAAATAATCTAGAGCCTCTCTTCGTTTGCAATGAGCAGAGATTATAGTGTTCCATGACACAACATCCTTCTCTGGCATCACGTTGAATATCCAACGTGCTTTATCTAACTTGCCATGATTGGAGTACACTCTGATCAAGGAATTAGCAACTGACAAGTTCCACTCAATCCCACGCCGGATCACCCATCCGTGAATTTGGGCCCCAAGAATCAATGATGACACACCAGTAAGAATTTTCGATATGGAAACAGAATCAGGCTCATAACCTTTCAAAAGCATTCTGTGGAAAGTGTTGATTGCATCAACCTCAAGGCCATGATGAATATAAGCTGCAAGCATTGAATTCCACGAAATAGAATCTTTATTGGGCATCTTTTCAAAAATCTTGCGAGCCATGACAATATCACCACACTTAGAATACATATCAAGGAGTGCATTGAGGACAAACCTATCACTGGCAAAACCAGAACGAACCACGTGACGATGCACCTCTTCCCCAACTTCGACCGAACGAATTCCTCCGCACGCTTTGAGAACCCGAGGAAATGTAAACAAGTCGGGTTCAACACCCTCTTCCACCATTTGGAAGTAGAGTGCTATGGCATCATGATAGAGGCCAGCTTGAGCATACCCCGAAATGAGTGAATTCCATGGAAATGCATATTCATCTCTCTTAGGCATTTGATCAAACAGGTCGTGTGCCTCATCCATGTAACCAAAAGAAGCGTATAATCTAAGAAGCTTGGAGGATATACCAACATTTCTGTGCAAAAGGGTGGTTGGGATAAGGCGGTGAAGTCGGATGCCGTGGTGAATGGATTGAAAACGGTAGCATGTTTCTAAGAGAGAAGCATAGATTTCGGGTTCAATAGTGATGCCCTTCTCAAGGGAAGCTTCGAGGTCGTTGAGGACTTGTTCAAGTGCTTGGGATTTTGTTTGGGGATTGGGTTGGCGATTGATGAGAAGTGGGGTTGATTTGGATTTTGGGAAGGAAAAGATGTTATGGTTGGTCTCTGTTTGCCACTTGCTCAGTTTCCTGGTTCTACTTTTGTTGTCGCTCTTCTCCTTCTTCTTGCTCAGAATGCACAACCTTGGAGGGAAGCTTAGTGGTCGGAGAGTAGTGGTTATTATCATTCTAGTTACTGCCTGTGGATAAAACCCAATCACATCACTAACACCCAGTGAGCAATATAGCGGATATGCTCCATCAATATTTCTTAAACTCCATTAACTTGTGTTCTAATTGTGGGAAAATTTAAATGCACACTCTTCAATAGTTATATTTTGAAGTCAATTTCTTAAAAAAAAAAATCCACAGTAATAGAGGGAATTGGATGAGACAAGGAAGATAATTACCATATTCAAGGGACAATATATACACCTTGTTTCAAAAGTTGAAGTACTCAGTAAATTACCTATGTACTCACAGTATTTATTTGTAAATTCAATGATGTTGATCCAAGTAATCTCATATATAACTCATTTTTATTTAATGAATTTTTTTCTTTGTTAAAACAAAAAAGTACATTTTCGGTGACTAACAATTATTTTTTTAAGTAATTAATAGAAGAGGAAAATTTTGAAATTTTTATTTAATTAGTAATTGAAAACTTTTAATTTTTAGTCGCACAACTTTCTCTCTTGATTCTTTTTATCAGTATTTTTAGAACACTCTTCATTGAATGTGTAATAGGCTAATAGCAAGGGATGCAAGTTTGCACTCCCATGGTATAATGATTTAATTCCATTATGCTACTGAATGCCATACTAATTTTTCCCAAGTATTGCAGCACTTCCATTCTATATTGAACCAAAATCAGACAAGTTCGTCTAACTTATAAATCAACGATGATAAGAAAAATAGAAGAAAGAAAGATTAAAAGTTTAGAACAAGTCCAACACCACAAAAAACTGTCAAACTTGTTTCAAATTCTGTGTTAACAAAACCCCAAAGGGTTTCAACAAAGTATTTGTCATCAAATTACAAAAGATCAAATGCTATGTTAACCAAAAAATAGATCTGCGCACTTGGCAATTCCTTTGCTGTTGGAGACAGTTTTGCTCCATCCGCCATACTCTCGGTGGCATGAGCAGTTTATTGCATGTAAGAAAAACTTGGAACATAAAGAAAAAAGGCAAGAAGAGCTATCTACTGTGAATGGTTGGCATGTAAATGTCAATACTTTGAGTCAACTGTTTTAAAGGGACTGAAATTCCAGTGCTTATCAGCCAAGGAACTTGAATCACAGCCGATTCAGCTGGAAGTATATATGATCCTTTGTAAAACCCAAATTTCAATACACTGTGCAATGTTTCCAAATTCCAACCCATTCAATCAGCTTCTATTGAGAGCCTTCTGCTGTATAGATGATACAAGTCATTGGCAAACAAATAAATGGTTATGGCTGTCAAATAAGTGCAGTCAATTATTAATTGCTTATTTGGATATACTAGTAAGCATGACCATGAAACAGCCATAATTCTATCAGGAATATGATAATGTAATGTAAAAGAAATAACAACAAAAGACATACCTCACATGCCTTAAAAACTGGCCTAACTTGCTCAAATATTTCATCTACTGTTCCAACTGCATTAATCTGCAGAGATTAGCTTGTCACTATAACAAACATGTTCATCATATAGCATGCAATCACATAACAAAACCAAAACCAGTGGATTAAGTGTTTTTAATAAAGCGACATAAAATCCTTTGTATAGAACCTATATTTTCTTTCCTTCTTTCCAAAACCTTCAATTGCATATTGAATGTACAAACATACAGGTTAACCATAGGTTCAGTCCTCACTTCAGTCAAACCCATAGAAGACTTGCTTTTGAATTTTTCCACTTGGACAAATTCAAATAGAAAATTTGAAGCAGCAACAAACACTTCAAAAGTAAGTAAATAAAAGATCTCAACCAAAAGGCAACAGTAGTTTAAGTTTTAGTGTGTTCGTGACATACTAAAGAAGACCAGTTCTCCTAAATTTAATTAAGTACTGAAACCACATAGAATTACCCTGTGAACTTTCCCTTTCTTTGCATAGTAATCAATGACAGGAAGATTTAATGCTTCAAATACTTTAAGACGTTTCTTGATTGTATCTATATTGTCATCTATTCGCCCCTGACATAAAAGGAGCACCAGATATCAGACAGTATTTTCATATCAGGAGTGTATATTCAATTTCTAAGAATTTGACTAGAACCTGATTACGGCTCAATACTCGTTTCACCATCACATCTTCTGGACAATCGAAGAAAAGTACTACATCTGGTTCTGCTCCAGACTGCGTATGGAACAGTGAGTGCTTATTACATAGAAAAATTAATAATGGATGGCCTCCCACCTAGTGGGGCCTAGAAGGCAGTATATGGCTATATGCGTATTAAAAGGCTTATCCCCCGCAAGTAGGGAGCTTCTTTTTAGAATTTGAATCTGAGACATCTAGGTCTTTTGCCATTTAAAAGAGTTCTCCCTTATAAAACACTGCTCAGTAATCAATATTGCCATTTGCAAACAAGGTAGAGAATGTATTACAAATTTCCAGTAAGTTAAATATATAAGTTCAAGTAAAATAGGTGCTGACACAAAAATAACTCAATACGAACTTCCTTCAATGCAAGTTTAAGTGATAAAAAGATTGAAAGTCAAACTCACAATTTTTTCAAAAGCAATGCGGTTCTCCTCGCTTCTGGGGAAACCATCAATAAGGAACTTATGGTTGTCACTAGATTCCATCTCTTTTAGAATCAATTTGACAGTCACTTCTGAGGGAACAATCCTTCCTTCTTTAATTGTATTCAGAATCATTGAGCTGTTTTGCCATTTTAATTGTTAATATCCCAAAGACTCACAAATGAAACAGATAAATAAGAATAGGATAAGACAATATTACCCATATTCGCTATTGGAAACCATCTCCCTTCTCAGAAGATCTCCAGCGCTTAGATGCTTAAATCCAAAGGTTTCAACAATTTTAATACATTGAGTACCTTTTCCACTACCAGGGCCACCTTAGGACATAAGAACAACATTTTAAATCACATATTTGAAGCAAACATATATCTGAAAAGAAAAAAAGTAGCAAGAAAAAATTTAGCATCATTATTTCATTAATAACTTAAATTATCATGAGGAAAGAAAAAATTATTTACTTTGATCCACTGCCAATTCTCTTTGTAAACTTTCACAAATCACTTCCATATTGGCTAAACAGTCGATAAGATTTTCCAGATGTAAAGTCAAATAATTGATTGAACAACATAAAACATCTAGAACTCTAAGCTCCAACTATTAACCATGTAGCTGCAACAACATGATACCCTTCGATATTATTCTTGGTTTCTTACAAAGTGAAATCCAATTACGCCACTGTCATCCTGGTTATGTTCATTACTTGGATAATACACTTAAAACCTCAGATATAACTCCCAAAATTAAATTTGAAGACAAATAAGGCACAATCATTACCTAAAACAAATGTTATAAAGGGACACCTTCCATCCTTTTCCTGCATCAAAGGAAAAAGGAGATCAGTTTTTGTTAATGATACAGTGAGGTTAAGTGATCGGGAGTCGACATTGGCACTCCAATTTTGTTAGTGACTCTAAATTTGATAAGATTCTGTGATAGATAAGCTTTAGATTAAGAGTAAAATCTCCTAAATAGAGTAATATTATCAATTTGGAGTGGAAATATCCACTCTCTAAGTGATCTATTCAGTGGAAATGAAAAATTGAAAGTCATTAACGTACAAAGTAAAAGACTGAAAAGAAAGAGTATATGTACGGAAATGGAATCAGACCTGCAAGGGTGCTACGGTGGCAAATCTTGAGACGGCGGAGGCAGAGGCGGCATTGTGTTTAGTAGCTTGCTGAACTCAAAAGACAAATTGAAAGTAGGTCAACGTCAGAAGAATGCATCAATCAGAATCATTTCATGTTCAATTTTATTGAATGAAAAAATGAAAAAGGATGAAGAGAATAGAGTGCCTGGAGATGGAGGCGTTTGAAGAAGATGGAGGATTTGAGAGAAGAGAAGGAAGTGGCGGTTACTTTTCTCCACATTGTTTGTTTGTTGAGCTTCTCAGATGAAATTCGAACGGAACGAAAGGGGGAAGTGGGGAAGGGGTATTACATCAAACAGGTAGCGTGCAAGGCACAGTGGGCGGCAATAATGGTAATGGACAATGCAAACTGCGTTCACCTGAATTGGGTGCGAGTACTAGTTAGAATAGCACGTTCCGTCCCTTCCGCCCTCTCTTTTATTTAATAAGTTTTCGAAATTAATAATAATAATTCAACATTGCTATTTCTGAAATTCATTTAAAAAAAACATTATTTTAAACTTAGGAAAATTTATTAAGATTTTCATTTATTTTGGAATGCTAACTTCATATGAACATACAAAATACAAGTCATTGTGGTTAATTTTGTTATTGCAACTAATTAAAAGTAGAAATGTTTAAGATTCGATTTAAAATCTGATCTAAATTTAAAGTTTATTTTATCAAGTTTGGATTTATCAATTTTATCCTATGTAATCTTTTAGCCAAGTTCAAATAATGTTTTGATTGAATATTGTCCTGCCTGAAGTTATGATTGTATAACTAAAATATATGCTTTATAGAAAAAATAATAATAAAATATTATATTTTATATTTCAATTAATATTGTTATATTATATAATGTTATATTTTAAAATGAATTATTTTAGTATAAATAATATATCATATTTATTAAATTTAATTTTTAAAAATAAAATTTTATCATTTTGTTATATAAAAATTTATAAAATTATATATAAATCAAATTCATTTAATCCAATTTATTTTAAATTAATTTAGGATCCAAATCCTTAAAATAGACCAAATACAATATTAAAATTAAATCTCAATCTAATTAAATCAGTCGCACCTCGCACCCGAGTCCATCTTATCTATCTACACCCCTAATCAAAAGTGGTAGAGTGGTGCCCCAGGAGCGTTGATAAGATTCTACCTGTTAGAAGGTACAGACACAGACACAGACACGGGGCTAGGAGGAATTCCCGCAGCTTTGTTTGAGCAGTGTTAATCGAATCTGATCTTAAATATCATGCAACATGTCATCCGTCCATTAATCAAGCCATATAACATTATTGGCCTATTATGAGCGAGGAAGCAAGCAGGTCAATAATGAGATGGTGTATGTCTAGTCTGGGATAGAAGGCAACAGGGGCCAGGGGGTTTCACTTTCTCATTCCTCAAAATTCGTAAAACCATGTGGCTGCACCAAGATGCTTCCAATTTGGAAAAGTTGAATGGAATTAATTCCTGAAATGAAATCATATTAGCATCGCCCCTTAGCCTGCATTGAATATATGCTCTACTACTTCTGCCTATAAAATGGAAGAAAACTAACTTCACTTTTCGCCTCCTCGCTTTATGCTTTAGCTTTAAGTGGTATTACGTATTAAGGAAGGAAGCTTTATTCATGAAGAAGAGTGATATATAATACTCAAAACATGTGTTATGATATTAGCCCAATTAAGCTAAGTAGAAGTGAACTAGTTATGGTAGAATTTAGAAAATGAAAACTGCTTATTAAGTGCAAAGTAAAGAAATTAAATTCGAATATTTGTTTCCTTTTTATGTAAGGAGCGATTAAGTAATTAGAGTAGTGTAATTATATTATTTTCTAATATAAGTGTTAAGTGATTTTACTTTTACTAATTAGACTTAATTATGAACTATAATATCATAACAGAATGATGATCCTTTTTTTAGAACGCTTCTGCAATTACATATTACCATTTGAAACTACATTAGATAAAAGACACACTGTATATTTATATTTAAAAATATACAATTTAAAGACATAATTTCAAACATGAATTTGAGTGAGTTATTGTTAAATTTTATTCTGCCTTCCGCGTGCTTTCTTTTCTTCTTGATGACCATGCATGCCAATCCTCAAACAAGAAATCTGGCAAGCTTTCCCCTCCCACGGGCAGGCAGGCATGCAGCTAGCTTCTTTGCTTTAGTTTTAATGCATTTCAGACGCGTATCACTCTAATCTAATGCATGCCAGAGCTTTATCTTTATTTTACGCGCGAGGGGAAGAAGATGAGATAAGAGAAGGACCTCTATCTCAGTCGAAAAAGATGCCTTCCACCAAAACCTGCACGCACGACAGTACTCTTCTCACCCATTATGACCACGACACATAAACTTCCATTTTATTATATCAGTCGAAGAAGGCACTCACTAGTCACGCGGGGCTGGGGGGAGATTAACACTTGGGACAAAAACAAATAAATACGTAAATTCATTAATTCATCACCTTTTTTCTTTTTAGTTTTAGTGTTCAAGTTTTACGAGGAAGGGCATGTTCAAAGCTTCCTATTATGTATGTACAAAGAATCAAGCTGCCTAAAACCTCCACAAAGAGATGCAATTGCCACAACAAAACCTTTACCAAAACTCATACACCTATTTCTAAACTTATATATACCTAATACTTTATTCGGGGTTCAAACTAGCTTCGCTCCTGGCTTCTTTCTCCCCTTTTTCCTTCACCTAGAAAGCATTAGGTGTATGGTCATACTTAAGATTTTCGGTGTAACTGTACCCTTCTACCTTCCAAAAGCACTCTGAGCAAGAGATAAAATCTTATTAACAGTCTCACTCGGTTCAAATCCTAAAAGAGCTTCTACACCGAAAGATGACAACAAACAAGTAGAACAACTTCTTGGGCCACATCACATTGCATCCAACATGAGACCAATAATACCCTCGTAGTCACACGAAGAAGGTAGGAGAAAATTACCACCCTATCTGGTGTTGTCATGAAACTGATGGATTGGAGTTATCGGGCGATTCTTTGGAGTTCTTAATCACCAGATCATAATTGATAGATGCTAGCTGAGACAAGTTCTGCAAAAGAGATAATGGTGGAAGAGAAAATATTTTCGTTCATCATAAATGTATTGTGCATTGTAAAAGCAATAAACTATTTGCCACTACAAAATGCATAGTTTACATAAGATCTTGAATCAAATTATATTGACCAAAGTGAATACCAGGCTCGACCAATCTCACCTTAAATGAGAAATTGCTAAAGGAGTATTGCACCTCAAGAGGAGGAGCACTGAAATCTGCCAAACTACCACATTGATCACCCTGATAAACAAGTATTTCATTAGAAAACATCATGGCCAGAAGGTTGACAATTTAGTGCTACTACATTTAATAGATTATATCAGCTGAAATGTTTTTTAACACCCAGTTAGAAGTTCAATTTAAAAGGGTAGCAATATTTGACAATATTCTTACATCTTCATCTAATAAGTCGCTGCCAGAGGTGCTGCTTGTTTCACTAATGTCATCAAAGTCACTACCCCCAGTACAATGTTCATCCTCTGGATTCCAAATGTACCGGCTCATAAAATAACTTGTATCAAGAGCTTCAGCTGATGGTATGAACATAGCCTGAAACCAATTAAGATAGATCCCAAGTGTGATGATTCCAAAAGATACAGCAAAAACATATATAAAAGCTCTATAATAAACTAATAGATGTCAACCTTCTGCCTTGCTAAAGTATCCCAATTAATATCCTTGAAGAACGAGTGGCGTTTAACCTTCCATCAAAATTAAAGTTGTCATGGTCACATTTTTGTGCAGTATTTCAGTGTGCAAGTACCCTACTGCTTTTATGAGCAATAAATAACTTACCTCTGTAGCTCCTGTTGCACCTAACCTTTGGACTGGATTTTCATTCAATAATCTGAAAGAGACATACTGTCAGCCACATCCAACATGACATGAAACTTGAATATGTCGAGTTGAATGGAGAAGATTTCATTGATCAAAGACATGATTCATATTAGATCCTTGAGGGGATCTTAAAAGTGCAAAACATTATAAGCAGTTGAATGAACCATATACTGTCAAGTTCACTCAAACTGACATATTATGTGAACTTGGAAAGCATTTATTCTTATCGATTTCCAATTTGCATGTCAGAGTCTATTTGAAAATACAATATTAGTAGTGTTAATTGTTAAAATGGACAATCATCAACTTTTACTTTTGTCACAATTTACATTTATTCGTTTGGTTAATCCCCTCTAGATACATGCCTATGGTTAAAGCGACATAAAACATGACCAAAAAAAAAAAGTGGCATTAAACAATGGGATGTGTGCATTCACAGCTATAAATTCCTCATCAGCATTCTTTAATTTACCCTTTTTCTTCTTTATGATATACCTTTCCAGATTTTATGCAGGTAAAGATTACAATGAGTAACTGTTCAATAGGATACTACTTTGATAGCATTGTCATGTTGAAACACCCAAAAAATGCATAATTTTACTTAAATAATACTTACTTGTTAATCAAATCATATGCTTCAAAGCTGATCTCCTCAGGAACCTTGGGCCATTGTATATCTCTGTTGATTATGTTATCAAAAATTTGCTGCCCAAAGAAAAAAAAAAGGAGAAAAAATTGCATAATGATCCATCCATATTCACATATATGGAAAAAAAAAGTAATCGAAAGTTATTAGTCCCTTTTAAGTTCCAATAAATGCAAAGCAAAATATTTAATCAAGTTAAAAATCCATATAAGTTAACCATATAATAGACAGTAACCCAATGTCTTGATAAAAAAAGGCTGTAGCAACAGCATCCTATGGTTACTATGTGTTGGTTCTGTTCACATATTAAAACAAAGTGTAAAAAATATCTTGCAGAGTCACCCAATTGGTAGTTTTTGAAGTATAAAAATATCTTGCACCATAACCATATTAAAACTAAGTGTAAAAAAATAAGGAGAGCATTAATTTGGCAAATTAAAAAAAAAAGGAGACAAAACTTAAGAGAAAGGCTGCCTGCTATCATTTAGAAATGCGGAAGAGGAGAAGAAAAGGGAATGTCATGTATCAACTCCTTTCATAGTCCTTAGAATCGGAAACATATCACAAAATCCTACCTGGGGATGTTCTGCATTGAATGGTGGAATACCCACAATAAGCTCATAAAGAATCACACCCACGGACCACCAATCTGCAGTTGCACCTGAGAGGAGAGCATGCAAATATACGGATGTAAGTCAAACAAAACGAGATAAAGAAAAAAAGTAAATAAAATGGTGACGCTAACTTCAAACCATTTTTGCATGTGAAATGATGTTTGGTTATCACAATATAGGGCATTCTATGGAAAATGGACAAAAAAAATAACTTGACCTTTTTACCCTAAATCCATTCCAACTTTTATTTATTTCTCTGTTATGCCCATGAAACGTATACATTCTTTTAACGTGCAAATAACATATCTCTTTTTATATAATTTGTATTGTTTAATTGATGGATAAAGACATAAAGTGCCAACCATGTCCCATCCCAAGAAGTATTTCTGGTGCCAAATAATCTGGGGTGCCAACTATTGAATGCTTTCGACGTCCTTCCCTTTTAGAATAATGTTGAGGTTTTAGTTCATCATCTCCTAGAAAACCATTATTGTAAAATGATTGTGCTGATAAGTCATCTGTGCTGTTGATAAGACCAACTTTAGAGAGTCCAAAATCAGTCAACTGTAATCGAAGGTATTAGACAAATATTAGAGGCAGCAAATATTATTCTTGTTGGAGCATCTTAAGATGACAAGTTGAAACATGTAGTGATATACTCTTGAGTGCTAACCTTAATGTGACCATCTTGACCAATCAACAAGTTATCTGGCTTCAAATCTCTGTGAATCACATTTAAGGTATGCAAATACTCCAATGCAAGAACCTGTAGAATGAATAAGGAAAATAGAAAAATAAAGAACATAAGCACGGTTCTGCGAGAACTTATAGATATTCACAAGCAAAAGCCAACAAATTACAAAGGTTAATATGCTTACAACTTCTGCAATATAGACACGAGCCATATCTTCATCTAAGCAACCTAAATTTCTTAACAGAGAATAAAGATCTCCACCATTCAAATACTCCATAACCAGATAGAGATTTTCTCTACATGTGAAAGAGTAGAAAAATCGGACCTGTTCATCATAAATTCATGAACATCATATTAGTATTACCAATATGCAACAATTTCACATATTGATGCCACATTGCAAGTCCTGCTCACCACAAAAGGATTTCGAACAGATATGAGGATGTCTCGCTCAGCCAAAATACTTTGAACTGCATTTTTACGTATCATATCTGCCTTTTTCAAAACCTGCAAAAGTGAAAATTGAAAAGAAGTTTGTAACTTCTTTTTGTTTCTCTTTTTGTTGATTTGGCAAGAAGACTTTCTAATAATGTCTCTACTGAACGATAGCCAGTTGGCAATGCCAGACTGAAAAAAATAATCTTATGGTTCTAAACTTCAGCATATATGTTGTTACGAGGTACAATTCAACAAAAGGATTTATGGCATCATCTTATCTCAACTTTCTCTAACTTCCTTTTTGCAAAGCCAACAGGTCTACACAGTTAGGAAGCTAACCTTTATAGCAAATAAATCACCAGTTGCCCTTTTCCGGGCAAGAAAAACTCGTCCAAATGCACCTCTACTTATTGGCTTTATTATTTCAAAGTCTTCTATAGAGGTTCGGTCCTTGGAACAAGGATTAATTGGACTAGCACGAAGGCTACGTACAACTTCATCTTCCACTGCACTCTCTTCTTCAGCCATGATATTTGACGAGTCTACCTTTTCATCTTCTATCTGCCCACAAAGAGATATATATTTCTCCCTGTAAAATGAAGTTGCAATTTTGCAAGGCAAGGTTTAAGCATGCTGAAGGCAAAAGGAAACAAATAAAAAATAATAAAGGGGTAAAGTTATATTGAGCATTCCCGCAATAATGGTTTTAATGAATGCTAGAAATATCTAGTAGGCCCTTTTGAAATCACGAAATGTATGTTTGTACTAGAAATCCAACAGAAAAGTTGCAAGTGCTCACTGTAGAAGTTTCTCTATACGTCGTCCAAAAGTCTCCAGAATGAGGCCATCTACTTTTCTGTCTTGAATCGCATATTTCAGGTCTTCTAAGCGATCAAGCATAATCTCCAAAGAACTGTAGTCACAGGCATTCACATTTGCAACAGAACGAGCTATTTCCACTAGCTTATTAATCTGTCATTTGACAGTTTACTAATCAACCCCAAATTTGTACGTATATACTTAGTAGAAGAAATCCATGAATTACAAAACTTTTATGTATAAAGGTGATACATGTTCTTAGTTAATGTAATAAAATGTAATGTTTCTATGCATCACAATATATTCAATACAGAATAAAACTGACAGCCATATGTATACCTGGTCGTAACTCTCATATTCAGATATTGCTATTCTTCCACTTAATAACACTTCTATCTGACTGGTTCGTGGTGTTATCAAAGGGGATCTTGGTGTCAAGCTTCCAGTTGAAGATATTTTTGTCCCATGATCAGATTTTAAGTAGATATGCGGTTCACACGATATTTCGGATGGGAGGTGCACATCATCCATAACAAATGTATTGTCAGTTTCATTGGTAGAGTCAAGCATGTCTTCAGAGCATCTAGAAGAGATGTTATTTCTTTCTAAAGTTAACTCACTGAACTCTTCATGCACACTTGATGTAGACATTCTAGAAACCTCAAAACTGTCTCCTGCAATTTCGGTACTTTGGGTGCTTTTAGGTGTCCAGGATTCCAATATCTTTTCAATAGTATCAGAAACTCTTTCAAGCCGTTCATTTACAGTTAAGCCTTTCAAATCACATCTATCAACAATTGTGCATATTCGAGAATGCTCCTCCACATGTACAATTGGTATTTCAACCTCACAAATTCTGCAGATCATTGAATCTTCATATGTTAGATTTTGTTGATCTCCCCAGAATCCCCAAGAACCCTTTCGTGTCCTTGATGATGACACAGAATGTTCAGGTTGACATGACATAGCATCCAAATTTTCAGAATTCTGTTCTTTGACCAGCGAATGATCCATATCACCTTTTGAGGGGAAATCTCCATCATCTTCATCCTTTTGCTTTTTGTCAATAGCTGCTGGAAACCTTTTCCAAGAAGCCATCCTATAGCTATTTGGAGTGGAACTATTTTTTGTTGTACTATCCTCCTCCGCATTGCCACTCATAACTCTTTGTTCGTTAGCTTGAGATTTCGTAGTCTTTAATTTGTTTTTCTCTTTTCCTTTTGACTTTTTCCGCAGGTCAGCCATGTCATGTCCACCAATTGGAGCATCAGCATTTTGCTGTGCAGCCTGCAACAGCTCCTCTGGATATACACCAAGATCGCTGAGCTGGTGAAGACCCAGAATGTGATCTTGTTCATAGCCACTTTCCTTGTGGAATTGCACAAGACGGGTGCAACGAGTGAGGATAAAAAGTAGGCGTGTGTGAGCTTGCTTGAGGATCCCCACAGGTAAATCTTGACGTTTGTCATCTAAATTTTGAACAATAGTTTCACACTTGACCCAAAATTCGGTAGCTGACATCTTTGAACATTGTCGAGCAACAATCAAGAGATCCTCCAAGCTCTCTGCCCATTCAGGATGAGACCCTGAAATTTTTTCAAGAATACCCACCAAATCTCCAGCAAAAGCACCCAAGTCCGAATCAACTTCTTCCTTCAATTTTTCGAACTTAACTCTAATTGCCACCATGACTTCCTACAGAAATATCTCATACAAATGTGTTGAGAAATTCATGTATTTTCAAAATCAATAAAACAACTAATAATAATGTGATAGTTTCAAGACGATAGATAAGGAATAATGTACCTCCATATGGCCTAATGCACGGTGTTTCCAAATTGGAAAAGGTCGAACACCTTTGGAGTTGAGTTCATGGGAAAAGCTTTTGATATCAGGTTGTGTCCTTCTGCGGCCACTTGTTGCACGCAGGATTGCCTGAAAACGTGGGGAATTCATTTCTTTGGCAAAAGCTGCATGATTACCCTGTTCCAACACACAACCTAATTAAGCTAAAACCTAGCTAAATTCCTCTAACTAATCTCTCGTTGAACCACGCCCAAAAACAATTACATACAATTCAAGATACAAATTAATTATTATACATCACCTCCAGAACAGGAAGCAGCTGAGAATGAGCCTTCAACGATTTGGATTGACTCCAATGAACTTTCTCCCCTAAAAAACAACAATTAGGAATTTATCAAAAGAGAAAGAATGTTGTCGAATAATCCAATCAAAATAACGGAAATGGATGTGTACGGAAACGTACATGGTTCCTTAGTAGGTTTGGTTGTAGGAATGTGGTCAATGTTTGAGACGACGTCGTTTGTGAGAAAGGAAGAGGCGCCAACGGAGGAGCAATGGCGGAGAGGGGAAGAAGAAGAGCGAGTGCGAATTTGATTAAGCCCTAAAGAAGACGCGAGAAGAATGGAGGGTTCTCCGGAATCGCAATCCTGCATGTCTTTCTGCACCTTGCTTTGTTTTTGTTGTTGTTCTTGCTTCTCCTGCTGCAGCTTCTGCTGCTGCTTTTTATGTTCTTCCTCGGCCAATCTATTTGCTTCGGCCTTAGATTTGGACTTCCTTCGGAACGGAATCGGAGGAATCTTCTGAAGCCTGAACTTGGCGGAAGAGGAAGAGGAAGAGGAGGAGGGGTCGGCGTGGCGTGGTGGCGTAGGTGTTGACGTCATGGCATTCTGAGTGATGAGAGAGAAAGTGAGAGAGAGTTAGGGGAAAGTGAGTGATTGAATGATTGATCGATGGAAGGGTGAGGGAATGGATCGTGGTGAGAGTTTTTCGCGGGAAAATTAAGAGGGAGAGATGTACGGAGGGAAGTTCGTTAGAGAATAACGAATACGATGTCTGATTTGTCAACGTGCTTCGCGGGAACCATGTAATGCGATGTATTAGCCTTCTTCCTATATTACGTGTCTATATATGTGCCTATTTATTTGTTTCTCCTTCTCACACTTGCATGTATCATGCTTGACAAATAGGATCATCCCATTTTGCTATTTATAGAATGCTTACAATTGTTCTTGTTAGGTTAGATTCTATGGAATGTTATTTTCAACATTTTCCTAGAATATCCATTGTCTAATCATCTTCTTGAGGAGTTCTTTAGAGAACCAAATTTTTAGTTAGGCTTCTTTTTACGATTTTGTTGTGCGACTAATTTTTTTTTTAGTTGAATGAGCCCAAATATTTAAAAGAAATGGAATTCTCATTCACATGATTGAAATGTGTATGGAGTGATCCAATATTTAAAACTTAAAAAGTAATCATTAATTCATTATATTTAGTAGATAGATACACAGTGATCAATAAGTAGTAACCCTGATTTGGATAACAAGGAATCAAGGATGAAGGAGTCTTAAATTTGTATCTCATATTTTAGTCATTGGTCAACTTGTCTAAAAATGGAAATCCAAAGAAGTTATATATACTAACTCCTCAACAGTCAACTATTTTTTTATTATTTTTAAGAAATTAATTTTTATATTTTTATTTTTAAAATTATAAATTTAAATAAAATAATTTTATAAATTTAAAATAAATAATATTTAAAATTAAATATAAAAATTTATAAATTATTTAAATTTTAGAACATATAAAATTTATAAATTTAAATTAAATAAAATATTTAAAAATTTTATTATATCATTATTATTATGTATAACAAAATTAAAACAAACATTTATAAATTAATTATTTATAAACATTATATAAGTTTATTTATTTGTTTTTTCAATAGTTAGGATTGAGACTCGAATTCGAAACCTCTAGGTAAAAATAAAAAGACTATATCATTTGAGTTATAAAGCAAAAATAAAACATTATATTCAAAGCATTCTTTATCTTTATGAATAATTCTAAATTTTATATTCAATTTATTAAATTATCTTTAATTTTATTACTTTTTTCAAATTATTAATTTATACTTTTATTATATTCCTTCATTGTATCATACATTATTATTTTTTTTAGTATTATTCTCTATACGCATATCTGTCATTGTCTCAGCACAACTGTTATATTGCCTTATTCTTTTTTTTTTCTCCACCCACCTTTTCTTCACCCGATTGTAATTAATTATCACCAAGTATTATTATCACAATTTTCAATCTGATCTATCACTTTGATCTATAATCATCCATTATGTTAACTTTTATGAGTTGTTAAAGTGTTATTAAAAAAAATTATTTTTGTCTCTTTTGAATATCAAGATATATAAAAATAATAGTTTTTTTTTATTGACGTGCGTGTTAAGTAATTTTATTGTTCTATTAATAAAAAATTTAAGACATAAAGCATTAAAAAATTTTGTTTAAATTATCAAATTTAATGTTAGTAATTCTAAAAAATAATATCAAAATATATTAATTTTAACTAATATAATAAAAATAGTATATTATTGTAAATTTTTAACTAATAATTATAAATTTGTACAAAAGGTTGTTATTACTTTTCATATTTGACTGTTATTATATAAGTTTTACGTTTGCTTTATTATGCACATTAATTAAACTATAATTTATTATGTTATTTGTATATTTTGAAATAATGCGATCGTACTATAAGGATGACATTAGTTTTTATAACTAATACGAATCTTTTTACTATTTTATTTGCCATTTAAATACTATCCATAAAAAAATAATTACTTAAAGTAAAACATTATATAAAGAAAGATAGAAAACTTTTGAATTTATCATTTTGGTTTGTTTCTTAATTCTCACTTGATATTACTCAAATTTAATAGGTTGATGGTGGTGATTCTTTTTGTTAATTTAAAAATTTTAACACCCTCTCTCTCTTTCTCTCTCTTAATTTTATTAAATAATTTTTTTAGGTTAAAATATTTTTAACTTCCTTTATAATAAGTATTTTTTAAATTATCTAATGCATAAAATATCACATCTTTTCATTTGATCTTACGCTCTCAGGCTCTCTTTCTCTCTCCTCTTTCAGACTCTTACCCAAACCTAGTCCCACACAGCCACACTCCCACTGTCTCAGTACTCTTAGTCTCACCTCACTTCCGATCGGCTCCACTTCCATCACCGGCGTTCACTCCACTGTCATCAGTGTTCGTTTATGGTCGCATCTCTTTTCCATCGTCTCATAAGTTTGTTGTTTGACTCGTTTCCTCCAGTTGTACGATTGTCGTCTCCTCCATCAACGCAATGGGCGGTGGTTGTCTTCTCCATAAGCGCGGTAATTGTCTCCTCTATCAGCGACTCAGCATGTTTGTCGTCTCCTCCAACGACGCGATCATCTCCTCCAGCGGCGAGGTCGTCTCCTCCAGGCTCCAGCAGCTTGGTTGTCTCTTCTATCGGCGGTGGTCGTCTCCTCCAGCGGCTCCTTCATCTTTATTGTCTCCATGTATTCAACTCATCAGGTAATTTAATTTAAATTTTTAAATAATAAATTACCAGAATAAATTAAATATTATTTGTACATAAATACTTTTAAAGTACTAGAATCATTGTGTTATTGTGTAATAATTTATATTATTTCTTTCAAATTATTCTAATATGTTTTACTAATTTTCTCACTTGCTGTTTCTTAATAGAAATGAATGGTTGCTTATATAGTGGCAATTGAAACTTGCTATTTTAGTATGCTGAATTGTTGATTTAATGTGTTGTTTTACTAAGTGCTGTTTTATTAATTTTAGTGGGTTGTTTTATGAATTTTTTATGTCTTGTTCTTAATTTTTTAGTTGTATCTTTAACTTAAAATAATTAAATTTAAATCTTATGTTATTATTATTTTTTTGTTATTCAAGAGAATTTTTATTGATAATATTTTAGGAATAAATAGACTTAAATAGGTGAAAAATAAATTCTTGCATACTTTTTTTTTATAAAAACAGGCCAACAAGATCTTAAAACAATTTTTTTGAATTACACAAATATATTCGATATCTAACCTCAAAAAATATAAATAACATATCCGATCCGATGAATGTAATGTGAATTAGATAGAATTTTAAATTATATCTAATCAAATTTGTATGCAGTCCTACGAAATTGGATTTTGTGGGTGTCGCTGGTTTTCTCTTATCAACTATGACCATGAGTGTGTGTAGATGAGCTCCCAAAAAGAGCTACTAGGAATAATATTTTCATGTTAAAGCTAACTTTGCCTAAAGCAATATGAATTAGTCTAATGGTTCTAAAAATCGAATCAATCATAAAATTGTTCTAATTACTAGTTTATTGATTTAATTAATTCGATCGTGGTTCAATTGAAAAAATTATTTTATAATAAAATAATAAATAAAATATAAATAAATATACTAAAATATAATTATAATCTAATATAAACTTTAAAATATCATCCAAATTAAAAATATTACATAAACTACAATGTTATAATTTTTTGTAAATATAAATTCAAAAATCAAATAACAAAAAAATTATTAATATGTTATACCTGTGTTTAATATCTCATTTCTTGAGTGGATCATAGCAGTAGTGTGATTCAAACAGAAGCATTCTGAAGACAGGAATTAAATGCACCAAAATGAGTGGTATTTAAAATTTTCATTATTATGTTATAATTTTTTGTAAATATAAATTCAAAAATCAAATAACAAAAAAATTATTAATATGTTATACCTGTGTTTAATATCTCATTTCTTGAGTGGATCATAGCAGTAGTGTGATTCAAACAGAAGCATTCTGAAGACAGGAATTAAATGCACCAAAATGAGTGGTATTTAAAATTTTCATTATTATTATATAGGGATGGAATTTAGTTAAGACAATGGGGGCATAACTTCCCAAATTTTTATTAAAAAATTAGTAGTATTTCTTAAAAAATAGTTCAATTGGTTCAAATATTTTACTATAACTTAAAATATCAAAGTTCAATTTTCATCTCTTGTTTTTATTGCACAATAGTTTTTAATTTAAAATATTTAAACCTTGTTGGATTTGGACTGAACTGAGTGTATTCGTATCTCGCAACTCTCTATTCAATAAGCAATATTCCATCTACTTTTGAGTTCAAATATAAAAAATTAGGTATTTTTTATTTATGTAATTTAATATTATTTTATATTTTATTGTTTATTTAATTTAATTTTTTATATGATAAAAAATATTAGAATATTCAATAAGTATTGATATTATTGTATTTGTATAAATTGATAAAAAAATTCAATAAATATTATAAATTTTAATATTTGTTCTTCTAACTTCTTTTTTACATATTTTACAGGATATATATTTAAATTTTCATATAAAATAATCATGAACAATAAAATAATTGATGCATTTTTAGGAAGAAGGCTAATATTCAAGAAGGAAAACATATAACTTTTACAATATCAACACATGTAGATAGTTCTTCTACTTTAATGAATCGCGAAAAAAGTGAGATATAACATTCAAAAGTTCAAAGTGTTGCATCTGATAAGTTTGACCTTAATTTTTTGGAACGAGACTCTGAAAATCGGTTTTAAATTTGGCAATATCACCAAAGTCAGAGAGATGAGATTAGATGAGCTTATCTTAAATGAAATTTATATCAAAAACATCTTGATAATTATCTTCTATCTGACCTCCCTCCCAAAATTTTATTTCAAACTCCGCCACTGGTTACATACAATTATTTTTCAGTTTGAACAGAAAACACCTACTTTTCAACAAGCTAAAAATTTACGTAATGATACATCCTATATATAATATAATTTCATATGGCAGTAATAAAAAGATTACCATCAAATCCTATCTACTACTACTATAATATATAGTGTGAACGTCTCGAAAACAATGTAGGTACTAGTTTAGTAACAAGAGTATGTTCATAGGAAAATTGAACAACAATCAAATAAGCAAATCAGTAGTCTTGTGTTCACAAAAATTACGCTATAAAGTGACCAAACAGAGTACAGTAACGTAGCACTATTAGAACAATAATGAACTAAAAGGAGGTTCAGAAGTTTCCCTTTCCCACGTAAGCTTTTTTCTCCCTCCTCTTTGAGTTTTCATATGTTATCATCGTCTTTATAAAGAAAACAAAATTCAAGAACGAAACATATATGTTAGTGGGTGAGTTCTAGCCTGGGACTGGCAGAATGAGCCTTTTCATGAGGTTAGTACGGAGTGGATTGTTGTCCACTATCAGGTGCTACACGTGTAAAGGTATGTGTATTACTGTATGATTTTGTAACCTAACAAATATAATTTTGGTGTTGTATAAAAATTGTTATTCTTCCCCAACACATGATGCAATGCATAAATAATAAAGTTTGAGATGCTAGTGTCAGAATATTCATACATACCAATTTTTAGGTTTTATGGACTAAACTATTTGTTTGTTTTTTTTTTCTTTTTTTTTAATGCAGGCCTTTCAGGCCTTGGAATTTTATAACTCTTCTTAATGCAGATCATTATTTTTGGTGGCCCCTTTTTGATGTCGCTTCTTCTTCTCATGAAGAGAAAGTGTCAAGTTACAGTGTTCAATGACGGCAATAATAATACTAATGCTAATAGTAGGTAATATAGCTGTTAGTACTTTTAATTACTATTAAAAATGTAATTACAAATTCTTATTTCACATAATTAAAATCCAATGATTACAAATTGTATTAAAAATTGAATAAAAGTACAAGAACTGATAAAATAGTTAAATGTTAATATAAATAAGTTATTAATATTTATAAAATTATTATTTGAAAAAATAAAATTAAAAAAATTTAAACCAATAAAATTTATTGTAGAAGGCTAGTCGATAACAATGTAATAGTTGGATTTGTTTTCAGTAAAATTGTTGTAGGAGTGTGATTATGTGCTGAAACTATTTTAAAAATGTAATAGCTGGATATCACTTTTAATTTTCTGAAATTTTAATAATTTTTGAAAATAGAAAATTTTTTTAGATTGATGTTTTCATTTACTTAAACAATAAATTTACTGTGACTCTATTTTTTTTTTCGGACAAACTATGACTCTTTTTTTTTTATATTAAGGACAAACTATGACTCTATTATTAAGTATCTCGTAAAAATATATTGGGTTATTTTTTATGAGGTCCATTTGGTCCATTTATGTTTGTAGAACAAAAAATAGATACTTTATATAAAAAAAATTATTTAAGGTCTTTGTATGAATATTATTTTTAATGAAAAAAAATAAAACAAAAGCCAAAACAACTTAGAAACCGTGTCAGACGGTACTAGCTTCATGGGGAGGCTCATTCTGCCAGCCCCAGACTAGAACCCACCTATGTTAGTGGAGCCATGTGACCTTGCATTTTTTATTTAGTCAGTGCTATTGTGCTGAAGCTAAATTTTTTATGCAGATGAGGAAGATGCGTGGACCGTTGGAGCGCTTGACGCCTGGCAGTGCCATGTTGACACGCGTAAACAGAGACTCGGAAAGTCAGAAGGAGCAGAGATTGTCGGAGTGGGTTAATTAGAGGTGTTAGATTATGAGTTAATGAAAGTGGGTAATATGTTGGGCTTTTTTAGTAATGGTGGGCTATGTGTAGTCCTATTTATGAATATGAAAGAAAGTTAAATTCTTTTATTTGTTGGCTATAATTGGACGTTTATATTTTTGTAGATTGATAGCCTTTATACGAGATTAACAAAAAAAAAAAAGTGTTTAAGATTGCAGATTAAAATAAGTATGAATTTTGAGAATATAAAATTATATGATAAGAATATAAACTAAAAGATAAGACTAATAGTATTATTAGTGTGAAATTATAAAATTTGAAATAAATAAAGGTAGTAGAATAAATTTCAGAATTTGAAATTATTAAAAAATAAAAAAACTTAAAATTTGAAATTATTTTAAATTTGAAACTATTGGTAATTAATGTTGTAGAATAAATTTTAAAATAAGTAATTTTAATTAAACAAGTAAACAAATGTACTACTATAAGGGTTATTTATTTAGTATTTTATATTGGATTAAATATTCAGGTTTTATAATTAAGGATTTATAGTTTACGATTAGGTTAGAATTGGGGTATTTTGGATTTGGAATTTGGGTTTAGGATATGTCCTTAAGAGTTTAGTGTTTAGAGTTTAGAATTTAAAGATGTAAAATTTAAAGTCTAATGTTTAGGGTTTAAAATTTAATAATGTATATTTAGTTTTTTTTAATTAGTTTAAAAATTTAAATTAGTGAATATTAATTTAAAATTGATAAGTATTTAGTATAAATTAAATGATTTGAAAATAAATACTCTAAAAGATTTGATATTGCAATTTAAATATACGATTAGACTGTGTTTAGTTAATTAAAACATATGTAGACATTATTGTGTTTAGTTAATTTTTAACTATTCTATAATGATAATAATAAATAGTTAATTTTATTTGATTCAAATTAATATATTTTTGAATAATTTATTTAATTTAAAATAATGCAAAGATTTTAAATTTTGAAGTGAAAGTTAACATACGCATATATTTTTTTATTTTTAAAGTTGATCGCTGGTTGAAGTGAAAATTAACGTATGTGGATTGAATATGCGGATAACTATATAAAATTCGCAATCCAATTTTATTAGTTTACGGATGGAATTGATATCCGTAATTTTTGAAAATATCCGATCCATAAACACTTCTAATTAACACAAATTTTTTGGGGTAATTACTTGACTTCTCACCGACCAATCTTGCACTCTGCTGCTTTTACTCACTTGTTGTCGTCTCATGCCACTTCAAAGGTAACACGTGTTCATCAAATAGTCTGTCTAACTTATTTTAGAACTACTGAGAAAAAATTATTTAAACACGGTAGCATAGCCATTATTATTATTGTTGTTGTTGTTGTTGTTGTTGTTGTATGGTTTTATAGCTTCTTGTTTAGATTTAAAATGTTACGGATTTAAAGTTTAGAATTAGAGACTAAAATTTATGAACAAATTGAAAGGCTTTGAGTTGAATTTTAGAGTTTAGTGTTTAAAGGTGATTTTTATTTAGTATTTTTTATTGAGTATTCAGTGTGTTAGGATTTGTAGTTTAGATTATGATCGAGCCAATTTGGATTCGTGGTTAGGATTTAGAATATATAGTTGAGGATTTAGGATTGAGAAGTTATGTGTTAGGGTCGAAGGTTTTAGATATACAACTTGTGATGTAGTGTTTACAGTTTATGTTGAAGAGTTTAGGGTTTAATGATGTGTATTTAGTTTTTTTTAAAAATTACTTTTAAAATTTTAAATTAGTGAATATTAATTTAAAGAGGACAAAATCTAGTATAAATTAAATTATTTAAAAAAAATTTTTATTCTAAATTAGTGAGTATTTTTTAATTTTAAAATTTTCCTTTATTTTTGTACAATTTGACAATGATTTGAATTTAGAAAAATCAAAAATGAAAATATTGTTAAAATATAAAACATTGTGGTCTTTTTTAAAATTTTGCAATATTTTAAAGTTAATAAATATTGTATAGTTATAGTCACAAAAAAATATTATATAATTATTAGAAAGAATTATAAGTGTCATCTATTTGAAAAGTATAATGTCTAAATTATTTATAAATATGAGACAACGTTCAACTCGTCTCTTAAAATTTTAATTATGTGTTTTCATTCGGTACAATTTAGAAATTATGATTTTAGTATTTATTATGTAAGGTTTTTAATGATTGAATTATATGTGTTTTGTAGGATATAGAGTTTAAACTTGAGAGTTGAGACTTTAAGATTTTGGATTTTTAATTTATAACAAGTCAATTATGTTTATTATTTTGTAGTTAGGTGTAAAACATGATATATAATTTTGTAATTTGTAATTTTATAACTATTGTTATTATTATTTTATCATTATTTATTTTCTCGGACCTTACCTTTTTTTATGTTAACACCCAATATTTATTGGACCTCAAAAAATGTCATACCACATATTTCTTAGACCCCTAAAAAAAATCCAACAACAAATTAATCATTATTAACAAAATATTTCTGCATCTATATTATTATCTACCTCCATCACTCACTGAACACGTGGCAAGAGTTATCGAAAATCATTAAGACAACCTTCACACGCGTCAACTCCTAAAATGCACCACATACCTTCACCACCTGCTGAAAAATTTCATCTTGGGTACCGTAGTATAACTTTTTTTTTTTATTTAATCATAAAACAAATTCAACTCAATTGAAGAAAAAATACATACAAAGAAAAAGAGTTCTGTAACTTAGCTATAATATAAAAATTACACTATTAAAATAAAATAGTAATGTCATCAAATATAAATAAACTTAGCTATAATATAAAAATTACACTATTAAAATAAAATAGTAATGTCATCAAATATAAATAAAAGCTTACTTTATCTAAATGGACAACTTAATAATAGTATTTGGAGCCATATGAAAATATAAAAAGCAAAACAATATACCAAAAATCTTTGGAGCCATTTGACAATATCCAAGGCCCAGCAATATGCATTCACTCTTTCTCCAGTTCTCTGTCCCAATAATATAATTTTTCATGATCCAATTGTCTTACAAATTTGATACATTTTTACTACTTATCTTCAGAAATCAAATAAAAATTTACTAAAATTATTTATGCCCTTCAAATTATCTCCATATTTATGCCGCAACGAAACTTATCTCACATATGCAATAATTAGCACTTTAGCAATTTCTTATGATTATTGTTCTTTAAAAATCATTCTTCTTTTTTAGAATAATTTTTATTTAAAAAATAGTTTTTGTTGAAGTGATAAATTACTGTAATTATGGGAATAGAAGAGCAAGAATGAATAATAATTCAGTAATACAGACAATTCAATTTATCATCAAGCAGTAACTCAATAATAACAGAATCATCAAAATTGAAATTTATCAGTAAGCAAAGACTGTGGTATTATTATCAACAACACAATGGCACACCAAACAACATCATATCAGAATCAAATTAATCAATAATCACAACACATTCAATCATTAATAATCGGTAAATTAAAATAATAAAATCACAACACATTGACACACAAAATAACAGCATAGCAGAACCAAAGCTAATCAATAAACGAGTAATCATTCACCAAAAATTAAAAATACAATCACAAGCTTCGAACCATAGAGCATAAAAAAGTAAAAAATAAAAAGACTAAGAATAAAGTGAAGAACAAGCGACCGAACCACTGACCGTTGAAGATGACGCCGACAGATCGTTGATTGACAGATGACGCCGACCAAACGCCGGTGAGAAGATGAAGACGACGGATGGGCCAGGGTTTGCGGAAGAAGAGAGCATGGGTTGGAGACTTGGGGGAAGTGGCTACACGGACAGATGGCGGCAGTGGATCGATGGACCGGCGGTGGCAGCAACTAGGGTTGGAGGAGGGGGAGTGATTCAGAGGTCTGAAGCTTGAGTGAGAGAATGATATGTGAAGACTAAAGAATGAGATGTGCAGCTAGGGTTGGATCGTCTAAACGTATAAGCAAAAAACGACGCCATTTTTACCAAACTAGCGGGTTCTTGGCCGATTCACCAGTTCTTCACTGGTTTTCATTTTGACATTTTTGTATGTTTGACCGAACCGTTAATGTCGTCGGTTTATGGTTGGACTGATCCAACCGGCCGGTACGGTCCAATTTTTAGAACCATATGGTTAACTCATTAGTTCGCTTAGACAAGTGACGGAAGTTTGTGTAACACTCTACTACACAAAGTCTTACGCTATAGTCGTAAATCAAAGGTGGTAGGGCATTATGACACATTAAAGCAAAAATACATGCATAGAATTCGAAAGATAATAATATAACTAGAAGCCTGTGAAAAAAGGATAAACAAAAATGATCAATTATTCCTACTTAATTTGAGAAAAAATTCCATTGATCTACTACCGTGCAAATGGGCCACCCCGCCCCCATGCCACCTCGCCTAGTGGGGTGGTCCTGAATTCTTCCTCCGTCCTGCCTAACGTTGGGTTGGCGATCTTAACCTTCCAATTTTCTTTTTTTTTTTAATTAATAAATGATGGTTATCAGCGGCTAAGAGAATGGGGGTTGAATCGTAGCTTCTTTTTCTGCTGAATCTTACTTTTGCCTTTTCAAAGGAACTTAGGAGATATTTTTACTTTTGTCTCGTAACGAGTTGAGAGACATTTTCATTTTGTCTCCTGAGTAACAGAACCAGAGGTCAAGAAGAGAAGAATAAGTAACACACAGATATATCTTGGTTCAACTACCTAGTACAATGTAGTCTAGATCCAGTCTCCATCTCAATCATGATGAAACTTCACTATCTATTTTACAAGATTACATACACTGATATTTTCTTAGGATCTACCCAATCCTATATGGGACAAATCCAGATTCTAACCCAATCTGAATTTGACTAGGACTCAACCTAAGCAAAAGTGCTAACCCAACTTGCAAGAGAGTCCCCACAGAATCATGATACAAAATAGAAAGATGTACAAAGAACCTCTGAGACATCTTATGACTTTTTCTCACTTTTTAACTCATTGCCTTTTACCTCTCATTAGTTTTTTTCCTACAAACCTCACCATGTTTGCCTTTTTCAATGAGACTCAGACAGACTAAACTGAGAAAAAGAATTCTAAATGAACAACATGAAGGAAAAGAACTCAATCAACTTAGGTAGCTATGAGAATTGAACTCAGTGTTTTTTTACTTACTCTCCTTGCCTTTAAACCTTTGCCGTTCACCTTTATTATAGAAAAGTGAAGCTTCCAAGGTTGAATCACGTTCAACCCTAATGTTGTCTTCTTCTCCATCATTAGAGCTTGCAGCGACTCAACAGTAAGGAGAGAGAGATCCGAATCTGTTGCATGCAACTTACTCATTCTCTCTCATCTTTTTTCTTCTAGCATCTTCAATCTTGACCGTAGAGCTTTGCTTTGGCTTCAAGTTTTGGTTTTGAGCGTTGATGAGCTTCTTATCACATTGGACTTCACTTTTTTCATTGATGCTTGTTCAGTTCTTGGTGTTTATCTAATTCTCCCTGGTTCTTTGGTGTAGCACAAATGAAGAAAACACCTTTTGAAGATGCTCTGACTGGATGCTGTCTTTCTTTTATCGTAGTTTTGAAACTTGTTTAAACTTGGTAATAAGCTTTTTGTCCTTCAACCCACAAAGCTACTGCACTTTTCTTTTTCTTTCTTTCTTCCTTGATGGACGACATAACCGAAGTGAAAGAGAGGAGAGAGAAGAGAGGACTTTTGGCTTTCGGTGAAAGTTTCAATAAAATTAATTGGAATGAATTTGGGGTTCAAGTAACTGAGATTAGGAATAGGTAACCATTCGAGGCCTGTGAATTTTTGGACTCATTTATTTATTTCCTCATATTTGGTTCATGGACTTGTGATTGGGCTTGGCTTATTTATAATGAACCACATTGTATGGATTTGATTATTAGTTCCTTGGGCCATGTTTCCAAAATTACTTTCCTGCATACAAGCACACCATAATCATATAAACAATTTATAATTCTCTAATAATATTTGTTCATCATTTTAATCAAATATTAGTTTTCCAAACTCAACAATAAATAATTGAATATTAAACAATATATATAATTTCACAACTATTTTAATAAATTTATAATTTTTAAGACATAAAAAAATTATAATTTCAAAATTCACAAGCATTAAAGTCTTTATAATTCTAAATATGTAATAAACATAATTATCAACCAAAATTTTTAAAACAAAATAATAAAACCAACATTGTAAAAAATAAAACAAATATTATCCAAAACATATAATTAAACGTTCTTAAGTATCTAATCAATTAAACATAGAACATATCCAAATTATAACTTATAACATTTTTAATTAAAAAAATTATGGGCCCGCCAGAAAATTCTGCTCGGCCCCGCCAAAGTTTGCAGATTAGACGGATTTTTTAGTTATGACAATTTTAAATTTACAGTCCGACCCACCTTTTTTGACTAGTTAAGCAGGCCGACCCAATAGATTTTAGTCCATTTTATCACCCCTGCGTGTAATGGTGTAATGCATTTGATACTTGAAAGGTTGAGTCACAAAAATTCAGTTTTGCTTGTCCTTTTAACCATGTTATGCAAACTTAGCATATCATCTATTACTTTCTTTCCAAGAAAGGGTAAATTTGATTTCAACCATTTTTACTCTCTTATTTTTTTGTTCAATTTTTTTTTGAAATAAAAAGCTCAACACAACAAAGTGGAGTATCAATGAAAAAGTAATAAACAGATAAAATAAAATATTTTCTAATCATCTTTGGTAAAAGCCATCAACAATCCAAAAGATCAAATATCACTCCACTCTTTGTAACTCCTAATCGATTTGTTGACTACTCCTACAACACCCGTTTCTTGATTTCTGATAATTCTGTCATTCCTTTTTACCCAAGTGCAACCAAACTCATAAACATTCTATCAATTCGACTGCACGATTTACTCCTGAACCACATAAACTTACTGTCATTCAACTCTATATCCACCAGTTCCATATTGCTCTTAACACACTAGCATCTTTCTTTTTTTCCAACTGCACAACCTTATTGAAGACACCATGTAGCAAAGAGGAACTTGACATATTTCCAATAAAAAAAAACTCAACTATTCCCACACAACAAGCTTCTCTTCCCTTGTATACGCACCATACACCTAGCAAACCGCACAAATGAAAATTATTGTTTGTCAATTTTCCTTCTATACACAACAATCTCTCCTCTTTATAACAATTACTCAACCTAAACATCATATCATCTCACATTATTAATAAACCTCCAAAAGCACCTTCCGATCCCACAAATTCCAAACCCACCGTATCATTATCCCAAAATTATACCACATCAAACTTAGTAATCACCTCTTTCTTTGTCTCTATTAATCCTAACATATTCACATTATTTTTACGCTTAAATTTTTTACCATTTTCCACTTTTCAACACCTCCTAAACCCCTCATATTCCACGAACTAAAATCATTTAAAAACTTTATTACAAACCTTATTCCGGTTTTTTGGGCATCTCCTTCTTGATTTCTCTTTCTGTTTTATTTGCCTTTTTTGTGCCAATACTTCATTCTGAACTTGAAGAATAGTCATAATGTCCTCATCCTCATCATATAAAACAGCTCCTGATTCGACCGCCAGATCTCAAGCAGCCCTATTTTCAGCCATATCTTTATCCAAACTTTCTCTATGCTCATCTTGATTAGTTTCACCGTCTACATCCTGCTCTGAGTCCCCCGATCCTTCCAAGTTTCTTACAACCTCTTCATCCTCCAACCCAGTTTTCTCCACCACTGTATTCTCATCCTCTAAATCTGAATCCTGCACTGCATCACCCTTCATAGACATATGCCAACATACTCTTTACCACTCCCTTCCAAACTAGCGTAGAACTCATTAACTACACTTGGTGGAATGTTTCCCTCCGCTGTGCTGTTCAAACAATTCTCTGTACCTCTGCCAATCTCTTTTCCGGCTTGATTCTTCTCGTCGGGTGTATCAGGGGCTTCACGCTCTTCCCTGCCTTCCACGCCATCAAACTCAGCGCGGACATTATCACCTCCGCCACCAGCAACTGACTTCCCCGCTGCTCCCAGATCTGTCTCATCAGCGCTGTTCACCATGGCATGAACCCCTTCGCGAACTCCATGACCAGCCACCCCCTCTCTTCACCATCGTTCGCAGCAGCCAGCAAGCTAAGAAGGCCCTTTTAAAACGCACAATGACATACTCTTCGTCGTACCACACAGCCACTTGGCTGCCCATCCCACTAACATATTAGGCCTTATATGCTTCAACCCAGCCCCAACTGAACTTTTGTTCAACACCAAATCAACCCCTTCTTTCCGTTTATCCCCATATTTCCAAGTCTCTGTTCTTTCAGAGATTGCTTCGTTACTGATTGTTTGAGATCCCATAGATTCCACACTCCCCATAACTGACGGATCCACCTAAGGATTATCCGTTCGCGTTTTAAAAAAACCCTCATGCCACTCATCCAATTCCTCAACGGCAATTACCTTTCTATCATTGTCGGCCTCCCGTAGCCCCTGTGGCATCATTACCACCGCATCCCATCCCAACTCCAACGATTCTCTCTGAGATTTTAGTTCTTCACTTCCATGGTGTTTCAAGACAACTCTTCCTTTCTTGTTCACCTTAATATCTTTTTCTTTAATTTTTTTATGTTTTCCATAAGGAGACTTCTTAAAATCTTCATTGTGCATAGTAGTTTTTTTCCGGACATCAATCTTCCTCCTATACTTAATCGCATTCCATTCATCTCCTTGATGGACTTTAATGTCCCTCCTTTTGTAGTATACCTGATGAAAGCATACAAGGAGATCCGGTCATACTTCTTCTTACGTGCCAAATAGATATCATTTATCCTTCCTATCTACTTGAACATATGAAACAATTCATTTTTCAAAACAAAGCTAGTAAATTATCCCCAAAAATTATGAATGATTCATTCTACAATGAAAAATATGTTTCTTAGTTCCAAACCCGTGAATATTTCCCAATACGAGGCTGTTTAACTTTATCCTATCTTGCATTAGACATAAATAGATTATGAAATACGAAAAACACACTTCAATTTAATTCAATTCAAGAGAAGGAATTGAACTTTATCATCATGGTGAATGCTGCATATTTCTTCTTCGGTGTAATAGGTGCGTGACTCACAACCTCCCTTGCTCGATCTTCTTTTCTTTCTTCAATTTGTGCGCATGTTTGAAATTAGCCGATGAGTGTTTCCGGTGCGGAAAGAGCGGCGTGGAGGAGGAAGGCGGTCTGACGGAAAAGCAGCGTGGAGAAGGAAGGCGGCGTGACGGAGCTACACAGGGGAAGAGCGCGGCGTGCGAGACCTAAATTTAAAACTTTATTTTTGTTCAAATAATTTTTACTCGTTTTAATGCAGGCTCCAATAATATCACTCGAATGGGATCAGGTATTTAATTCATAACGGTGATGAGAATTAATATATGTTCACGTATTTTCCTTTTTTAAATTTTCTTTAAAACGGTGCCAACATATATAAAATGAAAATAAGAGCTCTATAGAGCAACTTTTTATTTTAATTCAGTTCAATAACTATTGGAAAAATAATAATAGATGGTTTAAGAATAATAACAATAACAATAATAATATGCATAGGAACATAATCCCCTCATAAAAAAGAAAATTGCGATACAGTATAAAAAAAATTAATTGGTGGTTGAATATGTGTGAAATTATACTAGTTAAATTAAATCTTAAGGTAGTTCGTGAGATTAGTCGCTTGCACTAAAAAAACCTTCATTAATTTAAGAGTAAATGTCTTTTTTCGGTCTCTAATTACTTGTCTGATAGACTTTTCACCTCTTAAAAAATCTAAAAACTCAAATCGATTCCTATCTACTTTGATATATACGTTCCAGTTTCTGGCTAAGGATCGGAAAGGATATTACCAGGGACCGAAAAAGCATTTACTCAAAGTAGATATGAACTAGAACGCACATATATCAAAGTAGATAGGGATCGATTTAAGTTTTTAAATTTCTTAATAGATAGGAAATACATCAAGCAAATAGTTAGAGACCGAAAAATATGGAAAAAACTGTATCACGTTGATCTTCATTCCTTTTTTATTGAGTTATTCACAATGAATGACATGACTCATACTTTTTTTAAGCTGGACTAGACGAAATAACCGTTATGACCATTAAAGTTAAATAATATTATTCCATCAAATATTTAATCTTAAAACTAAGATGATATTGTTTCGTCTAGTCATCATGAAATAAATACATCAAGTTACTCATAGCTTATGGAGTAATTCGACCAAACATGAGTGAAAGACTAATGGACAATTTTTTAATTTCAATAATGTTTATAGTGTAATTAAAATCTCGGAAATTTTTTCAGATACAAGCTATCAATTTCAGAGTTTACTTAAGACTTAAGTTGAAATTGTACAAATGTGAATGTGAATTTTCTCTTTCCTGTATATATGCATGTAAAATAGTAACACCACCGTTTTATTCCATATTCCGATTCCCATTCAAACTCTAAGAGAGTTAGATGCTTTCACTTTAGCATTCAATCATAACCTGTTAAAAGTGAGACCCAATACAATAATAAGGGGATTTATAGTATATAAATGTGAGGATACAGATATTTTTTCTAGGGCTATTTGGTGCTGACAGGTGTCCACGGAGAGCCACTTGTGATTGATTGCTGAAAGGTGTAATGTGAAGCCATCATATAGCCGAGTAACTGAGTAGCTGATGCGCGGGAAGGGAATTGGCTCCGTTTGGACAGAGGTAGCTGCGGCAGGATGTGGAGGATTAGGCCGTGATTAGATGGGCTCCATGTGTGACCTTGGATATGGGTGGGCCGTGGGGGCATCATGTTTGAAAGGGTGACATGCGTTACAAGCATACTGGAACATAAATCAATTAAACTCGAATAAAATTAAGGAAGTGAAAAAATAAATGCGTCCGGACTAAATTTTTGCTGAACATTGAAGATTTAGTGTGTGTTTGGATTTACGTTGGCAAACTGAAGTTTGAATGAAAGTGATTTTATAAAATTGATTTTAGGTAGAAAGAAATTTGTGCCAACATGATTTATGTTTGGTCATTTTTATTAAAATAAATTTTGATAAAATAAATATTAGTTGGATAATATTAGTTAAAATTACTTCTAAATAAATAATTAATTAATTACAAAAAATATAATATTAAATTATAATATTATTTTTTTAAGTATATTTAATTTTTTTATATTTTTTGTATTTTTTATATAGTATTTTTTTATAGCACTCTATTTTAGTATATTATAATTATTTATTATTATAATAAAAATTAATATTTATTTATAAAATTTAAAAAAAATATAAAAATTGACAATTTTCTTAAGTATTTTTTTATAGTAAAATTAATATTTATTTATTAAATAAAAAATAATATATAAAATAACATATTTTAGTACTCGTTTTAAGTACTTTTAATAATTTTATTTTTATTATTATTTTAAGTTATAATTTTTTACAAGTTATATTTTTATTATTATTATTATTATTTATAATTAATGTTTTATTTAATTTATTATTTTTAATAGGAACACATATTATAAAAAATTAAAATAGCAAACAGTACAAAAAAAATTAGAATAATTGTTTTAATATTCTCAGTATTTATTTAGAGAAAATTATGGAAAAACCAATAATAATTAGCAACTAACCTAAACGTACGGTGAATAAATGCAGAAGTTATAATTTCTTGCTTCTAGTAAACGAGCTTTTAGGATGTAAAATCATGTTGGCATATAGAGAAGAAAGTGGGTGGAGCTTTGGTTAGAAAACTAGTGCTGCAAACTGTTACCCTTTTTCCACACTAACTCATAATTTTTTTTCTTTCGAAGTTGCCCCAAAAATATTTTTTTTCCAAAGCCCACAACCACAATGAACTACCCATCAATGCAGTCCTGATTCCATATCCCTCGTTATTGAATAGTATCGGCTAGGCTCACCCCTTGTAAGCCTTCTAAGCCAACATCGAATCCTGTACCATCGAAGTCTTTTTCATTATAAACCCAACGTCACACGTGTCCTCTCTCGAGGCACAAAAAAAAAAATTTTCTGTACGACTTTCCCAACTTGCAACTGGTAATTCAACCGGCAGTACCGACTTAAGTCTGTCTGGCGCTGCAAGTGAGTAAATTAATTATAAGTAAATAAGATTAAAAATTGTTGTGACATTATAAAGTGAATGTCGTTTATTGATTTTATTGTTAATTGATTTGAATATTGGGCCGGAGGCCGTAATAGGATGAGAAAACCCCCCTATGAGGTAAGTGAAGGTAATCGGCGTGAATTATTGTAATGGTGGTGGACTTGGAGATTGAGCTAGGCAAGATTTCAAGGGTTGGAACCACCGACATTTCAGGTAGGGGTTTGAGTTTCAAGTAGGCATTATGTAAAGTTATGTGAATGTCTAGGTTAGTTGACCCTAGGATAAGTGTGGATTGAAATTGGTTGTTGTCGGGGATAGTGAATGGCTATATGTATGATGCAATTTTGCTTATGTCTTTTTTTCACGGGCTCCTAGTATATCATATTCCTTCCATTATATATGTATGTATTTTGTTTTTAGAAGTCGTGATACCTCACTACCATTGATTTACGACTTAGACGTAAAGCTCTTTGTAGTTGGGTGTTACATTTTTACTATTATTATTATTTATGGTTAATTTTTGTTTAATTTACTTTAACTAATAGAATCAATATATTATATTATAAAAAGCTAATAATAAATATAAGAGAAAATTCCACTCCCCTCCCCTCTGAGATGCTAAAATGACACTTTTCTTCTCTCTACTTTATAAATGTACATTTTTCTCCTTTCCAATTTTTAAAAAACATCCTCTTTAATCCATTTTAAATTTTTTGTATTAACTAGTATTAACTTTATCCATTTTAAAAAAAAATAATTAATTTTTTGAAAAAATATACCCATTAACAAATATTTTATTTTTTATCATTAAATTTTGCTTACCAAAACACCTTTTAATAAATTATTTTTTTATTAATTAAATTGTATTTTTACCAAAATATTTTTTTAAAAATTAATAATTAAATTTGTTCATACCCTGGCCCAACACTAAGACCTAGGTCCAAATACACCAAAAGGCCCAATCCAAATATTGGCCTTCGTTATTCACCGACCTCTTCAGAAGAGGTCGGACTCAACACAGACTTCTTTCCAAGGAAGTCGGGCTCAAGAGATAGCTGGCAGATAACACTTATTCAAATAAGTAACTGCCCCTAAAATCTCTCAACCCACTTCTAGAAGCCATATCCCAACAATCCCTAGATAAAGGGACGATTATCCACCTAAAAAGGTGGCACTACTCCAACGGTGGTTATTGGTTCACCACTATAAATACACTGACACCGCTCGGGTATCACTAAGTTCCAATACTCTCTAAACTTGCTTAGACCCTTACTGACTTAGGCATCGGAGTGTCTTTGCAGGTACCACCCACCATTCTTTCACATACACAACTCGGAGGCGGCTCCCAGACGTAAACCAAGTCGGAGACTACCCTCTTCCAGCGCTTAGGCCTCACAAACAAGCCTAACCAACGTCTGGTTCTAGGTAAGCCCCGGAACAAAATTGTTTTTTCTAAGATACCTAACCTTCAATCATTTTTTCATTATTAAATTATGATTTTTATCAAAATTTTTGTTAATAATTATTTTTATATTTTACTATTAATTTTTTCATATCAATATTTATTATTTTAACATTAAATAAAAAATTTTTACCACTATTAATATGTATAACAATTAATATATATTGATATTGAAAAATAATTTTACTAAAATTTTTTATTTAATGTTAAAATAATATATATAGATATCGAAAAATTAATAGTAAAATATAAAAAAGTTGTTAATAAAAATTTTGGTAAAATTATAATTTAATAATTAAAAAATTATTGAAGGGTATTTTAAAAACAATAATATAATTATTAATTTTTAAAAAAATACAATTTAATCAATAAAAAAATAATTTATTAAAGGGTATTTTAATAAGCAAAATTTAATAATAAAAAATAAAATTTTTGTTAATGGGTATTTTTTAAAAAATAGATAAAGTTAACATTAGTTAACATAAAAAGTTTAAAATAGATTAAAAAAAAGGTTTTTTAAAAGTTAGAAGGGAGGAGAATGTATATTTATAAAATAAATGGGAGGGGAGTGTCATTTTGACATCTTACAAGGGAGGAAAGTGGAGTTTTTTTAAAATATAATATACAAAAATCATAATTATAAAAGTGTATAATGTCAAATAAAAATTTAACAAAAAAATAAACATAATAAATAATAGAAAAATAGAGCTCATATATATAAAGAGAAATAATAAGAATTTTATAAATAATATAATAACATATCTAAAGAATAAAATTGGTAAAAAAAAATAGATGTTTAATTAAAATGGCTAAAAGTCTGTTAGTGAAACGCAGAAGTTAAAAATTATTGAGTCGGTTAGTAAACAAGTTTTGAATACAAAATTACTTCTATGTTTGCCTAATAAAAAATTAACCAAATAAAAAATTAAACTTTCAAAAAAATTAAACGTACTTTTTGTTTTCGAACGGATCTGTTGAACACACTCTTAGTTTATTTAGCAGGAAGTAGTTGTTTTAGTGCTGTACTCGTTATAAGTTAATTTTGTATAACTTAAAAAATAATGAATAAAGATAACGAATATTAAATACCTGAGTATGGCACTACTAGATTAATATTTTTGGGCTCCTCCATTTTTCAGGATCATGCTGGATAGTGAAAACAATACATCTCTCCCCACTCACTAACACACAATATTTTGGGAGGTTGGGGGCTGCCCAAAAATCTGCTTTCTCCAAGGCCCACACCCAACAGAAATCCACACACCCAACCATCCCTGAATCAACAGTTCAAGCTATTTTTATGAAAACGGCTAGGCTCATTCCATCTAAGCCTACACCGAATATCTACTCTCACAGCTTCTTCCGTTATGCAACTTAACAGCACACGTGTCTCATCTCTAGGAAGAAAAAATAATATCTTTATATCTTTTTCAATTTTAATCTTTACAGTAGAGCGACTCATACAATAATGTTGAGGGTACCACTAAAAAATAAAAATCCAAAACGGTGGAAGGTACCTCGGAAGATATTTTATTATGTAAAAAGGGTCTGAATGAACATCATACATTACATTGCCATATATGTATATGATTGCATGTACATAATATTGATGTGTATGGGCTATTAAAAAGTCACATAAACCAACAAATGTGAATATGACATGTTAATAAATAATAACTCAAATGACATAATTTTTTCATACTCAGATATTACAAATTTGAGCCTCTATATTTACAGTAATAAAAAAAAGGTATGAATGTGGCAGAGGACCCCAAGGACCCATGGAGGACCCTCCTTATACTACTCTGCCAGTGCCCCCTTTCTCAAAATTTCTCAACTTAATAAATAACTTTGTGGGGGATTTGTGAGGACTGAGGTGGGGTTATGATGTACTCAATCCACTTTTCTTTTCTTTTCTCTTATTTATTTAATTTTTTAAAATAATTAATAATATAATAATATTTTTATTTGCAAATGAATTAAACGGTTATAATTTTTAAGAATACAATATTAAAAACTCACATATAATTTACATTCACACACAATAGTATAGATAAGATAAGGTGACTTTTTTTTTTTAACTTTCATTTTATATGAATTCTAAGTTAGGAATTTAGTGAATTTGGATTTAATAGAGTTGCTTAAATACTTGGTTTGGATTGACAGAGAAAAAATATTCAAAGACTTGTTTTAGTGCGAGTTGGACGTTTGGGTTGAGTTGATTATTGGAGAATTGGAGCTTGACTTGCTTGTGGAGCTCTTGGTTGAGGTTTGGATCTATTTCAGAAAAAAAATTTAAAGATTGAAAACCGCCGTCAATAAAGTGCAGATTTTTGTTTCAGGTAAGCATTATGTAAAATTATGTGAAAACTTAAGTTAAATATCTTAAAATAGGATTGAATGAAAATAATTGTTGTCGTGAATTATTAATAGTTAGATGTGGCGGTAGTCCGCACGCATATGCAGTTGCAGAAATGTAAATATGGAAACACGAAAATGAAGAACTGAATAAGAGATTTTTATTAAATGATCTGAAAAGGGAGAAGAGGGAAGAAGAGCTGGAGAGCTTACAAGGGGAACTCTCAGAGCATCTCTCACTAACTTCTCTCTATGTTTTTGTAAAATGAAAAGGGTGCCTTACAATGAGAATGTGGCCTCCTTTTATAGTTGAGAAAATTACTGTTTCTATAGTGCAGGTTATATTAACCGGTACTATTGGTACAATACAAGTTGATACAATTTTGATTTTTGCAAATTTGGCTTAAGATCTATTCTTCTCCTAGATTGATTCCAAAGCAATCGTCTTCATTTTGATTGTAATCACTTGATGATTCTTCTGAGGGAGTAGGATCATTTTTGTGTTTTTTGTCTTCTTCGATCATCTGCATGATTTGTTGAAGGTGTCTTGCTAAGGTTTCTTTTGATTGGGCTCCTGCAAGGGCTGCTGCAATTTGGGCTTTCTGGTTGAGGAATACTGATTCTTCATGGTCGAATGGTTTGGTGAACTTGGGGTGCTCTTTAAACCAATCTCGAACTTTATCTGGATGGGCCATCGCGGCATCAAACTGAGACCACCATTTTACATAAGCATTCCTTTGAAGCATAGGTGGTGCCTTTGGATGTTCTTGTTTACCATACCTGTACTGCCATGAGAATACCCAGGCCAGGGAGAAAACAGAGAAAAATTGAAGATCTGCAGGAATGCTTGTTTCCTGTTGGTCAAATTTTTTGGTGAAAATTTTGAACCCCTCGTCGGCAGGTGGGGGCAAGATTTCTGGTAGAGGACCAAAGTAATCCCACCATTGGGAGAACCAATTTGGGAATTGATAATTGGTATTTTTCTTGAAATAAATGAGCCAAGAATGTCTGTTCTGATTATTTTGTAACCAAAATACTCTTGTCCAGGCATCCACATAATCCCAATAAGAATATCCTATCGGGTCATAAGGATTAGAGAATTTTTTAGTATTGTTTGGATTTTTACCAAATTGATTAGGGGTGAGTACATTTAGAATTTGAATGGTTGAATGAGTTATGTTGGTGGCATCTTTAGGATCTTTGTAATGTTTTATTGAGACTGAATCTGAATCCACTAATATGAATTCATAAAACTGTCTGGTTTTGTTCAAGGCTGTTGGTCTAAAATGGAATCCTGGTGGAAAAACTTCAGGAATAACTTTAAAAGGTGATTTTTCCCAAAACTCGGGTTCCATTAGAAGGACAGATGAGAACTTGTTTTTTGAAATGTATGTGGATGGTTGTTTTAGTTGAGTGTTGACAGGCTGGGTTTGGTTTGATTGAGGTGGCATTGTTTGGGCAATTGTTTTTCCTTTTGGGTCATTGCAAATGGTTTTTTGAGTTGCCATTTGTGAGATAAGTTTGGTAAGGTCTATTTCATCTTCATCTGAGCTGTCACATATGTCAGCCCAGGATTTTTTATGGAGCTTCGTAAGGCCTGCATCTTGTAAGGCCAACAAGGTTTGGATTGGGAAGGCATAATCTGCCTTTGTTTGTTTGGCTGTTTGACTACTTGGGGGTTGAGTAAATGACTCAACTACATTTTTTGTGATCTGAGTAGATGACCCAGTCGGCTCTTGGGTTATAGGGGAAGGTTGTTGGGTAGATGACCTAGTTGGGGTAGTTGACCCAGATTTCTTAGTCGGCCCAAGAAGGGCTAGGCGAATGCCTCTGCCTCTTACCGATGCTAATGTTGCCTTTTTAGGCATCTTTCCCTTGATTATCTCCCTGCAAATATTCACGTGTGAGAAAGTCAGGGAGAGAGTTTGAGTTACCCTTGATATGCTCAATGTCGAAATAAAAAACACTTAAAATTGCTTGCCATCTAGCAAAAATTTGTTTTGATGCAAGATTTTTTACATCATTTTGTAACACATCTTTAGCTGATTTGCAATCAACTCGGACTAAAAATTTTTGATTGAGTAAGTCGGATTGAAATTTTGTGATGCATAAAACAATGGCTAAAATTTCTTTTTTGATTGTGGAATATTTTTGTTGAGTAATATTCCAGTGTTTGGATGTAAATGCAATGATACATTCTTTATCATGCAGTTTTTGTTTTAGAATACCACCATATCCTAAATCTGATGCATCGGTTTCTACTATTTTGAATGTATGAGGAATGGGCAGGTAAAGACATGGAAGATTGCGGACTTTGGTTTTAAGAAATCTGATAATATCCGAATGTTTATCTGTCCAAGGTGGAGGATTTTTCTTAAGCCTATCATGGAGGGGCTTAAGGAGATTGTTAAGATTCGGGATGAAATCTGAAACATAGTTGAGACATCCTAGGAACCTCTGGAGCTGAGGTTTATCGAGGATATAATCTGGAACTTTTCTGCAAACAAAATTGATCTTTCAATAGGAGTTATTGTTCCCTGGAAAATTATGTGACCCAGAAATCGGATGTTTGTTTGAAAAAGAACAATTTTTGGTTTAGAAACAGCAAGTCCATTTTTTTATGATGTACATAAAAGTTTTAACATGTTTGAAATGTTCATCCAGAGTCTGGGAAAAAATTAAGACATCATCAATATAAACGATTGCAAAGTTTGAGTATGGGTTGAAAATATCATTCATGATTTTCTGAAATTCGGAAGGGGCATTTTTCAGACCAAAAGGCATTACATTCCATTCATATTGCCCGAATGGAACTGTAAAAGCTGTTTTATATCGGTCTGATTCAGTGATTTGAATTTGCCAAAAACCCGACTTCATATCAAATTTTGAAAAAATATTTGCTGAGTTTAACCTATTAAGCAAATCCTTTTTGTTTGGGATGGGGTAACGAATCCACTGTAAAGCTTGATTCAAAGGTTTGTAATTGATGAGAAGCCTGGGAGTTCCTCTTTCTATCTCAGCTTGTTTATTAACATAAAAAGCAGAGCAAGACCAAGGACTTTTGCTAGGACGGATTAACTTTTTATCCAAAAGATCTTTAGTTTCTTGTTGACAATGCTGCAAAAGCTGCTCATTCATTTGAATGGGGCGGGCTTTTGTAGGGATTTTTTATTCTTTGAAATCCTTTTCATCTGGAAGATCAACAATGTGTTCTTTCCTATCCCAGAAGGCATGAGGCAAATCAGAACAAATAGATTTTTCAATTTGATTTAAAAGATTTTTTATTTTTTCTTGAATCTTTGGTTGAGAAAGCTGTGATTCAAGGGTTTTGAAAGAGATTTCTTCTTTTAGAAAACAAATCTGTTTGGTTTTGGATTCAATTAGGTTTAGAGATCTTTGCTTTGGTGAGTCTAGGAATTCAAAGAAAGTTACTTGTCCTCCTACAAAAGAGGTAAGTCCAGGAGAATCTGCCAGATATGAAAACAATAGATTTATGAAAGGTGTCCCCAAAACTACATCATTTTTTATATCTTTTGCTATGATGAAATCGGTGGGAATTCTGATATTTCCCTTTTCAATAAAGACATTGGTTATTTTAAAACTGATACTTAGCCTTTCACCCGTTATTGAGCTAAGGCATTCAGTAGTTTTTTCGAAATATTTTGTGGGGACCAGACCTTCCTTAATACAGTTTGAATCTGCACCTGAATCAAAGAGTGCAATGGTGTCAAAAATAAAATCTTTAACAACAATTCGGACATTAACACGATGTTTCATGAAGGAGAATACATTTATTATTCTCAAAATTTCTTTTACCTCAGTTTGGTTTAAAAGAGAACCAAGATCCTCATCACCAGATTCTTCTTCTTGTACTAATTGCGAGAGAATGAGGTGATGATCGTTTTGGTTTCTTTTGATTTCCTGGATTTCTCTCTTAAGATTGTTAACCTCAGTTTGGAGGTCCTGAATGGTTATGGGACGAATAACTTGTTTTTCTAATCTTTTGAAAATAGGTTTGAAATCATATTTATTGTTAAGGACCAAATTTTTGGGTTTTTTCTCCTTTTGTAAAGATCTTTATAGTTTCAAAAGAAAGTCTTTCTTTTGTTCTGGATTGTCAATAGCCTCGATAGCATCAAATAAGAGATCTTGATCTTTGGATAAAACATTAATCTGCTTGATATCTAAATCTGAGGATGACTCAACATCATCAACTTGGATATTGTTGATATTATCATCAGAAGATTCTGGTCCAGAGTTATCATCTGAACTCTCAATCATAAGATTATTAATCTGTTCCTCAATCTGAGGATCAAGGTTCATATTATTAATCTTTCCTTTTAACCGACAATATTTGCTAACATGTCCTGGTTTTTTACATGTGTAACAAATAATGGGGTTTTTCTGGGGATACTTTTGGAAATTCTTTTGGAAACCTGTTTCATTTTTAGGTTTTTGAAAACCCTTTTTGAATCTTCTAAAATTCTTTTCAGGGTTAGGTTTAAAAACTTTTCGGTTGGAAGGTCTTTTAGATTTCCTTGGATGACAAGCAGGAAGACCAAATTGTTCACAGAAAGTTCCCAAATCGATACGATTTTGAGTTTTCTCACGAGCAAGTTGCCTTTGGGTGAATCTACTTTCCCTGATTCATCTTGTTTTACTTCTCGTAAAATAATATTCCTCTAGGACCTCTTTTACGAGAAGTAAAACAAGCACCTCTTTTACGAGAAGTAAAACAAGATGAATCAGGGAAAGTAGAGATTTTCTTTGATAGACGAAACTCTTTTTCTTCTAGATCTGAAGCAGGAACATCTAATGATTTTGCTTCAGCAAGAAGATCTTTTTCAGTAACTTCCCAATCTCAGTTTTCAAAAATGTCGAGACCAGCCAATTCTGAAATACATATTTCGGGATTACAAAACAATTCAAGCATTTCTCAAGGAGTTTACCAAGAAGATGATGGTGATGTAGAATTTGAAGTTGAATCTTCTCATCAATCCCATGATTCTCCAACATATTCTTCTTTGAATGGTAAATGAATAACACAGAATTTGTTATAAACAGAGAAGCCTTACGTAAAAACCTTAACTCTAAAGAGTATGACCTCCAAAGAGAATGGTATTTACGTACTTATACAGCTTCTCAAATCTCATCATTCAAAGAAAAATATTACAAATTTTTAAATGATGTTAGAATGCATATTCCTTCTTTTGAATGGTTTCATGCTTATTCCATAAAAAACAACATTGACTATCCTTTTAAAACTAAACAAACTTCATTTTCAGCAAATGTTATTTCAACTTGGAAAGTCAAAGATGGGAACTTAGTTAGATATGAGTTTCCTCCAAAAGGAGCTTTTATTATTTCAAATACGGAAGGACATAATCCTGTTATGGCCTCTCCCTTTAAAACAAAGAATGTGGATGAAGCTGTCGCCCCTAAAGATATTAAAAATCTCATTGAACAATCAAATTATACCAACAGATTTTTACAATGCTTGGGTGACAACCTTTCATCTTCAGGATCTACTTTCTCCTTGAAAAATGTTTCTGAAGCATCTAATTCTAAAAGTATTGAGAAACCTCTTTTTAAACCTTTCAAAATAAGTAGCAAGGCTAAGCAAAGTCTTAAAACCTCCATTTTAAAACAACAATCTAGTGATTCGGAAGTTATTCAAAAGATTGACCAACTTTTGAATCGTTTTACTACTATCCCTGAAACTCTTACAAACTCGGGTGAATCTACTTCTCGTATTCAAACACGCTCATCTAAAGCTATTAATGCCCTCGGCCTTGAGTCCAATGAATCTTGCTCTGAGCAAAGTGATGATTCTGGCAAATCATCCCTCAAGATCAGCCCCATTTTGACCAACTCCCTAACCAAGTGGAAGGGTTTAACTAAACCCTCTACGTATGGTTATAATCGTGTATCCGCTCCAGATCTAGCTCTCGAAGAAAGAGAACTAGGTTTTGTTAGCTTCAATGCCAATAATGTCTATGAATGGAATATAGATGGCAAAACGGAATATAACATCATGAGTATGCTTCAGCATATGACAATGGTAGTCACAGCCTATCAAGCAGCCCATGACACCTCTGAAGAAGCTATAGCCAATGTTATTGTTTCTGGGTTTAGTGGCCAACTGAAGGGATGGTGGGATAACTACCTTTTTGATAACCAAAAACACTCAATCTTTTCTGCCATAAAAGTCAACGACCAGAACGAACCCATCATTGGTGACGACAGGGAACCTATCCCCGATGCTGTCAATACCTTAATTTTTACCATAGCAAGCCACTTCATTGGTGATCCATCTCTTTGGAAAGACCGTTCTGCTGAGCTGCTTTCCAATCCCAGATGCAAAACTTTGTCTGACTTTCGATGGTATAAAGACACCTTTCTTACTAGGGTTTATACCAGAGAAGACAGTCAACAACCTTTCTGGAAAGAATAATTCCTTGCTGGACTCCCCAAATCCCTTGGAGATAACGTAAGGGACAAAATTCGTAGCTTAACCCCAGACGGAATAATACCATATGATGAGTTAAGTTATGGCCAACTCATTTCTTTTATCCAAAAGGTTGCCCTAAAGATTTGTCAAGATGATAAAATCCAAAGGCAACTTGCTCGTGAGAAAATCAGGGAGAGAGTTTGAGTTACCCTTGATATGCTCAATGTCGAAATCAAAGACACTTAAAATTGCTTGCCATCTAGCAAAAATTTGTTTTGATGCAAGATTTTTTACATCATTTTGTAACACATCTTTAGCTGATTTGCAAATATTGTCGGTTAAAAGGAAAGATTAATAATCTGAACCTTGATCCTCAGATTGAGGAACAGATTAATAATCTTATGATTGAGAGTTCAGATGATAACTCTGGACCAGAATCTTCTGATGATAATATCAACAATATCTAAGTTGATAATGTTGAGTCATCCTCAGATTCAGATATCAAGCAAATTAATGTTTTATCCAAAGATCAAGATCTCTTATTTGATGCTATCGCGGCTATTGACAATCCAGAACAAAAGAAAGACTTTCTTTTGAAACTAAAAAGATCTTTACAAAAGGAGAAAAAACCCAAAAATTTAGTCCTTAACAATAAATATGATGTCAAACCTATTTTCAAAAGATTAGAAAAACAAGTTATTCGTCCCATAACCATTCAGGACCTCTAAACTGAGGTTAGCAATCTTAAGAGAGAAAGAAACCAAAACGATCATCACCTCATTCTCTCGCAATTAGTACAAGAAGAAGAATCTAGTGATGAGGATCTTGGTTCTCTTTTAAACCAAACTGAGTGCTCTAAGGAACAAGAAAATAAAATTTCTAACGACAACGAGGTAAAAGAAATTTTGAGAATAATAAATGTATTCTCCTTCATGAAACATCGTGTTAATGTCCGAATTGTCGTTAAAGATTTTATTTTTGACACCATTGCACTCTTTGATTCAGGTGCAGATTCAAACTGTATTAAGGAAGGTCTGGTCCCCACAAAATATTTCGAAAAAACTACTGAACGCCTTAGCTCAATAACGGGTGAAAGGCTAAGTATCAATTTTAAAATAACCAATGTCTTTATTGAAAAGGGAAATATCAGAATTCCCACCGATTTCATCATAGCAAAAGATATAAAAAATGATGTAGTTTTGGGGACACCTTTCATAAATCTATTGTTTCCATATCTGGCAGATTTTCCTGGACTTACCTCTTTTGTAGGAGGACAAGTAACTTTCTTTGAGTTCCTAGACTCACCAAAGCAAAGATCTCTAAACCTAATTGAATCCAAAACCAAACAGATTTGTTTTCTAAAAGAAGAAATCTCTTTCAAAACCCTTGAATCACAGCTTTCTCAACCAAAGATTCAAGAAAAAATAAAAAATCTTTTAAATCAAATTGAAAAATCTATTTGTTCTGATTTGCCTCATGCCTTCTGGGATAGGAAAGAACACATTGTTGATCTTCCAGATGAAAAAGGATTTCAAAGAATCAAAAATCCCTACAAAAGCCCGCCCCATTCATCAAATGAATGAGCAGCTTTTGCAGCATTGTCAACAAGAAACTAAAGATCTTTTGGATAAAAAGTTAATCCGTCCTAGCAAAAGTCCTTGGTCTTGCTCTGCTTTTTATGTTAATAAACAAGCTGAGATAGAAAGAGGAACTCCCAGGCTTCTCATCAATTACAAACCTTTGAATCAAGCTTTACAGTGGATTCGTTACCCCATCCCAAACAAAAAGGATTTGCTTAATAGGTTAAACTCAGCAAATATTTTTTCAAAATTTGATATGAAGTCGGGTTTTTGGCAAATTCAAATCACTGAATCAGACCGATATAAAACAGCTTTTACAGTTCCATTCGGGCAATATGAATGGAATGTAATGCCTTTTGGTCTGAAAAATGCCCCTTCCGAATTTCAGAAAATCATGAATGATATTTTCAACCCATACTCAAACTTTGCAATCGTTTATATTGATGATGTCTTAATTTTTTCCCAGACTCTGGATGAACATTTCAAACATGTTAAAACTTTTATGTACATCATAAAAAAATGGACTTGCTGTTTCTAAACCAAAAATTGTTCTTTTTCAAACAAAAATCCGATTTCTGGGTCACATAATTTTCCAGGGAACAATAACTCCTATTGAAAGATCAATTTTGTTTGCAGAAAAGTTTCCAGATTATATCCTCGATAAACCTCAGCTCCAGAGGTTCCTAGGATGTCTCAACTATGTTTCAAATTTCATTCCGAATCTTAACAATCTCCTTAAGCCCCTCCATGATAGGCTTAAGAAAAATCCTCCACCTTGGACAGATAAACATTCGGATATTATCAGATTTCTTAAAACCAAAGTCCACAATCTTCCATGTCTTTACCTGCCCATTCCTCATGCATTCAAAATAGTAGAAACTGATGCATCAGATTTAGGATATGGTGGTATTCTAAAACAAAAACTGCATGATAAAGAATGTATCATTGCATTTACATCCAAGCACTAGAATATTACTCAACAAAAATATTCCACAATCAAAAAAAAAATTTTAGTCATTGTTTTATGCATCACAAAATTTCAATCCGACTTACTCAATCAAAAATTTTTAGTCCGAGTTGATTGCAAATCAGCTAAAGATGTGTTACAAAATGATGTAAAAAATCTTGCATCAAAACAAATTTTTGCTAGATGGCAAGCAATTTTAAGTGTCTTTGATTTCGACATTGAGCATATCAAGGGTAACTCAAACTCTCTCCCTGACTTTCTCACACATGAATATTTGCAGGGAGATAATCAAGGAAAAGATGCCTAAAAAGGCAACATTAGCCTCGGTAAGAGGCAGAGGCATTCGCCTAGCCCTTCCTGGGCCGACTAAGAAATCTGGGTCAACTACCCCAACTGGGTCATCTACCCAACAACCTTCCCCTATAACCCAAGAGCCGACTGGGTCATCTACTCAGATCACAAAAAATGTAGTTGAGTCATTTACTCAACCCCCAAGTAGTCAAACAGCCAAACAAACAAAGGCAGATTATGCCTTCCCAATCCAAACCTTGTTGGCCTTACAAGATGCAGGCCTTACGAAGCTCCATAAAAAATCCTGGGCTGACATATGTGACAGCTCAGATGAAGATGAAATAGACCTTACCAAACTTATCTCACAAATGGCAACTCAAAAAACCATTTGCAATGACCCAAAAGGAAAAACAATTGCCCAAACAATGCCACCTCAATCAAACCAAACCCAGCCTGTCAACACTCAACTAAAACAACCATCCACATACATTTCAAAAAACAAGTTCTCATCTGTCCTTCTAATGGAACCCGAGTTTTGGGAAAAATCACCTTTTAAAGTTATTCCTAAAGTTTTTCCACCAGGATTCCATTTTAGACTAACAGCCTTGAACAAAACCAGACAGTTTTATGAATTCATATTAGTGGATTCAGATTCAGTCTCAATAAAACATTACAAAGATCCTAAAGATGCCACCAACATAACTCATTCAACCATTCAAATTCTAAATGTACTCACCCCTAATCAATTTGGTAAAAATCCAAACAATACTAAAAAATTCTCTAATCCTTATGACCCAATAGGATATTCTTATTGGGATTATGTGGATGCCTGGACAAGAGTATTTTGGTTACAAAATAATCAGAACAGACATTCTTGGCTCATTTATTTCAAGAAAAATACCAATTATCAATTCCCAAATTGGTTCTCCCAATGGTGGGATTACTTTGGTCCTCTACCAGAAATCTTGCCCCCACCTGCCGACGAGGGGTTCAAAATTTTCACCAAAAAATTTGACCAACAGGAAACAAGCATTCCTGCAGATCTTCAAATTTTTCTCTGTTTTCTCCCTGACCTGGGTATTCTCATGGCAGTACAGGTATGGTAAACAAGAACATCCAAAGGCACCACATATGCTTCAAAGGAATGCCTATGTAAAATGGTGGTCTCAGTTTGATGCCGCGATGGCCCATCCAGATAAAGTTCGAAATTGGTTTAAAGAGCACCCCAAGTTCACCAAACCATTCGACCATGAAGAATCAGTATTCCTCAACCAGAAAGCCCAAATTACAGCAGCCCTTGCAGGAGCCCAATCAAAAGAAACCTTAGCAAGACACCTTCAACAAATCATGCAGATGATCGAAGAAGACAAAAAACACAAAAATGATCCTACTCCCTCAGAAGAATCATCAAGTGATTACAATCAAAATAAAGACGATTGCTTTGGAATCAATCTAGGAGAAGAATAGATCTAAGCCAAATTTGCAAAAATCAAAATTGTATCAACTTGTACTGTACCAATAGTACCGGTTAATATAACCTGCACTATAGAAACGGTAATTTTCTCAACTATAAAAGGAGGCCACATTCTCATTGTAAGGCACCTGATGAGCGGATAATTTGTATGCTTTTTGGCATTGTTTTTAGTATGTTTTTAGTGTAATCTAGTTAGTTTTTAGTATATTTTTATTAGTTTTTAGCTAAAATTCACTTTTCTGGACTTTACTATGAGTTTGTGTGTTTTTCTGTGATTTCAGGTATTTTCTGGCTGAAATTGAGGGTCCTGAGCAAAAATCTGATTCCGAGACCAAAAAGGACTGCAGATGCTGTTGGATTCTGACCTCCCTGCACTCGAAATGGATTTTCTGGAGCTACAGAAGCCCAATTGGCGCGCTCTCAACGGCGTTGGAAAGTAGACATCCTGGGCTTTCCAGCAATATATGATAGTCCATACTTTGCCCAAGATTTGATGGCCCAAACCGGCGTAGCAATTCGGCCTCAGAAATTCCAGCGTTTAACGCTGGAACTGGCATGAAACTTGGAGTTAAACGCCCAAACTGGCATGAAAGCTGGCGTTTAACTCCAGAAAAGGTCTCTACACGAAATTGTTTCATTGCTCAACCCCAGCACACACCAAGTGGGCCCGGAAGTGGATTTTTAAGTCATTTACTCATCTCTGTACACCCTAGGTTACTAGTTTACTATTAATAGGATCTTTTGACATTGTATCTGTACCTCATGACACTTTACACCTTTCTTTGTGTACTTTCCATGGCATGAGTCTCTAAACCCCATGGTTGGGGGTGAGGAGCTCGTCTGTGTCTTGATGGATTAATGCAATTGCTACTGTTTCTCATTCAATCATGCTTGCTTCCATTCTAAGATAATACTTGTTCTCAACCCGGATGAATGTGATGATCCGTGACAATCATCATCATTCTCAACTACGAACGTGTGCCTGACAACCACCTCCGTTCTACCTTAGATTAAGTAGTTATCTCTTGGATTCTTTAATCGGAATCTTCGTGGTATAAGCTAGAACTGATGGCGGCATTCAAGAGAATCCGGAAGGTCTAAACCTTGTCTGTGGTATTTTGAGTAGGATTCAATGATTGAGTGACTGTGACGAGCTTCAAACTCCTAGCAGGCGGGGCGTTAGTGACAGACGCAAAAGAATCACTGGATTCTATTCCGGCCTGACCGAGAACCGACAGATGAATTCCGCGTGCTGTGACAGAGCATATGCAATCGTTTTCACTGAGAGGATGGGAGGTAGCCATTGACAACAGTGAAACCCTACATACAGCTTGCCATGGAAGGAGTCTTGCGTGTTTGAAGAAGAAGACAGTAGAAAAGCAGAGATTCAGAAGATGGAGCATCTCCAAAACCTCAACCTATTCTCCTTACTGCGAAACAAGTAATCATTTCATGTTCTTTTGTTCTTTTTTCACAATCAATCCTGATAATTTCTGATATCCTGACTAAGATTTACAAGATAACCATAGCTTGTTTCAAGCCGACAATCTCCGTGGGATCGACCCTTGCTCACGCAAGGTATTACTTGGACGACCCAGTGCACTTGCTGGTTAGTTGTGCGGAGTTGCAAAAGTGTGATTGCAATTTCGTGCACCAAGTTTTTGGCGCCGTTGCCGGGGATTGTTGAGTTTGGACAACTGACGGCTTATCTTGTTGCTTAGATTAGGACTTTTTTTTTTATTTTTTATTTTTGTGGTTTAGAGTCTTTTAGTTGAGTCTAGTTTCATATTTTAAGTTTGGTGTCAATTGCATACTTTTGTTTTTCTTTTAATTTTCGATTTTGCATGTTCTTAGTCCCTTTTTGATCCATAAAAATTCTAAGTTTGGTGTCCTCTTTTTGTTTTTCCCTTAAAATTTTTCGAAAATTTGTGTTTGATTTTCTAAAAATTTTAAGTTTGGTGTCTTTTTGTGTTTTTCTCTTTCCTCTTTTCAAAATCAAATTTTTTTCATAAAATTTTTCAATCATATCTTTCTAATTGCTATTTTCAAAATCTTTTTAATTAACTCATTGATTCAGTTTTCAATTTGCTTTGATCTTGTTTTCTTTTTCATTTTCGAATTTTTATTTTTATTTTATTGTTTTATTCTATTTTTTTCGTTAATTCAAAAAAAAAAAACAAAATTTATCCCCTTGCAATCATTATCATTTCCCTTTTGTCCATTATGGACTTAAGTGGGATCAATCAGTCCAAAAGGACTCTGGGGTCATATGCTAACCCCATTACAGCTGCATATGGGAGTAGCATCTGTACACCTCCCATCAAAGCAAGCAGCTTTGAACTAAATCCTCAACTCATTATCATAGTGCAGCAAAATTGCCAGTATTCCGGTCTTCCACAGGAAGAACCTACTGAGTTTCTGTCACAGTTTTTACAAATTGCTGACACAGTACATGATAAAGAGGTAGATCAGGATGTCTACAGACTATTACTGTTTCCATTTGCTGTAAAAGATCAAGCAAAAAGGTGGTTGAATAACCAACCTACAGCAAGCATAAAGACATGGAAACAGTTGTCAGACAAATTCCTGAATCATTTTTACCCTCCTAAGAGGATGACACAGCTAAGGCTGGACATCCAAGGCTTTAAACAAGAGGATAATGAATCCCTTTACAATGCCTGGGAGAGGTATAGAGGTATGCTAAGGAAATGTCCCTCTGAAATGTTTTCAGAGTGGGTACAGTTAGACATTTTCTACTATAGGCTTACAGAAAAAGCTCAGATGTCTTTAGACCACTCAGCTGGTGGATCTATACACATGAGGAAGACAATTGAAGAAGCTCAAGAGCTTATAGACACTGTTGCTAGAAACCAACATTTGTACTCTAGCAATGAGTTCTCTCCAAAAGAGGAAGTCATGGCAGTAGTCACTGACCCTAGTCCTCAAGAACAGATAATTGAGCTTAATCAACAATTGCTCCTGATAACAGAACAGTTAGCAGACTTTAAAGAAATGCTCCATGAAACTAAAGTTGCTAACAAGAGCATAGAACTGCAGTTGAAGCAAGCAAAACAGCAAATATCCAAACAGATAACAGAGGAATGTCAAGCAGTTCAACTGAGGAGTGGGAAGACACTGAATAACACTGCTCAGAAGAGCAAAAAGCCAAACAAGGAACAATTGACAGAGGACAACCAAACCACTGTGCAAAATCCCTCTGAGGACAGTAAGAGCTCAGAGAGGAATATTATTGGCGTTCAAACGCCAGAAAGGGAAGGAAACCTGGCGTTAAACGCCCATTCCTTGCCCAGTTCTGGCGTTCAAACGCCAGAAAAGGGGGAAAAGTTGGCGTTAAACGCCCATTTTCCACCCAATCCTGGCGTTCAGACGCCTAAGGGGGATCAGACACCTGAAAGTGCTGACAGTAATCCCTCTAACAAGGCTTCTTCAACCACTTCTATAAGGAATAAACCTGCAGCATCTAAGGTTGAAGAATATAAAGCCAAAATGCCTTATCCTCAAAAACTCCGCCAAGCGGAACAGGATAAGCAATTTGCCCGCTTTGCAGACTATCTAAGGACTCTTGAAATAAAGATTCCGTTTGCAGAGGCACTTGAGCAAATACCTTCTTATGCTAAGTTCATGAAAGAGATCTTAAGTCATAAGAAGGATTGGAGAGAAACTGAAAAAGTGTTTCTCACCGAAGAATGCAGTGCAGTCATTTTAAAGAGCTTACCAAAAAAGCTTCAAGATCCAGGAAGCTTTATGATACCATGCACATTAGAAGGTGCCTGCACCAAGACAGTCCTATGTGATCTTGGAGCAAGCATCAATCTAATACCTGCATCCACTATCAGAAAGCTTGGGTTGACTGGAGAAGTCAAACCAACCCGGATATGCCTCCAACTTGCTGATGGCTCCATTAAATACCCATCAGGCATAATTGAGGACATGATTGTCAAGGTTGGGCCATTCGCCTTTCCCACTGACTTTGTAGTGCTGGAAATGGAGGAGCACAAGAGTGCAACTCTCATTCTAGGAAGACCTTTCCTAGCAACTGGACGAACTCTCATTGATGTACAAAAAGGGGAAGTAACCTTGAGAGTCAATGAGGATGAGTTCAAGTTGAATGCTGTAAAAGCTATGCAGCATCCAGACACACCAAATGACTGCATGGGCGCTGACATTATTGACTCTCTGGTAGAAGAGATCAATATGACTGAAAGCCTAGAATCAGAGCTTGAGGACATCTTCAAAGATGCTCAACCTGATCAAGAAGAACTAGAGGAAGCAAAGGAATTTTCGAAAATTCCTCAGGAGGAGGATAAGCCTCCCAAACCTGAACTCAAGCCAATACCACCATCCCTGAAATATGCATTTCTGGGAGGGGGTGAAACTTTTCCAGTGATTATAAGCTCTGCTTTAAATCCACAGGAAGAGGAAGCACTGATTCAAGTGCTAAGGACACACAAGACAGCTCTTGGGTGGTCCATAAGTGACCTTAAGGGCATTAGCCCAGCTAGATGCATGCACAAGATCCTATTGGAGGATAATGCCAAACCAGTGGTCCAACCACAGAGGAGGCTAAATCCTGCCATGAAGGAGGTGGTGCAGAAAGAGGTCACTAAATTACTAGAGGCTGGGATTATTTATCCTATTTCTGATAGCCCCTGGGTGAGCCCTGTCCAAGTTGTTCCTAAAAAGGGAGGCATGACAGTGGTTCATAATGAAAAAAATGAACTGGTTCCTACAAGGACAGTCACAGGGTGGCGCATGTGTATTGACTACAGAAGGCTCAATACAGCCACCAGAAAGGATCATTTTCCTTTACCATTCATAGACCAAATGCTAGAAAGACTAGCTGGCCATGATTATTACTGCTTTTTGGATGGCTATTCAGGCTACAACCAAATTGCAGTAGATCCTCAGGACCAAGAGAAAACAGCATTCACTTGCCCTTCTGGCGTGTTTGCCTACAGGAGGATGCCTTTTGGTCTGTGCAATGCACCTGCAACCTTTCAGAGGTGCATGCTCTCTATCTTCTCAGATATGGTAGAGAAATTTCTGGAAGTCTTCATGGATGACTTCTCAGTATATGGAGACTCATTCAGCTCCTGTCTTAATCACCTAGCCCTTGTCCTGAAAAGGTGCCAAGAGACTAACCTGGTTTTAAACTGGGAGAAATGTCACTTTATGGTGACTGAAGGGATTGTCCTTGGGCATAAAATTTCAAGCAAGGGAATAGAGGTGGATAAGGCAAAGGTAGAGGTAATTGAAAAATTACCACCACCTGCCAATGTTAAGGCAATCAGAAGCTTTCTGGGGCATGCAGGATTCTACAAAAGGTTTATAAAGGATTTTTCAAAAATTGCAAAACCTCTGAGTAATCTGCTAGCTGCTGACACACCATTTGTGTTTGACACACAATGTCTGCAGGCATTTGAGACCCTGAAAGCTAAGCTGGTCACAGCACCAGTCATCTCTGCACCAGATTGGACATTGCCATTTGAATTAATGTGTGATGCCAGTGACCATGTCATTGGTGCAGTGTTGGGACAAAGGCATAACAAGCTTCTGCACGTCATTTACTATGCCAGCCGTGTTCTAAATGACGCACAGAAGAACTACACAACCACAGAAAAAGAGTTACTTGCAGTGGTCTATGCCATTGACAAGTTTAGATCCTATCTAGTAGGATCCAAAGTGGTTGTGTACACTGACCATGCTGCTCTTAAATACTTACTCACAAAGCAGGATTCAAAACCCAGGCTTATAAGATGGGTGTTGCTTCTGCAAGAGTTTGATATAGAAATAAGAGACAGAAAAGGGACGGAGAACCAAGTAGCTGATCATCTGTCCCGAATAGAACCAGTAGCTGGGGCGTCCCTCCCTTCTACTGAGATCTCTGAGACTTTCCCAGATGAGCAACTCTTTGCCATTCAGGAAGCTCCATGGTTTGCAGATATTGCAAATTATAAAGCTGTGAGGTTCATACCCAAAGAGTACAGCTACGTGCAGAGAAAGAAATTAATTTCAGATGCTAAGTACTACCTCTGGGATGAACCATATCTCTTTAAGAGATGTGCTGACGGAGTGATCCGCAGATGTGTACCCAGAGAAGAAGCACAGAGGATCCTATGGCATTGCCATGGATCACAGTATGGAGGACATTTTGGAAGTGAGCGAACAACCACTAAAGTCCTCCAATGTGGCTTCTACTGGCCTACTCTCTATAAAGATTCCCGAGAGTTTGTGCGTAACTGTGACAGTTGCCAAAGAACTGGCAACTTGCCTCATGGATATGCCATGCCTCAACAAGGGATATTAGAGATAGAATTGTTTGATGTATGGGGAATTGACTTCATGGGACCATTTCCACCATCATACTCAAACACTTACATTCTGGTGGCAGTGGACTATGTATCTAAATGGGTAGAAGCAATTGCTACACCCACTAATGATACCAAGACCGTACTGAAATTCCTCCAGAAAAACATCTTCAGCAGATTTGGTGTTCCCAGAGTATTAATCAGTGACGGAGGCACTCATTTCTGTAACAAACAGCTATACTCTGCTATGGTTAGATATGGAATTAGCCACAAAGTGGCAACTCCGTATCATCCACAGACAAATGGGCAAGCTGAGGTCTCTAACAGAGAACTAAAAAGAATCCTGGAACGGACTGTGATGGCCCGAAGAAAGGATTGGGCAAAGAGCTTGGATGATGCTCTGTGGGCATACAGAACAGCATTCAAGACTCCTATAGGGACCTCTCCATACCAACTGGTATATGGGAAGGCCTGTCATTTGCCTGTGGAACTGGAACATAAAGCCTACTGGGCAACCAGATTCCTAAACAATGATGCACAGTTAGCTGGTGAAAAAAGACTGCTCCAGCTAAATGAGCTAGAGGAGTTCAGACTCAATGCCTTTGAAAATGCAAAAATTTATAAGGAAAAGGCAAAGAAATGGCATGACAAGAAGTTGTCAACCAGAGTCTTTGAGCCAGGACAAAAAGTCCTGCTCTTCAACTCTAGGCTCAGACTGTTTCCAGGAAAACTCAAATCCCGGTGGAGGGGTCCGTATGTGATTACAGGAGTGTCACCATATGGATATGTTGAGCTTCAGGATATTGATTCTGACAAAAAGTTCATTGTCAATGGACAGAGAATCAAACATTATCTTGAAGGCAATTTTGAGCAGGAATGCTCAAAACTGAGACTTGAGTGATTCTCAGTGAAAGTCCAGCTAAAGACAGTAAAGAAGCGCTTGCTGGGAGGCAACCCAGTCATTAGGAAGTTGTATGAATTGTTCTTATAGAGGCAAGTATCAAAAATGAAGGAATTCACAGAGTTACAGAAGGATTCAGCTCAAAAAGCAGAGAAAAAGAGCTTACTGGCGAAAAAACGCCAGTAAGGGGCATTTTGGGCGTTAAATGCCAGAATGGGTACCATTCTGGGCGTTTAACGCCAGGAATGGTGCCATTTTGGGCGTTAAACGCCAGAATGGGCACCATTCTGGGCGTTTAACGCCAGGTGTGCAGCATCCTGGGCGTTCAGAAAAACGCCCAGTGCTAAAGGATTTCTGGCGTTTAACGCCAGCCAGGGCACCTGGCTGGGCGTTAAACGCCCAAAAGGGGTGCCAATTGGGCGTTAAACGCCTGAATGAGTGCCATTCTGGGCGTTTAACGCCAGAAAGGTGGGGGGACCACAATTTTGTTTTCAAATCAGATTTTTTCAAACTTTCCTTTTCTCACCCATATTTTTCTACAAAAATACATTTCAATCTCTCATTATTCACTTTCAAATTTTCAAAAATTTAAAATCATTCTTCAAATCATTCCCAAATTTTGTTCAAAAACTCACACTTCTTTCAATTTCTTTCCATATCTCCTCAAATCTCCTTTCAAATTTTTCTTTTTTTTCGAAAATCTCTCCCCCCACTCTATAAATAAACGTTTGCCACCCCTCATTCCCCACACCATTTGAATTTCCTCTTCCTCTCTCTCTCTTCTCTTCTTTCTTTTCTTTTTGCTTGAGGACAAGCAAACCTCTAAGTTTGGTGTGCTTTTCCGTGATCACTAAGCCAAGATTCATCAAGATCATGGCTCCTAAAGGAAAACAAACCAATTTAAGAGGAAAGAAAGAGACTAATCCAAAGAATCTTTGGAATCAAGAGAAGTTCTTAACCAAAGAACATGAAGACCATTATCACAAAATAATGGGTCTGAGGTCAGTGATCCCGGAAGTCAAATTTGATCTGAAAGAAGATGAATATCCGGGGATCCAAGAGCAAATTTGAAACAGAGGATGGGAAGTTCTGACCAATCCTGAAATAAAGGTTGGAAGGAACATGGTTCAGGAATTCTACTCTAATCTGTGGCTAACAGATAAGCAAAGAATGACTGGAACTGCTTACCATACCTACAGAACCATGGTCAGAGGGAAAGTTATGTACTTCCATCTGGACAAAATAAGAGAAATCTTCAAACTACCTCAACTGCAAGATGATCCTGATTCCTTCAATAGGAGGATGGTGAGAGTAGATAAAGGGTTGGATCAAGTTCTAGAGGACATATGCCTCCCTGGGACTAAGTGGATAACCAATTCAAAGGGTGTCCCAAACCAACTCAAGAGGGGAGACCTCAAACCAATTGCAAGAGGTTGGCTAGACTTTATTGGGCGTTCCATATTGCCCACTAGCAACCGTTCTGAGGTCACCATCAAGAGAGTAGTGATGATTCATTGCATTATGCTTGGAAAAGACGTGGAGGTCCATCATGTGATTGCTTGTGAGATCTACACAATTGCAAATAAGAATTCCACTGAAGCCAAATTGGCTTATCCAAGCCTGATCTCCTTGCTCTGTAAAGAGGCTGGGGTAAAGATGGGAGTAGATGAGTTCATACCCATTGAACACCCAATCACCAAGAAGTCAATGGAAGGACAAGTGCAAGACAACTCTATCAAGAGGAGGGCGCAGGAATTCCTCCCTGAATTTCCAAGAATTGACTACTGGACCAGCCTAGAAGCATCTATCACCAAGTTGCAAGAGACTATGGAGCAACTGAAGGAAGAACAGCAGAATCAGAACTGCATGCTCTGCAAATTGCTGAAGGAACAAGAGAAGCAAGGGCGTGAACTCCAAGAGTTGAAACGCCAAAAGCTCTCCTCTCAAGCTGAGGGAGCATCCACTTCTCAAAATCAAGGTTGTTGAGTCCTAACTCTGTGAAAACCTCTATCATTAGGAGCCTATGTTTTTGTGTTTTCTTTCTTTTGTTTTGTTTTCTATTTTTATTTTTTTTCTAGTCTCATCTTATATTTATCTTTGAGTCTTGTTCTTAATTCATAATTAATAAAATTGAAATTTTGTGCCTTAAAGCTATAAATGTCCTATGAATCCATCACCTCTCTTAAATGAAAAAATGCTTTAATCACAAAAGAACAAGAAGTACAGGATTTCGAAATTTATCCTTGAAACTAGTTGAATTAGCTTGATGTGGTGACAATACTTTTTGTTTTCTGAATGAATGCTTGAACAGTGCATATGTCTCTTGAATTTGTTGTTTTGAGAATGTTAAAATTGTTGGCTCTTGAAAGAATGAGGAAAAAGAGAACTGTTATTGAGGATCTGAAAAAATCATCAGATTGATTCTTGAAGCAAGAAAAACCAGTGAAAAAAAAAAGAAAAAAAATAAAGTTGTGATCCAAGGCAACAAGAGTGTGCTTAAGAACCCTGGACACCTCTAATTGGGGACTTTAGCAAAGCTAAGTCACAATCTGAAAGGGTTCACCCAATTATGTGTCTGTGGCATGTATGTATCCGGTGGTAATACTGGAAGACAGAGTGCTTTGGGCCACAGCCAAGACTCATACACTAGCTATGTTCAAGAATCATTATACTCAACTAAGAGAATCAATAACACTATCTGAGTTCTGAGTTCTTATAGATGCCAATCATTTTGAACTTCAAGGGATAGAGTGAGATGCCAAAACTGTTCGGAGGCAAAAAGCTACTAGTCCCGCTCATCTAATTGGAGCTATGTTTCCTTGATATTTTGGAGTCTATAGTATATTCTCTTCTTTTTATCCTATTTGATTTTCAGTTGCTTGGGGACAAGCAACAATTTAAGTTTGGTGTTGTGATGAGCGGATAATTTGTATGCTTTTTGGCATTGTTTTTAGTATGTTTTTAGTGTAATCTAGTTAGTTTTTAGTATATTTTTATTAGTTTTTAGCTAAAATTCACTTTTCTGGACTTTACTATGAGTTTGTGTGTTTTTCTGTGATTTCAGGTATTTTCTTGCTGAAATTGAGGGTCCTGAGCAAAAATCTGATTCCGAGACCAAAAAGGACTGCAGATGCTGTTGGATTCTGACCTCCCTGCACTCGAAATGGATTTTCTGGAGCTACAGAAGCCCAATTGGCGCGCTCTCAACGGCGTTGGAAAGTAAACATCCTGGGCTTTCCAGCAATATATGATAGTTCATACTTTGCCCAAGATTTGATGGCCCAAACCGGCGTAGCAATTCGGCCTCAGAAATTCCAGCGTTTAACGCTGGAACTGGCATGAAACTTGGAGTTAAACGCCCAAACTGGCATGAAAGCTGGCGTTTAACTCCAGAAAAGGTCTCTACACGAAATTGTTTCATTGCTCAACCCCAGCACACACCAAGTGGGCCCGGAAGTGGATTTTTAAGTCATTTACTCATCTCTGTACACCCTAGGTTACTAGTTTACTATTAATAGGATCTTTTGACATTGTATCTGTACCTCATGACACTTTACACCTTTCTTTGTGTACTTTCCATGGCATGAGTCTCTAAACCCCATGGTTGGGGGTGAGGAGCTCGTCTGTGTCTTGATGGATTAATGCAATTGCTACTGTTTCTCATTCAATCATGCTTGCTTCCATTCTAAGATAATACTTGTTCTCAACCCGGATGAATGTGATGATCCGTGACAATCATCATCATTCTCAACTACGAACGTGTGCCTGACAACCACCTCCGTTCTACCTTAGATTAAGTAGTTATCTCTTGGATTCTTTAATCGGAATCTTCGTGGTATAAGCTAGAACTGATGGCGGCATTCAAGAGAATCCGGAAGGTCTAAACCTTGTCTGTGGTATTCTGAGTAGGATTCAATGATTGAGTGACTGTGACGAGCTTCAAACTCCTAGCAGGCGGGGCGTTAGTGACAGACGCAAAAGAATCACTGGATTCTATTCCGGCCTGACCGAGAACCGACAGATGAATTCCGCGTGCTGTGACAGAGCATATGCAATCGTTTTCACTGAGAGGATGGGAGGTAGCCATTGACAACGGTGAAACCCTACATACAGCTTTCCATGGAAGGAGTCTTGCGTGTTTGAAGAAGAAGACAGTAGAAAAGCAGAGATTCAGAAGATGGAGCATCTCCAAAACCTCAACCTATTCTCCATTACTGCGAAACAAGTAATCATTTCATGTTCTTTTGTTCTTTTTTCACAATCAATCCTGATAATTTCTGATATCCTGACTAAGATTTACAAGATAACCATAGCTTGCTTCAAGCCGACAATCTCCGTGGGATCGACCCTTGCTCACGCAAGGTATTACTTGGACGACCCAGTGCACTTGCTGGTTAGTTGTGCGGAGTTGCATAAGTGTGATTGCAATTTCGTGCACCATCACCCTTTTCATTTTACAAAAACATAGAGAGAAGTTAGTGAGAGACGCTCTGAGAGTTCCCCTTGTAAGCTCTCCAGCTCTTCTTCCCTCTTCTCCCTTTTCAGATCATTTAATAAAAATCTCTTATTCAGTTCTTCATTTTCGTGTTTCCATATTTACATTTCTGCAACTGCATATGCGTGCGGACTACCGCCACATCTAACTACATAACTAACCTGCATATGCGTGCGGACTACCGCCGCATCTAACTTCATATTTACTTTCTTGCTCTTGCATTTATCATACTGCATTCATATTAACGTTTACTTTTGATCCTTCTTCCCCTTTTCCCTCCTTGATCCGCTTCGGGCCATCTGGTATCAGAGCCTGATGGGGAAGTAGGAATATACATATTATCATTAAACTATCTCTGAAATTCATGGATCTGGGATTTTACTTTTCATGTTCTTATTTACTGTTCATTTTGTACATAAGAAACAACACTTTAAATCTGGAAGTACAGGCCGTTTAATCTTATCACTCAAAGGGGCTGTAGCAGTAAGACCCTGGAATTCGGGCAGTAAGGCTAACTTGATGATGTCCCTAAAAGTGATAATGGTCCAAACGTAAGAACTCCTGGTGGCTATAGATTTAAAGGATTATTAGTTAAAAAAAAGAGTTAAAAATCCAGATTCAAAAATTTGAGTGATAGTTTAGTGATAATATATATGTTCTCTCTGAACCAAAGGAGGGCCATGATATCAGATTTTATGTAATCATGTCTAAACTCTTTCGCTCTCTCTCTAGACGCCTTTCCTTTTCTTCACCGTCCTCTTCTTCCTCCTCTTCGATCCATTCCTCTTCCAATCCCCTTACTGAGAAAGTGACTCGTCCTGAGGAACTTTCCCCCAAATACAATATCTTTGAAGAAGTTTACTTCGAAGATATCAATCAAGCCATTGACAATTGGGAAATACCCAAAATCCCACAAGATGAGTTATATGTCCCTGATGATAACAAGAGAAAATCCGATTATATCATCAAAACCGCTGAAAATAATATTCCTATAGGACCCGATTCCGGTGAGAAATTCCATCTCTGACTAAACAATCTGTTAGAGAACATGCCCGTCATTACAGATATCTTCACATAGGGTGTGTCCAAGTTGCAGTCAAACCACTCATCCGAGAAGGTTTGAATGCCTCTATTCTCATGTGTCTTAGAGACATTAGACACAATGACTTCCAAGACTCCTTAATCGGAACAGTTGAAACAAGTCTAGGACATGGTCCAGTTTACTTCAACTGTTTCCCAAACAAGACGGTCAGCCTGTTAGACCTTAACATTCTTGACTCTCTTTTCCTAAACATTCGAATTCATGGTCTTAACATGAAAGAAGGTTCCATTCCAGCCGCTTTAATATATAGGATTCAATACAAGGTCATGAACACTTGTAACTCTAGAGTCCTTCTTAAGTCCCAAGATCGTGAAACCACTTTGTTTGTCACAGACATGACAAAGGCCAACGTCATGATCCCAAGGCTCATAAGATGGGATGAAATCGACCTCCCTCAATCATGGTCAATTGACCGAGCCATTCCAACGCAACCTAGACAAGCACCTCTTTTACGAGAAGTAAAACAAGATGAATCAGGGAAAGTAGAGATTTTCTTTGATAGACGAAACTCTTTTTCTTCTAGATCTGAAGCAGGACCATCTAATGATTTTGCTTCAGCAAGAAGATCTTTTTCAGTAACTTCCCAATCTCAGTTTTCAAAAATGTCGAGACCAGCCAATTCTGAAATACATATTTTGGGATTACAAAACAATTCAAGCATTTCTCAAGGAGTTTACCAAGAAGATGATGGTGATGTAGAATTTGAAGTTGAATCTTCTCATCAATCCCATCATTCTCCAACATATTCTTCTTTGAATGGTAAATGAATAACACAGAATTTGTTATAAACAGAGAAGCCTTACGTAAAAACCTTAACTCTGAAGAGTATGACCTCCAAAGAGAATGGTATTTACGTACTTATACAGCTTCTCAAATCTCATCATTCAAAGAAAAATATTACAAATTTTAAAATGATGTTAGAATGCATATTCCTTTTTTTGAATGGTTTCATGCTTATTCCATAAAAAACAACATTGACTATCCTTTTAAAACTAAACAAACTTCATTTTCAGCAAATGTTATTTCAACTTGGAAAGTCAAAATGGGAACTTAGTTAGATCTGAGTTTCCTCCAAAAGGAGCTTTTATTATTTCAAATACGGAAGGACATAATCCTGTTATGGCCTCTCCCTTTAAAACAAAGAATGTGGATGAAGCTGTCGCCCCTAAAGATATTAAAAATCTCATTGAACAATCAAATTATACCAACAGATTTTTACAATGCTTGGGTGACAACCTTTCATCTTCAGGATCTACTTTCTCCTTGAAAAATGTTTCTGAAGCATCTACTTCTAAAAGTATTGAGAAACCTCTTTTTAAACCTTTCAAAATAAGTAGCAAGGCTAAGCAAAGTCTTAAAACCTCCATTTTAAAACAACAATCTAGTGATTCGGAAGTTATTCAAAAGATTGACCAACTTTTGAATCCTTTTACTACTATCCCTGAAACTCCTACAAACTCGGGTGAATCTACTTCTCGTATTCAAACACGCTCATCTAAAGCTATTAATGCCCTTGGCCTTGAGTCCAATGAATCTTGCTCTGAGCAAAGTGATGATTCTGGCAAATCATCCCTCAAGATCAGCCCCATTTTGACCAACTCCCTAACCAAGTGGAAGGGTTTAACTAAACCCTCTACGTATGGTTATAATCGTGTATCCGCTCCAGATCTAGCTCTCGAAGAAAGAGAACTAGGTTTTGTTAGCTTCAATGCCAATAATGTCTATGAATGGAATATAGATGGCAAAACGGAATATAACATCATGAGTATGCTTCAGCATATGACAATGGTAGGCACAGCCTATCAAGCAGCCCATGACACCTCTGAAGAAGCTATAGCCAATGTTATTGTTTCTGGGTTTAGTGGCCAACTGAAGGGATGGTGGGATAACTACATTTCCGATAACCAAAAACACTCAATCTTTTCTGCCATAAAAGTCAATGACCAGAACGAACCCATCATTGGTGACGACGGGAAACCTATCCCCAATGCTGTCAATACCTTAATTTTTACCATAGCAAGCCACTTCATTGGTGATCCATCTCTTTGGAAAGACCGTTCTGCTGAGCTGCTTTCCAATCTCAGATGCAAAACTTTGTCTGACTTTTGATGGTATAAAGACACCTTTCTTACTAGGGTTTATACCAGAGAAGACAGTCAACAACCTTTCTGGAAAGAAAAATTCCTTGCTGGACTCCCCAAATCCCTTGGAGATAAAGTAAGGGACAAAATTCGTAGCTTAACCCCAGACGGAATAATACCCTATGATGAGTTAAGTTATGGCCAACTCATTTCTTTTATCCAAAAGGTTGCCCTAAAGATTTGTCAAGATGATAAAATCCAAAGGCAACTTGCTCGTGAGAAAACTCAAAATCGTATCGATTTGGGAACTTTCTGTGAACAATTTGGTCTTCCTGCTTGTCATCCAAGGAAATCTAAAAGACCTTCCAACTGAAAAATTTTTAAACCTAACCCTGAAAAGAATTTTAGAAGATTCAAAAAGGGTTTTCAAAAACCTAAAAATGAAACAGGTTTCCAAAAGAATTTCCAAAAGTATCCCCAAAAAAACCCCATTATTTGTTACACATGTAAAAAACCAGGACATGTTAGCAAATATTGTCGGTTAAAAGGAAAGATTAATAATCTGAACCTTGATCCTCAGATTGAGGAACAGATTAATAATCTTATGATTGAGAGTTCAGAATCTTCTGATGATAATATCAACAATATCCAAGTTGATGATGTTGAGTCATCCTCAGATTCAGATATCAAGCAAATTAATGTTTTATCCAAAGATCAAGATCTCTTATTTGATGCTATCGAGGCTATTGACAATCCAGAACAAAAGAAAGACTTTCTTTTGAAACTAAAAAGATCTTTACAAAAGGAGAAAAAACCCAAAAATTTGGTCCTTAACAATAAATATGATGTCAAATCTATTTTCAAAAGATTAGAAAAACAAGTTATTCGTCCCATAACCATTCAGGACCTCCAAACTGAGGTTAACAATCTTAAGAGAGAAATCCAGGAAATCAAAAGAAACCAAAACGATCATCACCTCATTCTCTCGCAATTAGTACAAGAAGAAGAATCTGGTGATGAAGATCTTGGTTCTCTTTTAAACCAAACTGAGTGCTCTAAGGAACAAGAAAATAAAATTTCTAACGACAACGAGGTAAAAGAAATTTTGAGAATAATAAATGTATTCTCCTTCATGAAACATCGTGTTAATGTCCAAATTGTCGTTAAAGATTTTATTTTTGACACCATTGCACTCTTTGATTCAGGTGCAGATTCAAACTGTATTAAGGAAGGTCTGGTCCCCACAAAATATTTCGAAAAAACTACTGAACGCCTTAGCTCAATAACGGGTGAAAGGCTAAGTATCAATTTTAAAATAACCAATGTCTTTATTGAAAAGGGAAATATCAGAATTCCCACCGATTTCATCATAGCAAAAGATATAAAAAATGATGTAGTTTTGGGGACACCTTTCATAAATCTATTGTTTCCATATCTGGCAGATTTTCCTGGACTTACCTCTTTTGTAGGAGGACAAGTAACTTTCTTTGAGTTCCTAGACTCACCAAAGCAAAGATCTCTAAACCTAATTGAATCCAAAACCAAACAGATTTGTTTTCTAAAAGAAGAAATCTCTTTCAAAACCCTTGAATCACAGCTTTCTCAACCAAAGATTCAAGAAAAAATAAAAAATCTTTTAAATCAAATTGAAAAATCTATTTGTTCTGATTTGCCTCATGCCTTCTGAGATAGGAAAGAACACATTGTTGATCTTCCATATGAAAAGGATTTCAAAGAATCAAAAATCCCTACAAAAGCCTGCCCCATTCAAATGAATGAGCAGCTTTTGCAGCATTGTCAACAAGAAATTAAAGATATTTTGGATAAAAAGTTAATCCGTCTTAGCAAAAGTCCTTGGTCTTGCTCTGCTTTTTATGTTAATAAACAAGTTGAGATAGAAAGAGGAACTCCCAGGCTTGTCATCAATTACAAACCTTTGAATCAAGCTTTACAGTGGATTCGTTACCCCATCCCAAACAAAAAGGATTTGCTTAATAGGTTAAACTCAGCAAATATTTTTTCAAAATTTGATATGAAGTCGGGTTTTTGGCAAATTCAAATCACTGAATCAGACCGATATAAAACAGTTTTTACAGTTCCATTCGGGCAATATGAATGGAATGTAATGCCTTTTGGTCTGAAAAATGCCCCTTCCGAATTTCAGAAAATCATGAATGATATTTTCAACCCATACTCAAACTTTGCAATCGTTTATATTGATGATGTCTTAATTTTTTCCCAGACTCTGGATGAACATTTCAAACATGTTAAAACTTTTATGTACATCATCCAAAAAAATGGACTTGCTGTTTCTAAACCAAAAATTGTTCTTTTTCAAACAAAAATCCGATTTCTAGGTCACATAATTTTCCAGGGAACAATAACTCCTATTGAAAGATCAATTTTGTTTGCAGAAAAATTTCCAGATTATATCCTCGATAAACCTCAGCTCCAGAGGTTCCTAGGATGTCTCAACTATGTTTCAGATTTCATCCCGAATCTTAACAATCTCCTTAAACCCCTCCATGATAGGCTTAAGAAAAATCCTCCACCTTGGACAGATAAACATTCGGATATTATCAGATTTCTTAAAACCAAAGTCCACAATCTTCCATGTCTTTACCTGCCCATTCCTCATGCATTCAAAATAGTAGAAACTGATGCATCAGATTTAGGATATGGTGGTATTCTAAAACAAAAACTGCATGATAAAGAATGTATCATTGCATTTACATCCAAACACTGGAATATTACTCAACAAAAATATTCCACAATCAAAAAAGAAATTTTACCCATTGTTTTATGCATCACAAAGTTTCAATCCGACTTACTCAATCAAAAATTTTTAGTCCGAGTTGATTGCAAATCAGCTAAAGATGTGTTACAAAATGATGTAAAAAATCTTGCATCAAAACAAAATTTTGCTAGATGGCAAACAATTTTAAGTGTCTTTGATTTCGACATTGAGCATATCAAGGGTAACTCAAACTCTCTCCCTGACTTTCTCACACGTGAATATTTGCAGGGAGATAATCAAGGAAAAGATGCCTAAAAATGTAACATTAGCCTCGGTAAGAGGCAGAGGCATTCGCCTAGCCCTTCCTGGGCCGACTAAGAAATCTGGGTCAACTATCCCAACTAGGTCATCTACCCAACAACCTTCCCCTATAACCCAAGAGCCGACTGGGTCATCTACTCAGATCACAAAAAATGTAGTTGAGTCATCTACTCAACCCCCAAGTAGTCAAACAGCCAAACAAACAAAGGCAGATTATGCCTTCCCAATCCAAACCTTGTTGGCCTTACAAGATGCAGGCCTTACGAAGCTCCATAAAAAATCCTGGGCTGACATATGTGACAGCTCAGATGAAGATGAAATAGACCTTACCAAACTTATCTCACAAATGGCAACTCAAAATACCATTTGCAATGACCCAAAAGGAAAAATAATTGCCCAAACAATGCCACCTCAATCAAACCAAACCCAGCCTGTCAACACTCAACTAAAACAACCATCCACATACATTTCAAAAAACAAGTTCTCATCTGTCCTTCTAATGGAACCCGAGTTTTGGGAAAAATCACATTTTAAAGTTATTCCTAAAGTTTTTCCACCAGGATTCCATTTTAGACCAACAGCCTTGAACAAAACCAGACAGTTTTATGAATTCATATTAGTGGATTCAGATTCAGTCTCAATAAAACATTACAAAGATCCTAAAGATGCCACCAACATAACTTATTCAACCATTCAAATTCTAAATGTACTCACCCCTAATCAATTTGGTAAAAATCCAAACAATACTAAAAAATTCTCTAATCCTTATGACCCGATAGGATATTCTTATTGGGATTATGTGGATGCCTGGACAAGAGTATTTTGGTTACAAAATAATCAGAACAGACATTCTTGGCTCATTTATTTCAAGAAAAATACCAATTATCAATTTCCAAATTGGTTCTCCCAATGGTGGGATTACTTTGGTCCTCTACCAGAAATCTTGCCCCCACCTGCCGACGAGGGGTTCAAAATTTTCACCAAAAAATTTGACCAACAGGAAACAAGCATTCCTGCAGATCTTCAATTTTTCTCTGTTTTCTCCCTGACCTGGGTATTCTCATGGCAGTACAGGTATGGTAAACAAGAACATCCAAAGGCACCACCTATGCTTCAAAGGAATGCCTATGTAAAATGGTGGTCTCAGTTTGATGCCGCGATGGCCCATCCAGATAAAGTTCGAAATTGGTTTAAAGAGCACCCCAAGTTCACCAAACCATTCGACCATGAAGAATCAGTATTCCTCAACCAGAAAGCCCAAATTGCAGCAGCCCTTGCAGGAGCCCAATCAAAAGAAACCTTAGCAAGACACCTTCAACAAATCATGCAGATGATCGAAGAAGACAAAAAACACAAAAATGATCCTACTCCCTCAGAAGAATCATCAAGTGATTACAATCAAAATAAAGACGATTGCTTTGGAATCAATCTAGGAGAAGAATAGATCTTAAGCCAAATTTGCAAAAATCAAATTTGTATCAACTTGTACTGTACCAATAGTACCGGTTAATATAACATACACTATAGAAACAGTGATTTTCTCAACTATAAAAGGAGGCCACATTCTCATTGTAAGGCACCATTTTCATTTTACAAAAACATAGAGAGAAGTTAGTGAGAGACGCTCTGAGAGTTCCCCTTGTAAGCTCTCCAGCTCTTCTTCCCTCTTCTCCCTTTTCAGATCATTTAATAAAAATCTCTTATTCAGTTCTTCATTTTCGTGTTTCCATATTTACATTTCTGCAACTGCATATGCGTGCGGATTACCGCCACATCTAACTACATAACTAACCTGCATATGCGTGCGGACTACCGCCGCATCTAACTTCATATTTACTTTCTTGCTCTTGCATTTATCATACTGCATTCATATTAACGTTTACTTTTGATTCTTCTTCCCCTTTTCCCTCCTTGATCCGCTTCGGGCCATCTGATATATATATATATATATATATATATATATATATATATATATATATATATATATATATATATATATATATATATATATATATGAGTTTGGATGCAAATTTGTAGTTTGATTGCTTATTATGGTGATTGATATGAAAATTGGCCAAAGGTCGTGATTGGAGGCATTTCGGTAAATTGATTGATAATTTATTGAGTGAGATTGTAGCCGAAAGCCATAATTAGATGAATTATGCATTGGCATGCTTGATGTTGGGTGATGTGTGTTGATTTTATGAATTAATGTTGTTGTTGAGATGGTTAATTGATTTGGAATTGGTGAATTGGGTCTTAGATTGCTAGGATACGATTGAGAGTTGAAAATTGACTATAGAGAGTGTCAAAGATTGGTTTATGTTGAGTTTTGGGATGAAATAAATTGGGAATTGGTAAAATTACACTTAAGTGAAAAATTGTGTAAAAATATATTTTTGACAAACTTCAACGGGCTATAACTTGGTGTTCGGAGTTTGAAGTCAAGTAAAAATTATCTTAAATTAAAGATGACAATAAGAGCTTTAAAACCGTCTAAGAATGAAGGAAACCAAATTTTTTAGCAAGTCATGCGCATTTAAAAACTGGTGTAAAAAACTAAAATGGCAGTTTGCAAAAAACTCAAAAAATTTGGCCTGTGCACGCGCGCGCAGAGGCGTGCGTGCGTACTACACAGAATGAGTGTTCAGCTCGTGCGTACGCACACCAAGAAGAGAAAATTTTACATTGTGCGTACGCATAGGGTGGTGCGTACGCACCTGACGAGAATTGCAGTCTGATCTGTGCGTGTGCACAGGAGTGTCGTGCGCACACACTCTGTTTTGTTAAATAACCCTGTTTTTGTGATTGTTCCGCCTTTCCGGCGTGGCTGTAATCCTCTTTAATCTCCGTACGGAATTAAATAACTGATAATTATGCTTTGAATACACTAGGGAATGATATGACGAATTAAATTAATTTATTACCGGATAAGCACTTAGTTAACCGAAGAAAATTGTTGTGGTGATGGAGGTCTTATACCGCCCTCGGTGTTATCCCACTCACAAGAAGACGAATTTGAGTACTTGATAAGTAATTAGGATTAATAAATTTAATAACTTATGAAATTTATTAAAGTCAATTATTATAACTAATTGTGGTTTGAATGACTGATTTGGCAAAGATGTTGGTCTTATCCCGCTTGCGTATTGATCTGGCATTTGCACCGGGTAAGGACAGTGGTTTCATCTCGCTTGTTTCATGGTTACGGTGTTACGTGGGGACGGTGGTTTCATCCCGCCCACATTTTCTTGGTGTGTGAAGTGTGGCGGGCACTATATCTCAAGAGTGTGTCGGGTACTATATCCCTAAAGTGTGAATGACACTATATCCCAAGAGTGTACCGGACACTATATCCCAAGAGTGTATCAGGCACTATATCAGATAACACAAGAAGATGATATCCAGATTAGCTAATAGATGTGTCGAATTCTGACAATTTAACCGACATGTGAGCTCACGGCCAATAGAATAGGCATGCATCATACTGCATTTAATTGCCGTTGTTTGAGTGTGCTCAATTGTCTTTGATTTTCCTATTTGCTTATCCTGATTAACTATTATCTGTATTACTTGCTTTCTAAATGTGTTTAACTTGCATTGTCAAGAGTGTGTCGGGTACTATATCCCTAAAGTGTGAATGACACTATATCCCAAGAGTGTACCGGACACTATATCCCAAGAGTGTATCAGGCACTATATCAGATAACACAAGAAGATGATATCCAGATTAGCTAATAGATGTGTCGAATTCTGACAATTTAACCGACATGTGAGCTCACGGCCAATAGAATAGGCATGCATCATACTGCATTTAATTGCCGTTGTTTGAGTGTGCTCAATTGTCTTTGATTTTCCTATTTGCTTATCCTGATTAACTATTATCTGTATTACTTGCTTTCTAAATGTGTTTAACTTGCATTGATTACTAAATGTCTTTGATACTACTGAATTGGATACTAAATTATTGAGTTGATCAATTGTGATATTGGATATTAAAGATGCTGAGAAGTGTTGGAAAAAGCTGAGACTTAGTGAATACACCCTATTTGGATTAGAAACAACCCTAGGTTTGAACTTTGTGAGTTTGGAGACTAGGATTGTCTAGTGAGTTTATATAATTTTATATAGTCTCTATTTGAAACTATTACTCTATTGGAAACCTTCGAATTCTCACCTGTTGTAAAAATTTCTGTTTTACAAATACACGACGTGACGCATCTTGTTGAATGTGCAAGATTCCTTTTCAGCAAAGCGAAGAAGACTAAGCTTTTGGAATTTATTTTGTTTTATGTAGTACATTTCTCTACGTTTGAATGCTGTATTATATATTCCTCTTAGAAATTTCATTTTAGAGAAACAGAATGTATTTGTTACTCTGGTGGCCAAGCTTACTGTGCCTAAGTGTGGCTAAAGGTTGACTAACCAGTAAATAAACGACACTTGACAAGCTGGTTGCAGATGCTTTTTTTCCCCTCTTCTTCGTATAAGAAAAAAGACATTATAAAAAAAAAAAGAAAAGAAAACCATCTTTAAACCTCTGAAATTTCAACCCCATCACTTCCTCTCTCTCAGCATCTCAAATTTCATATACATATTTATCACCAAGGCTTGAAGTTCCAATTGGGATGATAAAAAAAAGGAAGAACATCAAGGCCTCAAGGGCAGTGTTCTCCGCAAGCAATCCATAACACCATCCAAAGCTACCAAGAACAATTATTCCTCCAACAGCAGCATCACAATCCATATGGCACTAATATCTATGTCGGTGGTAGCATCAACAATGGAAGAGGATTAATCTTCTCTCCTTAAGCCTTTCCAATCATGCAACCACCATGGTCTATGTCTTCATATAATACGACTCTTTACGTGTCAAAAAATTTTTATTTTTTCGATCCATTACTATATTGATGATGTCCAATTTTTCTCAGTTTGGATGTTGAAAATTTATAAATTTGTCTCGATGATTAATAACTTCAAATAAATTGTTGACTATTCTTGTTTATTGATTGAAAAATTTCACCATGCTTTATTTGTGCAATTACAATCTTTACCATGGTCAAAGTATGATTTTATAACTCCACATGTGATCACGTGTCCCAATTTGATTCGTTTATGAAATTTGGCCACCTTAGCCACCGAAACCATGTGGCTACCAGAAACACCACCATATATATATACATACATACATACATACATATGACGACGTTTTCTTACCTTTAACGCTTCGAATGTGATAACAGTCGTCATTTTGTTTATTTTTTTTCACATGCTTCTAGTTATATTATTATCTTTTAAATATTATGTATGTATTCTTGCTTTTATGTGTCATAATGTCCCACCACATCTGATTTACGATTATAGCGTAAGGCTTTGTATAGTAGGGTATTACAATTTGAATTCCATCTTGTTCATGCAACAACTCATTGGCCAGCGGCAAATCCTTAAATAGACTTTTGATCCACGACAGATTAATTTTTAACCTGCCGAACTCGAGAATACCCATGGGAAACCAAAACAGCTAGCTTTGCCTAATGAAATGCTGCTTAAGATTATGCAATAGGATTTAGGTGACTAAACATCTAGTTTCTCTTTTCCTTCTCTTTTGTTATCTTGATGTCTATAAAAGATTTCATTCATAGAACTTGCATTCTTTTATGGGAGATAAAGCTAATCCACGCAGATATTAGATCAAAATTGAATATATGATGAATAAGACACATACCATTTAGTTATCTTATTTGGATTGCCCCTCCACGCCATGTAGCGGGTAAACAGTACCTATTATACCTGTAATCAAGCAACCTTACCTCAACCTTCAATTCCAATTTTCCAATCCAATAATGATCAATGAGTCCGTGTCAACAAATATTAACTCAGAACAAGATCAAAACATGCAATATATTGGGGAAAATAAATATAATCTACAGATTCAATTTATAGACTCCAAGGGGATTGATGCAAAATTCTGAGATATTGCTAACCAATGAACATCTATTTAAGGAAAGCATATATGTGATCAATCACATGCCTTAAAACCCGAATTTGCTCTAGAATGTAAAAAGTCATCCCCAACCCCATTTTCCCTGTTCCTCTTCCTATTTCTCTTCACTTCTCACTTTGCCTACGAACAAAAAAGAAGTAAAATAAAACTGGGGGCCTAGCATCCTGCAGATGAAAATAAAGTCAGCAAAAAATGAAGTCTGTGCAGAAGCTCAGGCATCCAAAGTTGATTACTTTAAGATTTCTTAGGCCTCTTTGAAGTGCCTTCTCTCTTATCAGCCTCTGCGGATTTCTTCTTTTCCTTCCTTTCTCTCTTCTTCAGGGAAGTCATGTGAGCCTTCAATATAGTTGCATAAGAAGCTTGAAAGCGCTGGTGATCCTTTGCTCCAACCTATTTAATGAATGGTGGGAAATTTTGAATATTGAGTAAAGGAAACAACATCTGTGCACATGAAAATAAGTTGACATAATAATTAGCAAAAACCGTTCTTTTTCTCTGGGTGTTTGGGTGGCACATGCTGTTTAAGTGATATCCAACTAAAAGTTCTCCAAAAATTTAGCCCTTTTCGGGGTTAGAGAATAGGGCTTAAAAGTCCAAAGGAAGACAAAACACCAAGATGAATACCATATAAAATCCCCCCAAAATCCTCTGTCTAGTATTAGATGCTCAGTTCCTCTGTTCCAGGCCAGTTGAATACCGTAGAAAATTTGCCAAAATTCTTCTGTAATAGCCTCACAAATCCTCACCTTTGCAATCTCATTACCCACTTTCCAGCAGAGTCACTCGTAATGCCCCCACAGGCAACTGTTCCTGGACACCCTATAGATGCTCCATCAGTGTTTAATTTTAACTAATTACATGGGATTGGGTTCTAGGCAATGTGAAGAGTGTGTGTGCTTGTCCTGTAACTTGAATGAAGTATCTTGTGTTTAGCATTGTTGAATTGGTTGGTTAACAACAACAACAAAGTCTTATCCCACTAAGTTGAGTCAGTTACATGGATCAAACGACGTCATTAAATCCTATAATGTTAGTGTGTAAGTGAGGAGGCCTAGTGTGATTAGCCTACTAACTATAACACAGCATCACTTATAAATATGTTCCTAACTTGATTCTACAGCCATTTCAACATAAAGGAATATAACTTATAATGCTACAAAAATGTCATATGTATGCCAAAAATCAGTCACTATGTATTTATATATAAATACATGTATTGTTTAACTCATTTTCAAGGTGTATTTATTGTCCATGCTTTGATCTCAATATTTCAACTACTATATGATATTCCTGACCTGAATGCATTAAACTTGGTCCCTGGAATTTTGCAGAGCAACTTATTTCTAGTTAAAAAAAACAAGCAAGCAGTAATGCAATGAATAAAACAAGTTTCAGAACTAAGAAATTTCCGGCACAACAGCACCTCCGACTCATTTTTCCAATTAAAAAAAAAGTTATTTAGTTAAAAGAACTGATGCAGGAAACATTGGCATATTTATAACAAATGTATCGGATAATTTTCATAAGTCCATATACAACTGAGTTGGTTTAGATCAATTCATGCTGAATACTATTTTGTTCTTGGGAGTTAGTTTGGTATCAAATATTGTTTAGTATCTCTTGAGAGACTTGTTATTTCTATAAATTTTCAGGTTTAAAATCAATTACGGTAGATGAAATTTGAGATCTCTGTGACTGTAAATATGATCAAACAAGAATTGGGTTTTAAAATTTGAGTAATTCCTAAACACACGAGACTGTAAACCATGCCCATCAAGAGATCATGAAAAAACACTAGTAGTGATGCTTCAACTATCTTCCTTTCACTTTCCCCATTTCAGAATCAGTATGATCTAACTGAGAGCCCTTAATCATTACAAGTGGGGGAGACGAATATCATGCCACAACTACTCACAAGATTATCTATGATATAAGTTTGCACTACCCAAAAATTGCCAATTAACATGAATCTCCTAAAAGCACACTGAGAAATGAGAATGATAAGCTCATAATATATAAGATACACACGTACCGAAGTAGAGATTGTCTTTTTCCCATTGGTGGCACGGATAAGGCATCTATACTCAATTGCTTCACCAGCAGTTGCCATTTTATTCCTAACGGCTTTAGACTTCAAGGATGCTAAAAGGCGCACCAAGAACATGAACAAGAAGAATTAGGAGTTAGAACTCACTTTGCCAAAAAATAAAACCTAAAGCATTTGATCAGGCCATAAAGTCAACACTAATACACACATACACACATCGTTTAAGTGTAACCCAAACAGAGCCCGTCTCAGTGCTTCGCTCGAACATGCTGGTGAGTTCATTGAGAAACGGATCTAGCTGTAGAAGAACCTAGAAAAAAAAAATATGCAAAATAGCAGGGCTTAGAATGAAACAACAACACAACACAATAATACCATGCCGATTTTGCAATCAGAATCCTACTTCATACTTTGGAAGAGAAGGTTAAAAATTAAATAAATAATAATAATCATAATAGTAACAATTTCAATTACGGTAGTAGTAAAAGTGCACAATTGTGGAATAGGAACAGAAATGGGAATGGTTAACGGATCACAAGGAATGCGTTAAAATCCGAAGAATCGAATTGAATTACCATGGCAGATGGTTGCAAAGTTGCAGTGCAGCTGAGAGCTTCTGATGTGGGAGATGAAAACGCGGTCGCTGCCTTCAGAATCAAAGCAAGTCGTCCTTTTTTATTTTTTTTATTTACGTTAGGATTTCTATTGGGCCTAAGGCCCACTAGTTCAAGCAAACAAAAAAAAAAGCGTAAAGGAAGGTTGAAGAGAAAGCATGTGGATATGGTTACTTGATCTGAGCATCACACTCAAACAGCGTCCAACGAACAAAAAAGGGGAAAATGGCGCTACAATCCCAGTTTTTATGTTCCTTCTTCAGCGGCAAAGTTGGAGACGCACACAGTGTTCCATTGTTTCCCGGTCCCAGCCAGTACACTTTCAGAATCAGATCGCAGAAAGCTTCTGATTCTGATGAGGATCCGGCTCCGTCCAGCAAGAAAGGATTCGGGTCATCGAATTCCAATGAGAGTGCTGCAGCAGTATCAACAAGCAGCAGTAAGAAGAAGCAGAAGAAGGGTCGAAGAGAAAGAGCCTCCATAATTCGAAGGACTCCACTGGAAAAGCCCGCGTTTGTGTCTCAAGAGGATAAAGCTGAAGCGAAGGAGCAGAGCAAGAACGAAAGCGCTTTCATTCTAGCCTGGCTTGGTTTTGGTCTTGTCATTCTTGTTGAGGGCATCTCTCTTGCAGCTTCCGGTACCTTTCTTTTTTCTTTTTTTTTTCTTTGTCAATTCTAACTCTAATATGGAATCAGAATCTATAATCGACTCAATATTGTTAGAAAATTGAAACTTAGTATGTCTAATAATTATGTAATATAATATCCTGCTCTCAATTTTGATGTACAGGGTTCCTGCCAGAAGAGTGGGACAAGTTGTTTGTGAAGTATCTTTATCCGTCCTTCACGCCTACGGTTTTCTTGTTTGTTGCGGGAGCAGTTGCATATGGAGTGTTTAAATATCTGCAGAATGAGAATATCACACAACAGAAATAAATGACAAGAAGGAAATTACAGTAAGAGCCACTCATCTTTGATCCCTATGCAACAATCCAAGCTTCCATCCTCACCAAGTTTTAATGAGGTTTTTGAAAGCCACTCATACTATGTTGTAATTAATTTCATCACCCTTTTTAGCCGCAATTGGTTCCCTTTTTTAACTTGGTGCTGTATGGATGTTGAATATTCTTAACTTAGATCTCTTCATTTATTAGAATTCTGGTTTGTTTTGCTCCTTATTCTGTATAAAGCAACAACTAGACCATGACTTCCACCATGGCCTAGATTAAATTCATCTTTGCTGCAGTGTTGAATTTTGAGCCATCGTTTTATTCTCTGCAGTAAATTTCCTTCTCTCTTTTTTCCCTGCTTATAATGAGCTAGTCTATGTCATGATAATAATATATTTGGTTCTTAGGGTAATGAGCTAGTCTATTAGTGATGATAATAAATTATTCGTGGGATTTAATGTTAATTGAGCTGAGAGCTGCAATCTATAACTGACTCAGTCGGCTGTTAGGAATTAATTAAAGCGGTTACAGTTAGTTAGTTAATCTGTTAGGTGCTTGGTTGGTGATGTAAGGAGTTAAGAGTGTGCTGCAAGTTAACTAGACGATGGTGGGTGTGTTTGACAAACACGTTGGGGAGGAGAGAAGCCCGTTTGAGCTTCTTGAAAGTTACACTTTGATGTTTGGCAATTTTTATCTTTGTGAACGCAGAATTGATTCTGCCTCTGAACCCACGTTTAGGAGAAGCTCAAATTTGTAGCTTCTGCGTTTTACGTTTCACGTTTCATGTTTAGGAGAAGCTAAAATATTTCTTTTTTACCAACCCTACCCTTCATTTTCTTCTATAAATACTAGTAACTATTATTTTCACAGTCATTCTTTGTAGTTCTTCCTACTTCTTCATAATTTTTTAGTTCCATTTTTTTTTATCAAAATCGTTCAGATTTATTTCAATCACTAACAAATTGAAATTTTTTTATTTTTATTTGATTTTATTCATGTTACGGTCCGGCCCAGACCACGAACGGGTCGGCCCGACCCGTCGAGAACCCGACCCGAGCGGCCGAGTCCTCAGCACTCGCCACGATGCCAAGACATGCGTCCTCGCCATTCCATCAACACAGTCGAGGAAGCTTCGGGAAAAATGGCCTGTCCCCTCAGGGCCCACCTCTGACACGGTATAAATAGGGAAGGACTTGCCTTTCCCTCGAGGTATGTCACACTTTTCCACCTAACCATTTCCCCGCCTGCACACTAGCTGACTAGAGCGTCAGAGTGTCTTTGCAGGTGGCACCCCCTCTTTCCTCCCACAACGAGAGCTCGACTACCCGGCAGATCCGAACCCAGCACGATCACGATTGAAGCGTTCTCACCTCCTCAAACATCCACCCGAGTTGTCCGGTAACCGACAACCGTACATTGGCGCCGTCTGTGGGGACTGCTTAAATGGACGTCGTGCCGGGTCCCAGAGACCAAGACCGAGGAGCCGGAGTAGAGGGGGCAGCCTCCGTCGCCTCACTAAGGGGACGGCGAAGGTCCCCCCGACAACGCACTGAACCACACGCAAGGACACGACCTTTCGGGGGAACGGGCGCCGACAGCGTCATCATAATGCAGGAGCTACGCCACAGGGTCCAGAACCTGGAACGGCAACTGGCCGACCAGGAGCACGACCGACGGACCACCGATCCCAGTTACTCCCCATCCCCTGAAAGCCAAGAGAGAGATTCTCATCGAAGCCGTCTACGACGTGCCTCCGCATCCCGAACGGAAGCGGAGAGTACTCGTGAAGAGTCACCCATTCCGAGAAGACGAAATGACACAATCATCTACTCCCGAGGCAAGGAAACGCGCCGCACGGGACGAGGTCGCGAAGACGGGGAAGAGAGGTCCGAGAGGACACGGCAACCCGTGATAATGGGCGCCACCCGGTTCCACCGATCCATCCTCGAAGTCCAGTTACCGAAGCACTTCGACAAACCAACGGACATGAGGTACGATGGAACTCAAGACCCTCTGGAACATCTCACGGCCTTCGAAGCTAGGATGAATCTGGAGGGAGTAGGGGACGAGGTGAGATGCCGAGCCTTCCCGGTGACTCTGGCAGGACCCGCGATCAGATGGTTTAACGGCCTCCCGCAGGAGTCCATCCATGGGTTTTCGGACATCAGCGTGCCTTCCTAGCCCAATTTACAACACGAATAGCAAAGGCAAAGCACCCAATCAACCTTCTGGGGATAACCCAGAGACAAGGAGAGCCGACCAGAAAATACTTGGACCGGTTCAACGACGAATGCTTGGAAATTGACGGCCTAACCAACTCTGTGGCCAGCCTCTGTCTGACGAACGGCCTCCTCAACGAAGATTTCCGAAAACACCTAACCACGAAACCGGTTTGGACGATGCACGAAATCCAAACGGTGGCTAAGGAATATATAAATGACGAGGAAGTCAGTCAGGTCGTAGCCGCCAACAAACGGCACTACGGCTACAATCAACCAAGGCAACAGGGTAGCGGGGAGAGGCAGAAAGAACAGGCCAAAGAGGGAGGGCCGGGCAAAGCACCCAGATCATTTCCCCGAATCGGGAAGTTCACAAACTACACCCCGCTCACCCTCCCCATCGTGGAAGTTTACCAACAAATAGCTGAGAGAGGGATCTTGTTGAAGCCTCGACCACTCAAGGACCGTACGGGTGGAAACAAGAGCCTCTACTGTGACTCCCACAAGGGCTATGGACACCAAACACAGGATTGTTTTGACCTGAGGGATGCATTAGAGCAAGCCATCAGGGACGGTAAACTTTCAGAATTCTCCCATCTTATAAAGGAGCCGAGGAGGCGGCATCGGGACCAGGACGAAGAAGGGAAGACCCGGTCGACAAAGCGACGACAAGAGCCAGAAGACAAAGACCACGGTCTCACCATGATAAACGTAGTGACCGCAAAAAACGCGGCACCAAGGTCAAGATCGGCACACAAGAAAGACGCCAAGATCCTGGCGGTCTCCCTCGTGCCAATGCGAAGCTCCAAGAAGCCCCCGTCTATCTCATTCGGCCCGGAAGATCAGTGGTTCGATGAAGCCCCCGAAAACCCACCAATGGTCATTACGGCCGGGGTAGGGACAGGGCTCGTAAAGCGGATCCTTGTTGACACGGGGGCAGACTCCAACATCATGTTCCGCAACGTGTTCGACGCCCTGGGGTTAAAGGATGCCGACCTATCGACTCATCAGCACGGGGTCATCGGATTGGGCGACCACTTCATCAAGCTAGATGGAATAATATCCATGCCGATCTCCGTGGGACAGGTCCAAGGTCGAAGATCGGCAATGGCTGAATTCGTGGTTCTCCGAGATTCTACGGCCTACAACATCATTTTGGGGAGAAAGACGATTAACGATATTGAGGCAATAATCAACACAAAGCTACTAATCATGAAGTTTGTTAACGACGACGGATCTGTAGGGTCCATGAGGGGAGACCTGGAGACGGCGGTCGCTTGCGACAACGCCAGCCTCTCCCTAAGGAAGAAATCCAAAGAAGCATCAGGGGTGTTCCTGGCTGACTTGGACGCCAGGGTGGATGACAAACCCAGACCAGAACCGGAGGGGGACTTGGAGAAGTTTAGGATCGGTGACACGGAGGACAAGTTCACCTTTGTCAATAGAAATCTTCCGCAAGAACTGAAGGAACCCTTGGTAGAAATGATCAAGGCCAATGCCGACTTGTTCGCCTGGACACCGGCCGACATGCCGGGCATAGACCCCGAAGTCATGTCACATCACCTGGCCGTCAAAGCAAAAGCCCATCCGGTGGCTCAGAGGAGGAGAAAGATGTCGTGCGAAAGGGCGGAGGAGGTGGCCAGGCAGACGGCCAGCCTCCTTGAAGCCGGCTTCATACGGGAACTAGACTATTCGACCTGGCTCTCGAACGTGGTGCTAGTAAAGAAGCACAACGGTAAATGGAGAATGTGCGTAGACTACTCCGACCTCAACAAGGCATGCCCTAAAGACTGCTTCCCCTTCCAAACATAGATGCGCTCGTTGACGCGGCAGCGGGCTACCGGTATCTGAGCTTCATGGATGCCTACTCCGGCTACAACCAGATACCGATGCACCGGCCCGACGAGGCTAAAACAGCGTTTATAACACCAGGAGGAACCTTCTGCTACAGGGTAATGCCATTCGGCCTAAAAAATGCAGGAACAACATACCAAAGGCTGATGAGCAAAATATTTGGCGACCTCATAGGCAAGACAGTGGAGGTTTATGTAGATGACATACTCGCGAAAACTGCGCAACCCGAGGACCTTCTGAATGACTTAAGAAGTGTGTTCGGATCTCTCCGACAATACGGCATGAGGCTCAATCCCATGAAGTGTGCCTTCGCCATGGAAGCTGGAAAATTCCTTGGATTCATGATAACCCAGAGGGGGGGTAAAAACCAACCCGGAGAAATGCCAAGCGATACTCCAGATGAAAAGCCCAGGTTGTATCAAGGACGTCCAGAGGTTGGCAGGACGGCTGACCTTGTTATCCCGATTTCTCGGAGCATCGGCAACAAAGGCCCTGCCCTTCTTTAACCTCATGAAGAAAGGAATAGCGTTCGAATGGACGCTCGCATGTGAGGAAGCCTTTAAACACTTCAAAGAAATTCTGGCCGCACCCCCTGTGCTCGGAAAGTCAAAGGACGGGGAGCCACTATACTTATACCTCGCCATAACAGGGGAAGCCCTGGCCGCGATTCTAGTACGAGAGGAAGGAAGGGCTCAACAGCCGATCTATTTCGTGAGCAGGGCGCTACAAGGGGCAGAACTAAGGTACAGCAAGCTAGAAAAGCTAGCTCTGGCACTCTTGACCACTTCGAGGAGGCTAAAACAGTACTTCCAAAGTCACCAGATCGTCGTAAGGACGGACCAAGGAATCCGGCAAGTACTCCAGAAACCGGATTTGGCCGGAAGGATGATGACGTGGTCCATTGAACTCTCCCAATACGACATACGGTACGAGCCTCGACAAGCAATCAAGGCGCAAGCGATGGCGGACTTCCTAGTAGAGGTGACGGGAGAACCAACCGAAGAAACGGGCACACGGTGGAGGCTCCATGTGGACGGGGCCTCTAACCAGACGTTCGGGGGCGCCGGGATCATCCTAGAGAGCCCGGTCGGGGTCGTGTACGAACAGTCGATTAAGTTCGAATTCCCCGTTTCAAACAACCAAGCGGAATATGAAGCCCTTATAGGAGGCCTAACCCTAGCGGCAGAAGTCGGGGCAACAAGGTTGGAGATATGCAGCGATTCACAAGTCGTCACCTCCCAAGTGAACGGGAGCTACCAAGCCAGGGACTCGCTGTTACAAAAATACTTGGAAAAAGTCAAGGATTTGAGCCGAAAGTTTGAGGAAGTCACGATCCACCATGTTCCGAGAGAAAGGAATACACTAGCAGACCTCTTGTCGAAATTAGCTAGCACAAAACCGGGAGAAGGCAACCGATCTCTAATCCAAGGAATGATGAAGGAACCGGCAATCACCCTACACCTCTCCAAGCTAAACCCCTCGTGGTTGGACCCCATCACCGACTTCTTAGAAAACGGCAAACTTCCCGGCAACGGAAAGGATGCTAAGAAACTGAGAAGGGAAGCAGCCAGATACGCGATCATCCAAGGTCAGTTGTTCAGGAAAGGATTCAACCATCCCCTGCTGAAATGTTTGCACCCCGACCAGACGGATTACGTCCTCAGGGAAATCCATGAAGGGTGCTGCGGCCACCACATAGGAGGCAAAGCCCTAGCAAGAAAATTAATCCGAGCCGGATACTATTGGCCATCGATGATGGCTGACTCCAAAGAATTTGTCAGGAAGTGTGTCAAGTGCCAAGAAAATGCCAACTTCCACAGAGCACCAGCCTCTGAGCTCAGCTTGCTAACGTCCTCCCGGCCATTCTCACAATGGGGAGTCGACCTCTTAGGACCTCTCCCCGTTGGCTCCGGGCAAGTCAAGTACCTTATAGTCGCTATTGACTACTACACAAAATGGATAGAGGCCGAGCCACTGGCCAGCATATCCTCGTCCAATTGCAGGAAATTCATGTGGAGGCAGGTCATAACGCGATTCGGTATCCCGAAAACCGTCATCTCGGACAACGGGACACAGTTCACCGACAAGAAATTCATAGAATTCCTCACCGGCCTGGGCATAAAGCAGAGGTTCTCCTCGGTGGAACATCCACAAACAAACGGGCAGGTCGAGTCCGCAAACAAGATCATCCTGCTAGGACTCAAGAAGCGGCTGGACAACAAGAAGGGCGCTTGGGTCGACGAGCTCGACTCGGTCCTCTGGTCCTACCGTACAACCGAGCAATCCTCCACTAAAGAGACCCCCTTTCGACTAACGTATGGGCTAGATGCGGTGATACCCGTAGAAATCGGGGAGCCGAGCCCACGACTACTCTTGAAGGGAGTAGAGGAAGCTGTTGAGAAGGACCTGATAGATGAAGCCAGGAAAATGGCCCACCTGGCTGAAACAGCGCTAAAGCAAAGAATGGCCTTGCGCTACAACGCCAAAGCACTCAAAAGAAAATTCGAAGAAAACGACCTCGTCCTAAGGCGTAATGACGTCGGCCCGACGACCCCGGGAGAAGGCAAACTAACATCAAACTGGGAAGGACCATACAGAGTCAAAGAGGTGATCGGTAAGGGCGCATACAAGCTAGAAAGACTCAACGGCAAGGAGATCCCGAGGACATGGAACGCAGATAACTTAAGAAGGTTTTATTCCTAAGCCACTTACTTTGTAATAGCACATCGATGTCCTTGTTACAGTGATTAGATCTGTTCAATTGCCACATGCTATGTTTGCCTATGTTTTCTTATTGTGTTTAACTTTTTTGAGCGACCACTATGCAAACAAGGATACGCGGCCCCGGGACTGATCACCCCGAGAGCCCTTCAAGCCAAAAGCATAATAAACGGCCATAACAAGAAAAAACGCCATAACGGCAAATGCGAGTAAACCAACAGACAAATAAAACAAGCAATCAAACATGCGTGCAAACGATCCAACAAACCCACTAACGGGCACAAAAAGTTTCGATACAACGGTTCAACAAAAAAAAGAATTCGGTATTACAAATATCATTTCTTCGGCATGTCGACAATCTTCCCATCCTTGATGGTCTTGAAAACGCCAATTGCCAACACATCAAAGTCAGGAGCAACAATCTTCACTTGAGCTTTGAGGGCATCTTCAGTCATGAAAATCGCATTCTTGCGCTGCTCCTTAACCTCCTTATGCCTCTGCTTGAACATCTCAGCCTCGTCCCGAGCAGCCTTAGCAGTTGCAACCGCCTCATCCCGTTCTTTCTCCAAAGCGGACACCCGACCTTGCGCGGCACTCAGCTGGCTCTTCAAGGTCATCTCTTGCTCCATCAGACGAGATACAGATGCGTCGGCAGTTTTTAACTTCTCCTCTGCCGAAGCAGTCTTTTTCTTGGCGGCCTCGAGTTTATTCTCCACCTCAACCAACCGCCCTTGAAGCGTTTCAACTTGAGTCTTGTACTTATTGTTGGCAGCGACTGCAGACTCAAGCTTCCGACGAAGCGAGGCCATACCCGAAAGCTCAAACTCAGCCTTCCGGGCTATGGCTGCGCCGCGAAGGAGGGTGCGGTACATCCACCGAGCCTGCCCCGAGAGGTCAGTGCCATGGAAATGTTCCTCTGTGCCCGGAAGCAGCTGGGCATCTATGAACGCCCCGGCATCAAAGTTCCTTTCCATGACAGTCAGGACCCCCTCGGGACTAGACTGCGACCTCTGTCTGTTGGGAGTAGGGATGACAGACAGCTCTTCATCCTCCTCCCGACGTGAAGAAGACGAATGCCCAGGAATAGGTACTTCTGGAGGGATTGGGGACGCAGACGTCGGAGTGGCAACATTCGTGGTCATGACAACGTCGGGAGGAGGGGGTGCCGTCTGGACCGCTCCGCCAGCAAGGACCGCCGCTGATTGTCCTCCAGTCTCCCCACCATCATCCTCCTGAAGGAAGGTTTGGAACAAGTTCTCCATGCCGGTTACTTCGGCAGAAAGTCCCACTACAAACAAAAAATGAAAAATGAACAAGTTAGTGAAAGCGAGAGTAAACAGTCAGGCGAACGACTACATGACAAGAAAAACTCACGAATATAATCTCGGGCGGCCTCCCGGTTACCCATTAGGAGATGAGGATTCACATTATTTCTCCCAAGAACTGCCCACAGTATGTCGGCTATCCGCCGATCCATAGCCGACATCCCTTTATAAGAAACCTTGATAAAAGGATTAGACCCCGCCCCGAAGCTCCAGTATGTCGGGATAAGGCGCTCTTTTTCTAAGGACAACCAAAAAGGGTGACGACCCTTAACTGGACGGACCTTAAAATACTTGTCCTTGAACCCGTGGTAGGAGTCCTCGAACAAGCCGAAAATCCTCCGGCCTTGGGTAGACCGGAAGGACATGAACCCTTTTTTATGTTTCCCCTCCTTCGAAGGGTTCGTTAGATTAAAGAAATAGAGGAAGACGTCGACGGAGACCGGCAGCTCTAAGTACTCGCATACCATCTCGAAGCAGCGGATGGAAGCCCAACTGTTCGGATGCAACTGAGATGGCGCCACCGAGATCTGATTAAGGAGGCTCATCTGAAAGGGAGAAAAAGGGATGCGAACCCCAACCTGGGTGAACATGGATTTGTAAAACCAGATCCAATCGGCAACCCGGAGGGCGTTGAAATTAATCTCATACAGCCGCTCGTGAGGGGCAGGGACATAAACGTCGTAATTAGCCTCCTCGTCGGTACCCCCACAAAGGTACTCAGCCTGACGAAATTCCGTGAGCTCCTCATCACCCATCTGATTGGGGGAGTGCCTGAGGTCGGAAACAACCCAGGCATATGGGTCGTAACCCATGGTGGAACTAGAAGCCCGGCTAACGACACGAGGCATACCTACAGTAGGGGCACCGCTCGGTTAGTCCATGAGATCGGAAGCCAGGAAAAACCCAAAAAACCCAAACGCCATAGCTAAAAGGGAGACCAAACAAAACCAAGGCCAGAACAATAACAATAACCCCCCATGGCACACCATAGTCGATGAAAAGAAAGTGCGTCTATGCACAAAAGTAAAAACAAGCACAAAAAATGCCTATAATGAACATGTAAAGAACCATTGAGGCAGAAGGAAAATGGTGGTTACCTGGATTATGATTATCAGGAAAATTCGGGCAGGAACGAAACACGCTGGAGCGACGGAAAGAACTTCTGAACGATGGGGAATGCAAGAAGAAGGAAGAGCAAAATGATCAGAAGAAGCAAGTAGGGAAGAGAAAAATGTGAAACTGTTTAAAACTGCTTTAGAGGAAGCGCGAAAGGCCTGGGGGCAAAATAGTCTTTACACACGGGGTTTTTCAATCCTTTATGAGCATTTAATGTCCCGCGCGAGAAATGAGGCGACGAATGAACGCCCCGAATCGCGAACGGGCACGCATGCGGGTAGCGCGTCTCCCACACAAACGACCGACCTAGCGACAACAAAGACGGAAGGAACTCGCCGCCAACAGCCTATACGGCTGATTGTCGGCGCGTGGGGGCACTGTTACGGTCCGGCCCAGACCACGAACGGGTCGGCCCGACCCGTCGAGAACCCGACCCGAGCGGCCGAGTCCTCAGCACTCGCCACGATGCCAGGACACGCGTCCTCGCCATTCCATCAACACAGTCGAGGAAGCTTCGGGGAAAATGGGCCTGTCCCCTCAGGGCCCACCTCTGACACGGTATAAATAGGGAAGGACTTGCCCTTCCCTTGAGGTATGTCACACTTTTCCACCTAACCATTTTCCCGCCTGCACACTAGCTGACTAGAGCGTCGGAGTGTCTTTGCAGGTGGCACCCCCTCTTTCCTCCCACAATGAGAGCTCGACTACCCGGCAGATCCGAACCCAGCACGATCACGATTGAAGCGTTCTCACCCCCTCAAACATCCACCCGAATTGTCCGGTAACCGACAATCGTACAATTCATCTAAATTTTATTTACGTTTTATGGTATTTTTTTGTTCATATGATATATGTTGTTGGTTTTATGAAATTTTTATTATTTTTTATCTGTATAATTCTTTTTCTATTCTTTGATGTACTTTATTTTTGTTTTGTATTAATTTTTTTTATTTTTTATTCTGAATTTGTAAAATTTGTAATTGTAATTGTAATTATTATATACTACGTTTATTATCAAAATTTTGAATAATATAAATTATGATCCTATAAAAAAAGGACAAAATAAATAAAAAATTAATTATAAGTAACAAGAGTCATAAATAATAAAAATTTATAGTTTAAAATAATACTAAATTAAAGAGTACTGACGATACTAAAAAAAATTATAGAATATTTTTTTTGTGTGACGTTATAAAATTTATAGTACTCTCTTTTATATTTTTATTTTTTATTGTATTTATTTTATTTATATGATAAATATTTTTTATATTATTTTTTATAGTATTCTGATTTTGCAGGTATATAAAATTGATGTCTATTTTAGTAATTTTTCATCTAAAAGTGATTTTGAGTAGTTTAATCCAAATAATATTTATTTTACTATAATCAATTTTGATATAAAGATTACCAAACATAAATCACGTTAATCCAAACTAACTTATCATCAAAATCAATTTTACAAAATCAATTTTATGCAAACTGGTTTGCAAACTGTAATCCAAACACACACGGTGTAGTTGGCGTAGTTGGCATAGCTTTTCCTCACTTAAATATGAACTTTTGGCATCCATTTTTGCTTAAATGATCTTTCAGTTCTGATTTATGGTTCCCTAATACGTTGAATCACATGGGTTCACCATGGTTCCTAAACTTCAATATTTGAAATTGTGCTAACTGCTAGAGTAGCCATGCTTTTCGGTTTTTCTCCACTCTCTTCAAAATCTCTTAGCCCTTTTTTCGGGTTAATCAAAATATCCACGGCAGATCGACTAAGCCATGGAGTGTTTCTGATGCCCAAGATGGGATTTGAACTTCCAACCTTAAAGGCTTCGTTTAATTTCTATTCCAATACAGAAATGTTGAAACATAAATAGAAACACAAAGACAAAAAAAATGTTTGGAGAGAGATCGAGAATACAACATAAATAAAGAGATGAAAAGTTTTATTAGTCAAGAATGGTGTTGGAAGAATGTAAATGATGGTTTGATGTAGATGATAAAAAGATGGAAACAAAAATGACTTTTTTATTTTTTTTCCCTTTGATATTTAATTTTTATCAAAAAAGATACAAGACAATTTTTTTATGTTTCTGTCTCTAATATTTCTCTCTGTCTCCATATTTATGTCTTAGAACAATATTTCAAAACAGAGCCTAAAGAACTAGAGATTAGCCATCAGGTAAAATCTATTGCCATTTGAATATTTGATAGTAGACGTGCATATTTATCTACATTGATGGGCTTGTTTATGCTTATTGGGCTTTTCCTCTAGAAGCCCAAACAAACACGGGTTTAACCAAACACAAAAAGTCAAAGTGCACTTCTTATGTTTAAGAAGTTATAACCCCCCAATACCAAAAAAAAATATAACCCCCAACACCAAAAAAAAATTATAACCCCCCCCCCCCCCAGCCAAAAAAACTACCAAAAAAAGTACGGTATTAAGAATTCATAAAATATTGATATGAAAGTAAAATTGAATTGAAGACCAAAAATATTTTGAATTGTGAAATATTTCAATTCTTACTATTGCAGATAAAGTAGTGTAATTTGTTCTAAACTTCGCTCCGTTTACTACATTTACATTATACTTTGCATGATCTCATGCCTTTCTACATTCGCATTTCAAGATTCAATTGATTCGTTAATAAGAACAATAAATGGTCAACAGGAATTGACTAACCCAATTAAACCTATGAAAGAAAGTGAACCAAGACGTAGTTAATGAGTGACTAATCTGTTGCGCATGTTAGTAACACAGCTGAAGGTTCGTTAGAAACCTCAGAATATGTCTACAAATGTTTACAGTTCTTCACATGCAATGCACAGTTTCTCCCCTTTTTTAAAGATGATTAAAGGTACCTGAGGCTAGAGTCTTGGTGTGGCCAACAGAATAGGAAGAACAAACAAGAAGAAAAAAACAAATCGGTTTTGTAAAATGCATCTAGCACGAGGTAGGACATAGGAGATATTGTTGCTTTACCATAACACTTCTATAGTCCTATGGAAGCCCTTTAATCTCTTATAGCCACTAGGTTATGGATTATGGAAGATTCATGTGGTCCACATCCAATATATTTGTCCTTGTTAAGGTTATATGGATAATGCTGCCTGCATATCTCTCATTCCTTAATTACATCATTATATGTTCTTATATATTATATGAATATATACACATAGATTCACACGAAATTTGAGGGAAAAAATAAAAAATAAAAAACAATATGCAATTTGTATAACTTCCAATGTGGGTATCTAGTTTTATTTTATCTTATTATCAAACATTGGTACATTTATCATTTTTTAATACAGCCTCAAAAATTGTCGCAATAAATTTTTTTTATGTTTGATTATCGATGACGTACGTAAATAATTTAAATGATTGATACTCCTTAATCTTCACCTTCATTGATATCTTAGACCGTTTAAGATTGATCGAAATGTTAGAAATATATAATCAATTTTTTATTCAAAACGTTTTCATTAACTAGTTAATATTCATATTATACCCAAGATACAATGACTAGTTAATGATATTCATATATAGGAATTAGTTCTTATTTAAGTATTGAGATAACCATGCTTACAATGAATTTTCAGACCATGTGTGAAGGTGTTATTTAATTTTGTTACTAGTAGAAGTTAAAAAGAATAGGCAAAACATGCTATGATTATTTTGCCTCCTTTTAACATAGGAAATGATAAAGTGCTCATCTTCTGAGTTTTGTCCCCGTTCTTCCTTTTCCTTCGCTTTAATCACTGCTATGACAATTGACAATGCATAGTGTACTAAGGTTGTTCTGGATTTGTGTTTTAAAAATGGTGTATGATATCATTATATTGGTTGATTTAATCATTTAGTTCACCTTTCATTTTTCTATTTCCCATTTTGTAAACAGAGTGGGGCTGAAGGCCGATAAAGGAAAGAAAATCTTCATGATTAAAGTATCACACAAGCTTATGAAGCCCCATAATAGTCAGCATGCAAAGAGTTATATTAAACAATATAGGTTACGAAAAAAAAACGGTAAAATATATTTTTTTATCTATAAAATTTGTGATTTTGTTTTAGAAATATTTTTAATATTTAGTTGTATTTAATTTTATTTCTATCATTTTTAACTTGTGTCAAAATTATCATTAGACTTTAAATTTATGTAAAATGTTATGGACAAAACTAAAAATTTTTAAAAATAATTTTATTATAAATCGAAAATGCTAAGAATAAATTTGAATGAATCAAAAACGTTAAAAATAAAATTAAATGAAATTAAACGTTAAGAATATTTTTTTAAAAAAAATGGTAAACGTTAAAAGACAAAAAATATAAACATAAAATTTTGAGGTTTGAACCAAGGATAAAAGGATTAGTTTAGTAAAATGTGGTGCATTATATAATTCAAATCTTTATTGAAAGAATGGGTCTTTCTAAATTTTGACATTTTATGAATAAGACTTTTATTTTAAGTCTTTGATGATAATTATTTCGACCATATTACCGAAAATTTGAATAATTTAGTTAAGGAATTGTATAGGTTGTAATTGTCTTTCTCATAATGCGCTAGAGACCTTTTTTTTCTTTCTCATGATGTGCTAAAGACCTTTTTCTATGTTTGATTATTATTCAGTGTTTATTACCAAAAAAGGCATGTGACTCATCTAAGTTGAAAATTTGTGGCTCTCTCACCTAACACAAATTTTAAAGAGACTATTGTAAAAAGGAACATGTTTATATTATTACTTTTTTTTTTTAATTTGGTGTTGATGAATAAAAGGATTTTTTTATTATAAATTAAAAAAATTATTACTTCTCTAAAAAAATTAATTAGATTTTAATTTTTAGAATATATTTTTTCTTTTACATTTAGGGTGAGTTTGTCTATCCCTAGCAAATCTTATTAATTTTTTATGGTTTGTTGTCAACAAACTTCAATAATTTTATAGAGTTCGGCGCACTCTTAACAAATTTTTCTTCAAGTTTGCACAAAATAAAAACAGAAGAGGACCACTTCATTTGTCACTTTTCTAATTCACTTTCACTCTCATTCTCTCTTATTTTGTGGGGCATTGTTAAAACATTTAATCTTTTCAATTCATCAGTTTCAAGTAATTTTATTTTTCTATTTTTTTTATTGTTTGGTTTGTTATTGTTTATTATGTTAACATAACATGTTTTTTAGTTAGTTTGATTAAGTTATTAGGTAAATTTTAATTAGTTTAATAATTAGATGATACATTTAGTTTATATGACCATTTAGGTATTGTTAGTTTAGAATACGTGAAACGATTATGTGGCTAAAAATAGATATTAGTTGAGAAAAAACTCTACTATGATCATTGTTCACTAATTAATTATGGTTAATTTTGGTAATTTCGTTTTTTATTTTTCTTTTTTATTTTATTATTGCTAAATGTTGTTGGTGATAATTTAGTTAATTTTAATTTAAGTCGCTTTATTTAGATTATTATTTAAGTCTAACTGATTATGTTATTTAGATTTAGTTTAAATATACCTGATAACTATTTAGTTAATTTGAAAATATTTTATTATAATTTATTCAATTAGATTAGAGTTTCATGGAGCAAGAGTTGTTGGGATACGAGAATATTTTTTATAGACTGAATTAGGTTGACCATATAGCAGATAGACTTGGCCTAGTGGTACATTTTATAACTCTTATCTTTTATATGTTTAAAATATAAACTTGTGTTATTACTTGTTTAAGGTCTTTTTTTCATGATTTATTTTGTTTCTTAGCTACCTCGGATCTTGCGTATTAGGAGAAATTTATTGGGACGTCCGTCCGAGCAGATTAGGTCACATCTTAAATGAGCAGAATTTTAACATGTTGCTTACATAATCGAGTGGGAGTATGACTGGCCATTGATCTCGGCTCTAATTGAGAGATGGCGACCTGAGTCTCATACGTTTCATTTGCTATGTGGAGAAATGACTACCACCATATATGACGTGGCGTACCAGTTAGGACTTAACATTGATGGGGATCCAGTAAATGGCTACATAGGTGGGTGGGAGCAGTTCTATCAAGGAGGTCCATTGAGGACTTGTGTCAACAGCTATCAGGTGTGATGATTGATAGTCACAGACTAAGTAGACTGTCAAATTTAGTTGGTTTAAGAATATGGTTTGCAGGGAGTTGGAAGAGCACCCGACGGAGGAGCGCCTGCTCCGTTACACCAGGAAATATATTATGCAGATCATTAGGAACATTCTGTTTTCGAAGGCCTTTGACTCTCGGGTTTATTTTTGGTGATTGTCTCTATTAGAGGACCTTGACGGATGTGGGAGGTTATCTTGGAATTCAACCGTGTTGGCATGGCCTTACCGCCAGATATGTCGGGCAACGGACTATTGTTAGCGGAACATGAGTGGATGTAGCAATTTGCTTCTCTCGTGGGCATATCATCATATATCACTGTTGCATCTGGAAGAATTTATCACGCGTCGATTTCCCCTGGTTAAGAGGTATCATAGTTATTTTTTGCTTGTTTTTTCTTATTTACTAAAATAATTGTGGCGTCTAAAATATTCGTAATTTTATAGGTGGGTGAAGTTGCATTCAGATAATACTAGAGGTGACAACATGCTTCAACATTACAAGCGTCTCCTCAATCGAATCAGCATTCTTAACGCAAGTGATAAACATTGATGGTATGATATTTATAAAGTAAATAACTCTCAAATTTGTTTATGATGGTTGTTGGTGTGTGCAACCAGGTTGATTGGACGTCGTATGCTGAAGCCTCTATTGTAGTAATACGTCTGCTCCTGTGTTTTGCCATCTTCGAGTGGCATCAGATGGATTGTAGGGATATGGTACGACGAGCTAGTGATGCAAAACTCCCCGAAACGCGAAAATTCCTGTGGGGACTATTCCGAATGAGGATCCAACTGCAGAGAATTTTTTCCGTGGGGATGGGGATGGGAGACAAAATTCTCCTGAGGCAGGCGTGGGGACTCGAGTAGGGATCCCCACCCCGTCCCTGCTAATCCCCAAAACCCAAAACATATATATATATATATATATATATATATATATATATATATATATAGAAACCTAAAACTCCTAATCCTCATTTGCATAACCCTTCTTCAATTCAGATATCCCTAACGCTATTCATACTTCATACTCCATCAAACCTCTCTGCAGCCACCTTCTCGCCACTCCCCCTTCTCATCGCATCGTCACACCTCACCGTGCCATTACCCTTACCGCGTCGTGCTCTCTATTTGCGATATTCCTTTTCGTAACTCTGCCGTCGTGTTCATTCTCCCCTCTGTTGCCGCGTCTCCCACCTCGTCCACTGCTCTGTCCTCTGACTCGCTGTTACGTCTCTCCACTGCGTCATGTCGAAAGAAGTTACCATCTTGTCGTTTAGATTTTTTGTATAAAATTTTATTGTTTTTGTACAGAATGGATAGTTACATCTCTATTTATATGGAAATTAATAATTAATTAGAATTATCAGATAGATAGGGAATGAGGTCCCTGCAAAGAATAGGACCTTGAGGAGAATGAGGATGGGAAGCAATATTCTTTCACAGTGAAAAACAAAGATGGGGACGGGGAGTAAATCTGGGGACGAGAATGGGAAGTAGGGAGGCATTTCCTGCCCATGCTCTACCCCATTGACATCCCTACGACAAATTTTATAAAATTATAGAAGTTTATCGAAAATGCAGCGAACTTTATCAAAATAACAAGATTTGTCGAGAGTCCAACAAAATCATCCTTAGCGCCAAAGAAAAGAAAAAACATTCAGAAGTTAAAGCCTTATTAAATTTTTTAGAGAAATAATATTTTTTAATTTATAATAAAAAAATCCGTAAATAAGACCGTTAGTTAGATAATACTGTTAAAAAAATCTTTAGAAATCGGTGTAGTTGATAATTCTTATAACTTGAGGTTGTTCATTTTTTGAACACATACATTTTTTCTTTTTTAGAATCTCATATGTTCAAATTAAATAATAAGATTGTCTCTTTAAGAAAATACACATTATTCTATTTCAATAAATAAAGAGTAATGTTATTTATCTATTAAATTTTTTTATGAATTAAATTCAATCAAGTTAAATAGTAAGATTTAGAATAAAATTAATTATAATTAATTTTGTTTATATTAAAATAATTTAATTAAATTTAACTAATAAAAAGATTTGAATATATAATATTATTCATAAATAAATAAATGCATGAAAGTGTTATCATCATTCAGCACCATTTTTTTTATGACAAACGATATTGAATTAGTGAGAAAGTAAAAAATATAGTAACTTTTGCATATTAAATTTTAAAATTTAAATTATAAGTTATATATCTTAAATTTAAAATGTAAACTATCGATATCAAATATAATAAATAAAAATTTAAAATTTATATAATTAACAAAAAATACAATATTATTTATTTAGTAGAGTATTTTAGGATAAACCTCATTATATAATGATGATTGAAGACATTTAGAACAATATTCCTCTTTCCATCAGACTAATTAATAATTTTCGGTGGTTTGTAGTGTTCACCAACTCAACAATAATATAGTACTATTAAAAGACAAAAGAGCAGTGAAAGGAGTAAGGACCATATGACTTTGTTATTGAACTTAGGACCACTCAATCTTAAGTTAGTTTTAATAGCAGCTGGCTAAGATGTCTGAAATTGCCAAAATTCAATAAATGTGAACACAATACATAGCTGTGAATAAGTTTTAGATATGAATTCAACCCATCTTCCATCTTCCATCTTCTCATTATTGCCATATCTTCAATTCCTTCTCTCCTTACTCTAACCCCCTTCTCACGCCAAGAAATTGGCAATAACTAACTCTCTTTCTCTTAGATCCCATATCTCTAATTGACGAAGTAGTTAATTCATTCGTTTGCTTATTAAATAAAATGTTAAAAGTTTGATTTTTGTCTTATACATATAACAATTTATTAAATAATAATAAACTCTTAAATAAAGTTTCGATCTCCAAGGCATTATCCTTTTTAGGCTATTAAGTTAGTAGTACTTATTAGGTTTGGTGACGTTAATTACAGTCACACGGTTTTTCCATGTCCCACATTCTTTAATTTTTAACCTCACGGGTAATCTGTATATATGTGCAACTTCATAATTAATACATAGCAAACCAAATCAATTAACTGAATAGAATGAATATATCTTGCCTTTCTCTTTATGCTGTTAGTATTCAATAATCCTACGAATTTAATTTATCTAATTCCATAGTTTGCGTATATGTATATATAACTTGGTATACTCCTCATCACATGTTCTTTTATGAATCACATATATATGATCATGTTGATTCTGACCCCTATCTTATATTCCCCATCAAAACCTATTGCACATGTTGAATGGCATTGTCTATCACAATTTGCCAAATCATTTTATTTATTTTAGTTACATATTTACCTATTTTTGGTTAGCTTTATGCTCACGAATTACAGAATTTCTAAATTTAAATTGAGTTTTTTTATTTTTCTAAAAATATTATATACAAATAAAAAATTAATCACCAAATTAATCATCATATATTTATGTATAAATATATATTATTTAACTCATTTTTATATATATTTTATATTTCATCGTATATTCTATAGAAATAAATTATTTGATGATTGAATTTTCGTACGTATTTAATATATTTATTAATTTTCACACTAATTCATTAGAAATTTAGATGAATTTGATACTAATCATTAGTATATTAAATACAAAGATATTTTCAAATTTACCTAAGCATTTGCTAAAATACTTTCAAATTACTTATAAAAAAATGTAAAAACTTAAAACTTTTTTTAAAAAAAAAAACTTTTTTGGGGCATGTTACACTTTTGCCACTACTACTAGCGCTATATAATAATACTAGTGTTAAATAATTTTTGAAAAGATAAAAATCTCTTGGATTTCTAACATTTGGTAGTTGTAGTGGTATATTGTATATATATGAGGCAATGCAATAAGTAGTAGCTAGTGGGGTGGTGTCCACATCAATTAAATTAAATGTGACCCATAAACATTAAACAACTTTGTGGTGAAGTTGGATGGTATGGATGTTCTTTTGCTGGCTTCGACAACGTTGGTGTTGATTGGCTACTCCTAATTCAAGGAACCTTGAAAGACCAAATTGTATTTGCTAAGGTTCAAGAGAAGCAAAATGGGAGCATAATAAGACACAACATACACATGCATGTGATTAATACCTTTTTTTTCTTACATTTAATATTTTTTTAACATTATGTTATACGTCCAAAAAGCATGCATGAATTATGAATATATTGGTTTGCACAAAAATGGTTTGAACCCATGCAACTCAATAATTTAATGTTATTACAAGCCCTAATAAGGAGAGAGGAACCAGAACTAACAACCAAAATGAGGTAGTGTTAATTGCAATTTGGCATAATTAGTCATATATAAGGCATAATATAATATGTTTTAGGTTCTTAGTGACATATACTTTAAGGGTATATTTTAAAAATATTACAAAAAATATTTTACTAAACATTATTGAATTTTTTTATATTTTTAATACATCAAACATATAAAAAATTTAAAATATTTCTATTATTATACTGATAAAATATATTCTTAAAACACAAGATAATATTTTATAGTTTAAATTATTTTTACAAAAATTTATATCATGAAAATTATTTTGGTAAATCATAATTGAATCAAATTTTGGTACATCTAAGTTATTTCTAATATTATTTTAGAAAATTCAACTAGAAAGTCAACTTTTTTCACCATTAGTTGTTACTCCTTGTTTTATAAGTTTCACCTCGATTAAGGATATCAAACAATTTTTATGAATTTTATAATGTAAGGTAATTTTAATTTTTATAATACTTAATACTACAAAAGACACGCTAAATAGCGGCGGTTTCTAATCATTGCAAAACAAAATTTTAATAGTTCCATAAACATTGCCTATTAAGAGGTGAAGATTTATTTTTTTACACTGACTTATGCCGAGTCAGTGTAATTATATAATCTTACAAATTTTATGCACTAAATGCTTGTTATTTAATGTGAGAACGTTTTTAAACGTGAAAAAGAGAATATTACAAGTCTTGTATTATCAATTTATCATTTTACAAAGAAGAAAAGATTTCATATCATCAAATATATTGTATGTGAAATCTTTACAAATAATCGAAATGAGACCATTTTTACCTTTTAAATTAATTTTTGAAATTGCATTAGATTGATTACCTAATTGTTTTTTTTTAAAATACTATATGCACACTAAATATATATGTATTTTCATCTTATTTATTTTATATTTTAATGTATATGATAATTAATTTTAATAACTGATTCTAATATACATCTAATATTAAATTTGTGTTTCGGACAAGCATGAATATTGCATTTATAGGAAAATTTCCATCTTAAAAGTTTTAGTCTTTTTATACTATATCTGCGATTCCTCTCGATTTGTAATCTAATGCACAAATTAATAGGTTCTATTAAGTTAGTTATATATTGCGTATTATCAACAATTTTCACAAAAAATAGTAAAATAATATCTTGAGCAGTTACATATCCAAAACCCTTGATACAAATAGACGTATCTTGAGTTCTATATAAATTACTTCTCAATACTACATTATCAATATATCGCAGGATTTATTATGACAAAAACTTTTTCTCGTAAAACTATATTTTTTATTAGAAATTTTAATCCAAAACAAATCGAAAATAATGTATTGGTAAAAATGTTTGATTATTCTAATAGTATAATAATTAAATTTGATTATATATTTATATGTCTAACAAATATATTATATGTATATAAAAAGTATTAAATTAATCACATATATTTATACATATTAATTATATGTTTTTTATTATAGTATATATTTTGTATAATAAATCATTATTTTTTATGAATATATCATATAATTATATTTATAAATATATAATAATTAATTTAATAATTATTTTTTATGTAAAATGATATCCAATGCAATATGATAATTGTTTGTATGATATTTATTAAATTGAAAATTTTTTTAAGTATAGTGATATATTAGTATTTTAATAATTTTAATTATAAAAACTATATAAAATATATATAATTAATACCAATAATTAAAATTTACTAAAATACCGGTATATTTACTGTATACGAATTAAAAGAAGTTACATATGTAGCACCTATAGCTATGTCTAGTCTAGAGGATTAGAATTCTGAAGATGCATTGGTTGAGTTATCCATATATGGCTGGCTAGTGGCTAGTGTGTGAGGGTCCCAAAGGTTCAAATTAAATCAATGCCTAGCTAGGGGTGTAATGCAACAATGAATACTATATTAGTAATTATTAATTTTAATATCAATCACAAGACAAGAGTATGGAGCTAGTTGCTGATTATTATATTAAATGAAATGACTTGAATGTCAAAAGATGAAGAATCAGGCGCCGCTACCACCACTTTTCCAATTGCTACTGCTGCCTTCAATTAAAGGTCAATGATGATTATTTGTTAAAATATTTCAAAAACATATTGATTTTTAATTAAAGAAAATGAAAAGCGGACAATATAATCTTTCATAAATTAAAGATGAATAATCGGTATGGCTTACATAATTGTTATGATTGTTTGGTACTAAATTAATAGTTAAGAATCGTTAAATAATTATTTAATTAAATTTATTAAATTATCTAATAATTTTTAAATATCAATTCTATCTTAAGATAATCCGTATGTGAGTTTTTTCCACAATAAAATATATTTGTGCTATTTTGCATTGTGTAGAAATGTGAAGTGTCCCACATAAGACTTTAGTCTTGTATTCTTGTTATTTGTTATTAGGGTTTAGGATTGTCATATTAGAGCACCAATCTTCCTACTCTATTGTACTCTCTTCACAACAAAGAATTTGAGGTCAAATTATGCAAAGTGAAATCCAGCTGGGTTTCCGGAAAATGCGTGAAATCATGACCAATGGTTTCATAAAACTTTCCTTGCTTTTGGGTCAATCTTCATATTTAATGCACTCATCACCTATTCAGTACTACATATTACTTGTTGGAGTCAATCAATCAACTGATAAATTAGCCTAAAAGCTTCTTCAGCACTTACTTTAATTATGTCCTAGGTGATGATCATATATAGTTAATTAATGTAAAACAATTCTATTAATTTTTTATATTATATTAATTAATTATCTTGGTTTACAATGCCAGTGTTAGACTATATTAGCTAATTTCATCAAGATATGAAGGTGCATAGCAATATGACACAAATACTTCTTAACGGTTATATATAAATGTGCCATCAAAAGTAAACCAAGCTATAAGAGCCTAAGACCTAGCTAGGTCATATTTAAATGTTTTAAACCTTATGCTCTCAACATGAAGGTATGGCAAACTAAAGTTAAGAATTATTTGTAAGAAAATAGAGCAACATTTGAAGTCTTTCTTTAAAAAAAATTAAGTCTCTTATTTTAGCTTTTAATAAGTTTTTTAAAAATGTTAGATTAATCTTTTTAGTAAAAAAAAAAAAAATAGATAGAGTTGTTTATTGTTGAATCTTATATATGCAAGGAAAACATGTTAGATCTCCTAACATTTTTGGTTAAACTGATTTTCAAATTTTATCCTTTTAGACAAATAATTTTCACGTTAAATTCCGGAGGGGCACAAACATAGGATTGTAAAAAATGTTAGAGATTGTTTTTAATAACGATGAGACTAATTTGGTTAAATTTGTTAATTTCTAATAAAAAAGTAACAAGATTAAAAAACTTTATGTGGTAATTAATATTTGTGACTACCGATTTCGATCTAGACTACTTTATAAAACTCATTTGGAGAGGGAATAAGGGATTATATCGCTTTTATGAATGATCACAATTCACATGAAGTCTCACCGATGTAGCTAGGTTTTCCTCTCTAATCTTTATGTTAAAGAAAGAAAAGGAAATATGACTCATGAATTTCTGAATGCAATTAAGAGTGTACACAAACGTGGAGCAATGGGTGCTCTTTTCGGTTAGCACCTTTGTGGTTGGGTTGCTAAGGAGCAAACGGTGTTTTTTTTTTTTTTTTTTTTGTCTAGTACAGTCAACAAAACCTGCCCCACTTTTAAGAAGAAAAAATATATCATTTTTCAAGACGATTATTATGTGGTCGAAGTTCTTAGTAGTGATAATTTATTTATTTCGTGAGAAATTATTATATTTGAATTTAAAATTTAGTTGAAATTAAGTAATAAATAAAATTTTTAATAATATTGTGTATAAATGATTAAATATAAAAAAATTTTAAACGGCACTTTACAATTATTTCAAAAGGCAACGAGATTTTCAATAAAAAAATATTCTTTTTTATTTTTAAACTTTATTTATGTGAGACTGGTTAGCTCTTTTGTCAATATTTTCTCTTTGTATTAATAGAATAAGTCTATATAGCATGTTAAACTATTGAATTATTCGTTAAGAGCTTATTAGGATTGACAAATTCTTTTTTATTAGGAGTTTCGTTGTTTTTAGCATGTAATTGTTAGTTTTTTTTATTTTTTGGTGACTTTTTTTAAATACATTGACTAAATTTATTATACAAAATTACGAAAAATTAGTGATTTCAAATTATTTTTACTTATAGATATTAAATAGAGAATATATTGGTGACCAACGAGTCACATAAACATATTCTAGAGAGAGATAATTGACAGAGGGGCTAATTAGTCTCACGAAATTAATTATCAGAGGCTAAAATAAATTTTTTTTAGTCTCACAAACTTTTAAAAAAATTATTAGAAGTCGGGATGAGTATTCTCCTAATATAAAATGTGTGTGAATTTTTAATATTGTAGTATTTAAAATTGAGGCTAAAAAATTTTAATATAGAAAAAACATGTGAGTTTTCGCTAAAAATGTAGTTTTTTTTGTGTATATATAGGTGGATGGACGTTGCAGATATGACAGGTGCAACACGCAGATCACGTGCTGACTCAGCACGGATGCAATGTGATTGACGCGTGTCCAAAGCAAAAACAACACCACCATTCGTGTTGCACACGTGTCAGATATCCATACAACACGCACCCTGCGTGTTGTACACATGTCAAGTGCAAGTTGGATATCTTTGCAACACGTATCCTGTGAGGTGAGTCCTCTGTTTATAAAAATCGAAACTCGTTACCATTTTATTTCATTGCGAAAGAGGTGTTTTCCTGCATGGTTGGTGTGATAGAAGACACTGCAAATATAGTGGTTTACCACAACAGTAAGGTTATATGAAATACATTTTAGAGGTGAGTTTTGCGTGTGAGAATACATTTTTGTTTGTAGTTCCGTGTACTATAACGTTCACGAAACTACAGCACGGGCTCTGTGAGAGCATAAAGAGTGATATTTTAAAGAGAGTGAGCAACATTCTCTAAGAAGTTCGATTGTCGTATTTAGCGGTCTCATACAGTTTGAGGTTATGCCGATCGTTGACGAAACAAGTATTCAACGGATGTTTCATATTTACCAACAAACTCAAGTGTAACACCCAAAGTATATTAACAGAAATAACAGTATAATTAGATTAATATTAACCAAATAAACAATAATAAACTATTAAACTAATAACCAAACAAAGACTAATAAATTAACTGAAAATAATAAATTTATATAGTTAGGATGTTCCATTGATAATATGATCTTCTACAGGCGTATAATCACATACTATTTTTTAGATGTTTTAATCTTACTCTCAACTAAAACTCTCTTACTCACTCTTAACTACATCACAAAACTTACATATCCATTCTCCACACAATGAATGAAATGCAATGAAAATGAATTGTTTCTCACCCACGAACTACGCATGAACTGAAATGAAAACCTTGAAGCCTCACCCCTCTTTTTGTATACACTCGGTAGAAAATTATGAAGCAAACCGTTAATATTAGTGATGCATTTTTTCGGAGCAAAGCTTGTCTCCTATATAGAGACATTAGTTAACATGCATTCTGTGTGCTACTGCGGTAAAGACACGTGGTTAGGCTAGTCAACACGCATCTTGCGTATTATTAGGGTGATGACAGGTGGCGTTTTCGTATTTGGAGTCACTGATCAATACACCTCAAGAACCTGCAAAAATTTTTTGCATCCTTTGTGTTGCTCTGGAGTTGTCATATGGCGAATTTCTGTTAGAAATTTTTGATAAAGTTGATTCGAAAATTTGCATAAAATTTCTAGTAAAGTAACACTCAGGATACGTGTTGCACTGGGAAACAACAAGTGGCGAATCTCTGCTGAGAATTTCTGATAAAGTTGTCTTAATTTTTTGAAAAAGTAACACACATAACGTGTATTGTGTTAGTATTTTTATATTTTTACATCTCTGTACAGTATTTTAAACACTAATATTTAATAAATACACTAATTTTTTTCATATATAAAATAATTTTTATAAAATTGAAACTGATGAATTCATTTAAAAATAAGAATTTTCTTTTATTATTGATTATTTTAAAAAATTAAATAAATAAAGAAAAGAAAAAAAAAGTGGGTCGAGTACATCATAAGCCTCTCCTCACAAATCCCCATAAAGTTATTAAGTTGAAAAATTTTGAGAAAGGGGGCACTGGGCAGAGTAGTGTAGGGCCCCTCGTGGGCCCTGGGGCCCTCTGCCACATTCACACTTACTTGTTGGTATATGTGACTTTTTAATAACCCATACACATCAGTATTATGTACATGCAATCATATACATTTGGTAATGTAATGTATGATGTTCATTCAGACCCTTTCTACATAATAAAATATCTTCTGAGGTAACCAAGTTGGGTTGGTCTAGTGGTTAGCTCACTAGTCCGCTTAAGCAAGTGTCGGGGGTTCGAATCCCGCCTTGTGCATGCAGCAACTCATTGGCCAGCGGCAAACCCTTAAATGGAGCTTAGTATCGCGGCGGATTAGTCCTTGACCTATCGGGTTGGGGGATACCGTGGGAAACCAAAAAAAAAAATATATCTTCTGAGGTACCCTTCCACCGTTTTGGATTTTTAGTGGTACCCTCAACATTATTGTATTGAGTCTCACTTTTAACAAGTTATGATTGAATGCTAAAGTGAAAATATCTATCTCTATTGAATTTGAATGGAATCGGAATATGGAATGAAACGGTGGTGTTACTATTTTTCATGCATATATACATGGAAGAGGAAATTCACATTCACATCTGTACAATTCCAAGTTAAGTGTTAAAGATAAACTCCGAATTGATAGCTTGTATCGGAAAATTTTCTTAGATTTTAATTACACTATAAATTTTATTAAAATTTAAAAAATTACTAATAGTCTTTTATTTATTTTTAGTTGAATTACTCCACGTAGTCAATGACAGTATATTTTTTTCACGATGACTAGATCAAAGGATATCGCTTTAATTTTAGGATTAAATATTTAAAGAAACAACATAATTTAATTTTAATAGTTATATTTTTTGTGAGGAATAAGATATATTATGGTTATTAAAATTAAATGATGTCGTTTCGTCAAGTATTTGACGTCAAAATTAAAGTAATCATCATTTCGTCTAGTCTCGCGTAAAAAAATATACATCATGTTACTTATTGCATAATGAGTAACTTGACAAAAAAAATAACGTGCGATAATTTTATTCATTTTTAAAATATAATGCAATTAGATTATTAAGAACTTTTTTAGTATAAACAGCTAATTTTAAAAATTACTTTAAAATTTAGCTCATATAATTTTTACACATATTCAACTCTTATCGAATTTTTTTTAATACTGTATGACAATTTTCTTTTTTATGAGGGGATTATGTTCCTATTATTATTATTATTATTATTATTATTATTATTATTATTATTATTATTATTAAACCATCTATTATTTTTTTTCAATAATTATTGAACTGAATTAAAATAAAAAGTTGCTCCATATACTATAGAGCTCTTATTTTTATTTGGATAATGTTAGAGAGACAAAAAAAAAGTTAAAATTTGTCTTATTTAATATTTATTAATTATTGCAACAATTAATGAATACTAAATAAGATAAGTTATAATTGATTTTGGCTGATTTTCATTAATTATTAAATATTTCTGTTTTATTTTATATATGTTGTCACCGTTTAAAAAAAAATAGAAAGAAAAATACAATATATATTAATTCCGATTACTGTTATGAATTAAATACCGGATCCGATTCGAGTGATATTATTGGAGTCTGCATTAAAAGGAGTAAAAATTATTTGAACAAAAAAAGAAAATAGTAAAAATGGTTGAAATCAAATTTACCCTTTCTTGGAAAGAACAAGTAATAGATAGATGATATGCTAAGTTTCCAGTTTGCATAACATAGTTAAAAGGACAAGCAAACTTGAACTTTTGTGCCTCAACCTTTTCAGGTAGAAAAAATATAAGTAATTAATAATATTTTTAAATAATGTATAAATAATATAAATTAATAGAATTAAAAGAATAAATTTAATGAATAAATAATATTAAATTAGAATATAATATTTTTATATTTAATTAGTAATTATTCATGTTGTTCAAAATAATTATTATTTAATAGCATTTCCCTTTCAAGTATCAACTGCATTACACGGTACAAGAACAATGGAATCTTTCCTCAAATTAAGGGTAGATTAGGAATAATTGATTATTTAAATAAAATTCAGATGGTGCTCCAGATTAAGAATTGGCTTCTATATCCCATAATATCATTAGGCTATTATTTGATAAAATACACGCGGCCCTATGTGTAAAACTTATAGTTGATTACATATTCTATTTTATTTTATTTTATTTTAATTTTGGTAGTATAGAAGAATCAGCATTGAATTGTTGTCACACGAGTTCATTCTGTTAATTAATGTGCCATGAATGGAATCTTATGCATAGTTTAAGGATAAGCTAAGATTGTTGGCTTCTTGCCATGTTTTGAAATAATGCATGCAGGCCAACACCACTTTTCAACAAGATTTGACTCTTGTCGACATAATAGGTATTAAAATTGTTTGTTTTTAAACAATTATTTATACTCATTTTAATTTTATCATCAAATGGACAAATATATATACTATTTATATAAAAAAAATAAATGATCAAATGTATATATAATATTAAGAATTATTTTGAAAAAAAAAATAGAATAATACACGAACGGATAATGATAAATGTATGCTGATTGAAGTGAGAAAATAGTACATCAATTATTGTTGTATTCTTTTGATAAAAAAGGATTATCCAGTGATGCTTAATTAAAGTAGTAAAGCAAGATTTACTAATGATTCCAAAACAAGTTTCCCTAATCTCTTTAACACCTGCACAAATTTTCATTTCAAAGATTCCCCGAGTGATTTAATTAGTAAGGGTCTAATCTAAGAAAAGACATCCATGATGTCTCATTTTACTGTACGAAAATATTTGATAATAAAAAAATTAACTAAAAATAATAATTAATAAATATTAAATAAAATAAATTTTAAAGTTTTTTTCCTCTTTAACATAATCGTTTATTGTAACGTTTTCAACTAATTACTGTATAAAGATTCGGTTATTAGCGATCTTAGTATGTATTGAATAGTAATTAAAGATAGCAAGAGAAGGAAAAATACTATAACAAGTGTTTAATTAAAGATATTTTTTGAAGAGTCATCAAATGTTTTAAAAAATATAAAAAAAATTCAAAGTTTTTTAGGAGTTCAATATAATTGACTCTTTAAAATATATTCTTAGGTTACTCATTAATTATTAATAATAAAATCCCAATAAATATAGAAATTGAAACCCCTTTTTTAGGTCTAGATCACTAAGCTCTGTTGATCCTTTATTAATTGATCTCAATTAACTCAGATCAAGTCAATCCAGAATAAATGTAACTTAGTTAGTATACGAAGCTTGAAGTCCTCAAACAATTACTCCAATATGATATCTACACTTTGATCATTTGATTAGACTTTTAGGAAAGCGTAATTATCTCACCATTTGAGCCAACTTTTTTTTAGTGCTTGGAGTTAATAATTAAAGTGATGCTAAGGATTAGGAATATAATGGAGATAATTTCTTTCTTTTAAAGATATTTTAAGTAAAAAACTAGTTAAATTTAAACATAAATTATACCAGAACCTATTATATATAGATATATATATATTAGTTATCACTCTATTTAAAAGTAGTTCTAATAGTAATAGATTCAACAATTAATCTCTATGCTCAAATCATTTAATGAATAAGTCCAACTTCTATGTGTTGCTATCTCTAATAAACTTTTAATTTAATGCGTAAATATATAATTTTTTGACTTTCTGTTTTATATGAATTTTGTTTTTTTTTTTTTAAATTTTATTAGCGTTTTTTATTTTTCTACGTTCTCTTTTATCTCTGTTTTATCTATATTTTTTTTCTATATTCGCTTTATTCTCTGCGTTTTCTTCGTTCAAGATCAATACTCTTTATGTAATTTAAATATTTGGATCAAAATTTTTAAAATTAAGCTGTGAAATCAGCTTTGAACAGATATTTTATTTTCAAAGACAATGAATGATTTAAGTCCAAATTGTCAATTGAACCATCACGAATTGATTATTGTTTTGAATCGAATCAAGTGACTGAGGTGTAATTTGTAACACCCTTACTACCAAAATGTCATGCTTCTGGTTGCGCCACTCTGATAGCAAGAATATTATGACAGCATCCATATATTTAAATATAAAATATGAGCCTTTAACTTGAAACCGTATAGACCTTTCTTTAAAAAATAAGAAATACTTTTTTTTCTTTCTATAAATACGCCAACATATAAACCAATCACAGTCACAACTCCTATCCCCTCTTTACAAAAATATAATAATGATGGCAAGGAAAAATAATAACAAAGTTAATACAACAATATCACATAACCAAAAGTGCAATAATCTCTTCATAAGTTTCTTCGTCTGTTTTCTGAAAAGATAAGACTGTAGGGGGTGAGAATCTAACCACACGGTCTCATCAGAAAAGTTTAGAATTGTTATAAAAGGATATGCATATATAGAAAAGAATGAGTTTTAACTGTAGTGATCATCATTCGTCTTATGAATATTTTTGAACATAAAAAATTAATGATCCAAATTCCAAAAATCATATTTTAATTTATAAGATCCAATCAAACACAATATCTAAAAGATTTTGCTATATACCAAAGAACTGTTCTAACCTGTCTTATCAAGGCAATATAACTTGTCTAATTACGGCTTCCGGCCCAAATAGTCACGGTCTTAGACTCAAATATAATCAATCAACACTCAAATCACCATAATTCGAACCAACCAGTTACAATCATAAGTAATGAACTTCAAACACAAACAAGAGCAATTACAATAAGTATGACAATTAACAGTTAAACAGAAATATTCAAATAGATAAACCGAATACAATATGCACACCCAAACAATGTCACATAGATGCATATGATGCATACTTGTCCTACTGGCTATGACCTCATATATCAGTTAGATTGCTAGAATCTGACACATCCGTTAGCTAATCTAGACATTGTCTCTCTTGTGTATTCAGGGATATAGTGTCCGAAACACTCTCGAAATATAGTACCTGCCACATTGCTAGGATATAGTGCTCGTCACACTCTCGAGATATAATGTCTGCCACACTCCAGGATATAGTACCTGCCACACTTCTACACACCGAGAGAATATACTATCGGGGATATAGTGTCCAACACATTTTTGGGATACAGTGCCTGCCACACTTTTCAATCATAATCCTTATTAATCATAAACATGCAAGCAGGATTAGACCACCGTCCTTACCATTTCAGTGGTCACATTCCAATAATATTCACAATCAATCATACTCAAAATCATAATCAACCTCGATTTATAATTCTTTATAGGCTAACTAGCCGAACTTCCATAATCCTCCATTTTAATTTAAGGTGTTCCCAAAATTTTCAACTGTTATCTCAAAATTAAATGAGGTAAATCATAAACCAATTTCTCAACTTAACAAAATCATAGAACTCGTTTCTGTTTAACCTTAAATAATCAATTTCATTACTTTAAATTCATATCATACTTTTTTAATTTGAATCAACCAAATAAACTCACTTTTAAGTTAATCAAGTTCCCAAAATCAATTTCAATTTTATTCTTAAGTTTAAAACATTCTCGAAAGACTTAAAAATTATTCCATTTCACTAAATCAAATTTGAATACTTTAACTTCTCTAAAATGTCACAAAACAGAATTCTTCAATCAAATTTAGTCACTTTTAAATTCACTAAAAACTCCTCGAAATAAGCTTCAACTTCTTTTTAAATTTAAAAAAAAATTCTTTCCCAAAGAATTCAAATCATTTTTTATTCTCAATTGAAACATAATTGCTTATTTTTCAATAATACTTTAAAATTCGCTAAAACGCTTCAAATATATTATTTTTTTTAGTAAATTTAAATCAAATAAAATAATTCTTCTTTATTACTTAAGATTTCACCAACACTCCAAAAAAACATATTTCTTTAATTTTATTAATCAAGTAAAAATTTATTTTTGTTTAACCAATCAAGTTCGAACACTTTAAATTCTTTAAAAGCTTCTCTGAGGCTTAATTTTGTTATCAAAATTAACTAAACAAAATTTTAAAATAAAGTCTCTAGTTTATTTTTATATATAAAAATACCGATTTTCATTATTCTCATTATTCTATTTCACTTCAAGTATTTATAAAAATTTTGGTAGCATCTTTTTTAAAATTTGAACTTTACTACTTTTCAAAGATTCTCTCCAAACCATCTCTCAACAATTTCCAATGATTTCCAAAATCAAGCAATTCCTCAATATAAACATACAAAATCAGAGTTTTTAACATAAAACTATTTCTTAGTATAAACATACAAATCAGATTTAGATCAAACTTTCATTAACTACCACAATACCAACTCAATCAATCAATAATTCAATCAAGTAACACGTGTAAAGAAGTTGAAAAATTCTACAAAGATTATTATAAACTTGCAAGTTTTTCTACGAAAATTTAGAACACAAATAAGAAGAAAAATAAAATTAAAAACCAATTGATGTGCTTTAAATAGGAAAATTTAGTTTATACATGTTGATAGTTGTGCTAATATATGATTTATTTTTTGCAGTTGAACCTTTTAGATGGTGTATCAATGATACAGTCAATTTCCAGCCATTATTATGGGCAAATAATAAATTATCAATTCAGATATTCAAGAGAATAAGATAGACTTTTCGGTGTTTATCTAAGGCATTTCGGTGTTTTGCAATACAACTTTGGTGCAATTTATGTAATATTTTTATTTTTTAATGGAAATGAGATTTATTTTTTATATTTTCTTTTTTTTTTCTATTTACCATGTTACTGATTGTTTTGAAATTAGTTTCTTCAATTTTTTTTAAGAGATTTATTTATTTTAAATATACAATACACAGACAATTTAATAATTAAGTACTGTAGAAATTCAATCTGCATAATTTTTATATCTCCTAATAAAAATTTACAAAAAAAATTGTGAGCATTTTCTCGGTGTTTATTTGAATAATTTTGATGTTTTTGGTTAGTAATTCTGTATATTACAAAAAATTTTCATCTTTTTTTGTAATTTTATGAACCTGGATTCATTCTGATTAATAAAATTTTAATACAGTATAGACAGGTGAAGTTTAACCTTGTAAAAAAATTTTATGAAAAGTTTAAATTGAATATTTACAAAGATACAAAGTATATGTTTGTTAATTCAAAATTGGACACACAATTTAAAACAACATTAAAGAGATACTATTAACAGTTTACATTATACAGTCTATTGACTTTCTTTATCTCTTGATGTAACAATTTACATTATACAATCTATTAATAATAAGAACTTTTTATATTTTAGTTCTACTTTTTTGTGGTGCTCCTCTCAACAATTTTTTATTGTCATTTTTTTTATAAAGAATAAAAAAATAGGTTCATAGATAACAACAACACCAAGTGCACCTCAATTTACATGAAATACATTGAAATATAAAGCAAATACACCACTATTATTTTTTTTATTACAATTTACATCACACAATGTTAGTTAAAAAAGACATGCAACTCAATCAAACATGCACAAAATGATAGTAGAATGACTACAACAAACGTATATGGGTTAGTTACAACTAGGGATGGCAAACGGGTCTAAACTCGCCGGTCCTACCCGTGTAACCCGCCAAAAAAGGCTGGCCGGGTTAAAAAATTGAGACCACCACACTTTGAAAGCCCGCATAACTTCACCGCTTAAACCGCGGGCTTTAGTCAATGGGAGGAAGGGCCCAGCACTTTTTTTTCTAGGGACATTTTTTGAAAATGTTTTAATTTAGTATTTTACGTTTGCTTGATTATGTTTTAAACTTGTAGATGTTTAATTATATATTTTGGACAATGTTTATTTTGCTTTGGACAATATTGGCTTTATTATTTTGTTTCAAAAAACTTGGTTTATGATTATGTTTATTACATATTTATAATTTTAAAAACTTTAATGTTTGTGAATTTAGAAATTATATATTTATTAAAATAGTTATAAAATTATATATATATTGTTTAATATTTAATAGTAAAAAAAAAGAGGTTTGACGGGATTGACCCGCCAACCCGCTGTTAGGCGGGGCAGGCTTCTCCGTTTGCCACCCCTAGTTACAACAAATTCATGAACAAAATTCCTTAAAATGGATAAAAACACATACAAATTACTCAAATATGTAATAAAAAAAACTCCAGAAGCACTGCACAACATTCTATTACCTAGTTACAACAAAAAAAGGACAACAACACCAGGTGAACCTCAAATCACATAAAATACACCAAAACTTCTCACCCATTTCTTCTTCTTCCTTATCATCATTTTCTTCTTTTCTTATTTCACATTCTTATAATTCTTCTTGTTTTATCCTCTTAACAAAAAATAAAAGGAAAAAATCAAACAAAGAAAAAAAGACATACATAATGCTGCCAAAAATCATCAGAAAAATGATGAGAAAAAAAATGCAATAATTGTATGCAGAGAAAAAGAAAAAAAAGCGCAAAGAGAAGAAGAAGAAGTGCCGCTCAGAGTTGAGAGCGCGTATACACGTTCTCCCTAATGAAATTGGTTTTTGTTAGATTTAAACCAACTAAAAACACAACAATTGTATGCAGAGAAGAAGAAGGAATTTGAAGAAAAAGAAAAAAAAACGCGAACGAAGAAGAAGTGCTGCTGAGAGTTGGAGTGCGTATACACGTTCTGTTCTCCCTAATGTAATTGGTTTTTGTTAGATTAAAACCAACTTGATTAGATTTGGTTGCCAAAAAAACTGGGCTATGCTACACGTCTAAGTATTTTTTTCATCCAAGTTTTGTCCAAGTAGGTCCAACACCAACAAAAATTACTCTCATTAAAAGATCGTCGTTACACGCGCTTTATCTTGTTCTCTTCTCCCGCGCTTCTTCTTCTTTCAAATACACGGATACGTCATCTTTTTCTTCTTTCAAATTCACGTATACATCCTCCTCCTCTTCCTCTTTTGTTATCGTCATCACCAACAACACCAACATTTTGCTATTGGATTATTTTTTCAATTGAATTGAATGGAATGCAATTGCTAAATTGAATTGAATTGAATTGAATGGAAGCAAGTGTTCTGAATCTAAATTGAATTGAATTGATAATCTCTAAATTGCAGACAGAGAAATTTTGAATTTGACTTTATATAATGAATTCTGTTTCGTTCATTCAGTACTATATAATTGTTTCACCATGAGTACGTGTTCGGTTCATTATGCAGAAAGCTGTTTGAATTTGATTTTGTATAATGAATTATGTTTCATTCATTCAGTACTGTACAACTGTTTCATCATGAGTACGTGTTCGGTTCATTATGCAGAAAGCTGTTCGAATTTGATTTTATATAGTGGATTATGTTTCGTTCACTCAATACTGTACAATTGTTTCACCATAAGTACGTGTTTGGTTCATTATGCAGAAAGCTGTTCGGATTTGATTTTATATAATGGATTATATTTTGTTCACTCAGTACTGTACAATTGTTTCACCATGAGTACTATGTTCGGTTCATTATGCAGAAAGCTATTTGAATTTGATTTTATATAATGGATTATGTTTCGTTCACTCAGTACTGTACAATTGTTTCACCATGAGTACGTGTTCGGTTCATTATGTAGAAAGCTGTTCAAATTTGGTTTTATATAATGGATTATGTTTCGTTCACTCAATCCTATACAATTGTTTCACCATGAGTACATGTTCGGTTCATTTATGTTCTACACAATTTAAAACTCTTCCTCCTCACCTTCTATTGCTTCTTCACCAGGGAGAGAAGGAGGAAAAGACAAAAAGATACAGCAGCAACAACAACAAAAGAATGACGATAAAAAGAAAACATGTGAAGAAGAAGGAACGCGAAAAAGGTGGAGAATGAGGAGGAGGAGGAACGCGAAGAAGAAGGCAAAGAAAAAGACGATCCGTGCGTAAACGAGCGTGACAAGAAAAAGAAGAAGCGCGGGAAAGAAGAGAAGAAGAAGAAGAAGAGAAGAAGCATAAAGAAAGAAGAAAGCGGAAAAAAATGCATGACTTAAAATTGTTTGAATGAACTTGGACGTCAAAATTACTTAGATGTGAAAAATATCTCAAAAAAACTTAAATGTGTAATAAAATTGTAGATTAAATAATAACATAATAAATATAAAATTTAAATTTAATCATAAAGAAAACCCTAAACAAACAAACTCAAATCTTCAATTTAAATTCAAATAATAACTATGATAAAGGTATTACACGATTCTTTCTATCATATATAAATTAACAAAAATATTATATAATACTAAAAATTAATTATTAAATTAATTATTATATATTTATGTATAAATATATAATTTATTTTAAATATATTTTATATTAATAATTAATTTGATAACTAATTTTTGTATGTATGTAATAGAGCTGGCTTTAGAAAATTACCAACCCCTTTTATGCAAATCACACATTTATATAAATTTTTATCCTTATTTATTAAATGAATAAATAACTATTTATATCTATGAAAGATAAAAAAATTGACATATGTATCTACACTAAATTAAAATTAAACTTATATCCATGGAAGATGTTATCTGTGTGACAAAAGTATCTTATCTTTGAAGAATTAAAGCACCACATAAGATATTTTTGTCACATAAAATACATCTTGTGTGAATACAAATTTCATTAGTTTTAATATAGTATAAAAATATATGTCAATATTTTTATTTTTTATGAATACAAATAGTCATTTATTCTTTATTGAATTAAACAAGAATTTGTTTTAAGAAGAGTAAATATTAATTCTCATATTTATCAATTTTCTTAAAAGACAATGCGGTTGCCATCCGTATCCACTAACACCGTTAGCCATATTTGCTTTTCGGAGAAGTGAAAAGTGAGAACTGAGAACTCAACCCAAGGCAGCCGAATATAACGACATTACCTACGTGATACCGTTAAATGAATTATATGTCCGTTTTGTACCAACACCAAGTTGTGTAGGTTTAGGACAACTCAATTCCTTTTCTTCCTTCCAAACAATGTCGTGTTGGAGGGGGTGTTTATGTTTTGCTAGGTACTTCCAGACCAAACTAAACTATACAATATGTGATAAATCTGAGTTTTGTGTCAAAAGTGTAGACACCAAATATTAGCCATTTTATCTTTGGCAAATGAACCATAAAAACAATTCTAACGGGATACTTTTTTTTTTAATATCACTTTTGATTTTTACAATAACTCAGCTGATTTGAAATTAAAATTTATATTAAATATAATCTTTGAAATAATATGAATATCAGTAAACAAATATTATATCATTTTAAAGAAAGACCAATATAATGAAACTACTTATATATCCATTAAATTTATTAAATAAACATTATAATGTTGTTAATAAATTAAAATGAAATCAAGTATTAGGATGAATCTCATATTGAAAATCAAATTAATTTTTATAATATATGATCCCACTTATTTATGAAATATTTATGTGATATCTTATAAGATCCAAAATAAAATTAAACTAAAATCAAAACTTAGAGATGCTCTAAGATTAGGCTGATTTTTTTAGATATGATGTTAGGGTGTGTGTAATGCGGGAATATGATGATTATAGGTTATTTACACTGGTATGGCGGCGGTGAGTTTTTGGCATTTAGGGGGAAGAAATCGGTGGCACCGATTTGAGGTAGGGGAAATCGGTGGTACCGATTTGTGTGAGAGATGAAGAAAATCGGTGGGACCGATTTGTGGAAGGGGAGGATGTTGGGTATGAAATCGGTGCCACCGATTTGTTTGTGGTCTAAATTTTTTTTTAATCCGGGATCAGAAATCGGTCCCACCGATTTGGGTGTGCAGCGGTCGGTCCCTCCGATTTGCCATTACTCAACACAAAAACGGATGTTGGTATCACAGAAGCCCCATTTCTTCCTCGTTCGCACTCTTCTCCTCTCTTCTCTTCTCTTCTCTTCTCTGATTCTTGTCTTTCATTTGGGTAAAAAAAATATCTGAGGCTGGGAATAGATAGTGATATGGATGATAGAGTTGTATTGAAGATTTATTACTACGGGCAGATCTTATTACAAACATATGAGGGAGTTCAATTCGTGTGTGAAAATCCATTAGATGTTGTTATTCCATTCACATTGTCATTTGAGGAGTTGAAAGGTGTGATTTGTGAGAAGATAGGCACGCAAAGATGTAGGAGAATATCGTGTATTTTGTACAGGTATCCTTTACCTGTGTTTGGCGGGTTTGTTCAATTTCAAACCAAGTATGTGATGGACGAAGCGAGTATGCAGGAAATGTTTTCAATGTACATGGAAAATCGCCACCGAACATCGTGCATCGAGTTATATATTGAGTTTGAGCAATCTGAAGCAGACCGTAACATTGAGTTGGAAGATTATAATAGTGAAAGCGAAGATGAATTTGAAAGTAACTATGAGATCGTCGGTCCAGGCGAGGACGAAGAAGAAGCTGTCGGCGACATGAACGCAGATGTGGCGGAAGTTGCAAATGCACTAGCAAACCCGCATCCGTTTCAAGAGCCTTCTTTCATGCGGTCGTTGGATTTGGGGGCCATGCACGCACCGGAGTTTCCGGAATATATGAATACAGGTGCGTAAACCTAGCTAGCTACGTGAATCTCTGAGTTGCTGTTTATGTAGATAGAATAGAGAAAAATAAGACTATAACGATCTTACCTAGTAAAGTATGTTTATTAATTGAGTTGTAATGAAGGACTTCTTACTGAGTACATAATGAAGCATTTGTTACTTTTGATGTATGTAGCCCCTCCTGTTGTGGCGGATGGTGAGTTCACAGTGGGGATGGAATTCAGCTCAAGGGAGGCAGTAATCAAGGCAATGAAAGATTATACCATCCGGAGAGGTGTGGACTATCGGGTATATGAGTCGGAACCGACGACATTCTATGCCAAATGTATAGAATATGGGAATGGTTGTGACTGGTTGATCCGGGTAACCAAAATGCAGAAGAAGTACTGTTGGGAGATAAGGAGGTACAATGGAAGTCATACTTGTACCAGGTCTACTATTTCTCAAGACCATTCGAAGCTGGATTCCAAGACAGTTGCGGAAGCAATAAAGCCGTTGGTAGAGGTTGACCCGTCTATAAAGGTAAAATCTGTAATTGCTGATATCCAGTCAAAGTTTAACTACACCATCAGTTATCGCAAGGCTTGGTTAGCAAAGCAGCAGGCGGTCGAATCAATTTTCGGAAGTTGGGAAGCATCGTATGAAGCTTTGCCGATATGGTTTGAGGCCATGTGCCACAAAGAGCCATCAGCAGTGGTTCACTTTGAAACAATGCCAGCTTACCAGGGGGATGATTTGGTTCCTGATATACGTGTTCTACATAGAGTCTTCTGGAGTTATTACCCCTGTATAAGGGCCTTCAGACACTGCAAGCCAGTGGTGCAGGTGGACGGGACTCATTTGTATGGAAAATACAAGGGTTGTTTATTGGTTGCAGTGTCACAAGATGGTAATAACAACATCGTGCCTATTGCATTTGCCATAGTGGAGGGAGAGACTTCTGATGCATGGCACTTTTTTCTGAGCAACCTGCGTCAACATGTGGTGACCCGTGATGGTGTCGGACTAATCTCCGATCGACACGATTCGATTAGGTCAGCTATTGAACGAAGTAATGGGGCGTGGTCTCCTCCAAGAGCTTTCCATATGTTTTGCATCAGGCATATTGAGTCCAACTTCTTGAGGAAGTTCAAAGCACCTTACCTGCAGAAGCGTATCGTCAACATTGGTAAGTTTGTATACAATGAACTTTTAATTTATTGTAAGCATGATCAAATAGACTGGTGTTCATAGCTGACTGAATGTTTTTCATAGGATATTCAAGGACGACCAGGGAGTACCAGATGCGTTATGAACGATTAAAGGAACGGGGTGAGGCATACACCAATTGGCTTGATCGGATCCCTCGTGAGCAGTATGCTTTGGCATTTGATGGTGGTTACCGATGGGGTCACATGACCACCAATCTTGTGGAATGTATCAACTCCGTCCTAAAGGGTGCACGCAATCTCCCAGTCACTGCACTTGTTAAGGCGACATTTTACAGGCTGAATGAGTTGTTCACTAGGAAAAGAGCTGAGGCTGAAGCCCGAATCAGTGCTGGACTTATGTTCTCTGAGATGGTGACAACCAAGCTGAATGCAAATCAACGAGCTTCAGGTAACATACAGGTGAGCTGTTTTGATAGAGAAAATGAAGTCTTCGAAGTACGCGAGATGCCTAGTGGGGTTGAGTATGCAGTTGACCTGCGCCACTATCGGTGTGATTGTGGTGAATTCCAGGTTGACCGAATTCCGTGTAGGCACGTGTTTGCGTGTTGTGCAAATCAGAGGTTGGATTGGAAAGTGTTCGTTAATGACGTTTACAAGATGGACCAAATTCGAAGAGTATACAGGGCTAGGTTTCGACCACTGGGAAATCCGGCAACGTGGCCTGCTTATCATGGACCTAGATTCGTTGGAAACCCGTTCCTAAGACGGGTTGCCAAGGGCCGGCCGAAGATGACCCGCTTCTTGAATGAGATGGACACCCGTATGTTGCGTCGCCCGAGGCGATGCAAGCAATGCGGTGCAGAGGGCCATAGTCGCGGTAGATGTCGTCAAAGTGGTAGCTCGGGGATTGCCAGGAATCGGCGCTAGAAATGGTAGCCGAATCCAAGCCCAACTTACCAACAGTTATTATTATTTATTATTACTATTATTATTATTATTATTATTATTATTATTATTATTATTATAAACCAAACAACATACTAGTTTTTTATTATTATTACTATTATTCTAACAGTATATATACTAATTCTATTATTAATCATAATAATTAACGATCATAAATAAATTAACTAATAAAATTTTCATTATTAATCGTTACAGTTAATTAAATTCGATTACTAATACTGACAGTAACAACAACAATATATTAATATCTCCCTATTTCAATTTATTAGGTACAGATTTTCTTTTCTTTTTTTTTTACTGTACTATTTTTTCAAATATTTTTTTTTCCTTTTTCTTACATTAAAATACACACTACCCAGAGATCCAGAGACCTTCATCTTCATCACCATTACAAACAAAATAGCCACAAACATTCATCTCAACAAACAAACATTCATCTCATCTCCATACATACATACATACATACAAGGTTTATTCCTATTTTTATTTCTATTTCTAACCACCTAATAATAAAATACATACATATATGTTTAATTTCTAATTCCTACTTATAATAAAATCTAAAATTATCACTATCATTATCATTAAATAAAATTATGAAAAAAAAACTTACATGATTTGGATCTCCAAGATAATTAACAATATGAAGCTCCGGTTGATTTACTTCCTTAGTTTTCCTTTTTTTTGGCATTTTTTTTTCCTCTTTCGCTGATCTGGTGGTGGTCCAACAATGGGGGTTGTGTGGGGTTGAGAGGAAGAAGAAAGGAAAAGTTGAGAGTGAAAGAGAGAGTGTTCGAGAGTGAAAGAGAGAGAGAGAGGGGTATAGGGGGATAAGGTCACGGGTGCACCGCGGGAGCCACCTGCATGCGCGACATGTGGCAACGGGCTATCAATCGGTGCCACCGATTTCGGCACCTCCCTCTCCCACAAATCGGTGCCACCGTTTTCTCCCTCTCCCACAAATCGGTGCCACCGTTTTCCTTCCCCCCAATCGGTGCCACCGATTTCTTCACATGTGCCGTCACAACTCCGTCAAACACCCCAAACCCCCATAACGCCGCACATCACCTACGCCATCCCCATATCAAAATTAAAAAACTCCTAAGATTAAAGTAAAAATTTGGGAATCAACTTTTCTTTCTTTCTCTTGTTGATTGGAAGCGAATTAGAATTAATTCCTGGACTGTTTGTGACCAACACTCAAATTCAAGAGTTTTTTAATATCGTTATTGGTTAAACTTCCAATCACACAACCCTAGATTGAAGGGTTAAATGGAACGTAAATTGTTACATGAATTAGATTCATAAAAATGTACCTTTCCGTTTTTGAGCTGAAACAACCAAATACACCATATAAAAACCACCTGGATCAGAACATTTCAGTGGAGTTAGCCTGATGCCTTGATCCTCTAACAATATTATTATAATATAACGTTCCTATATTTAGAAGACAGAATTCAGAAATATTATTAAACATAGTTATGAAAAAAAAAAAACCAGTCGGTAATAAGTCATTCCTTGAAGAATGGATCAAAATTAGAAAATTAGGGTATAAGATACACCAAAAAGAGCTTGTAAGTTTTTTTAATAAATATATAATACATACATTAAAAACTTAGGAATTGGTAGGAAATCAAACAAGATGTGTAGGAGATCAGAGAAGATGAATGATACGGTGAATACATATAATGCATGTATGGTTAGATTGATGGATAGTGGAGTAGTAAGTGGATGAGAGTAACAGAATAAGCAACATGTTTGTTTAGTAGTGAGGAGTGGGAAATGGAAAGGGTCCTTGGCACTTGGCAGGTGTTGAAAGGACAAGAATGAATGAATCAGCAACAGTAAGGTTGCAACACCACCATAACAATAACACCAAAACCTTGCCATTGTCCATCACATTCAATCACCCGTACCATTATTTACTTAAACAAACATACCTAATCTTATTTAATTCCTTTTTTATTGTCATCACCTACTCATATATCAATATATCATCATGGTCCCTCAAATATTACAGAAGCACAAAGTAGATGATCCTCCCAAACAAGCTCGACCCGTTCTCATCGTTCAATGAATATCGTATTTGGAAGAGATAGTTAAGGGTCAAAGACCCTCATCCATCATGGTCATATAATTATAATTAAAAAGTAATAAAATTACATTATTTGCATTAATGAACAAACTTAACTACCTTAACTAAATTACCAAGCTCCCCCCACACAAGCCCACAATCCTGCAAACAAAAATTAAAACCTGACCTCATGACAGCAATAATAATTTCATTAAACCCCAAAATTAAAAAAGAAACCCAAAAAGGAAGAAGAGATAATCTCATTCTACATACATCCAAAGAGAGGAAGAGGATTCAATTAGATCGAGATGATCACGGTTTTGTTCTGTTGTTTAGAATTTATACTTTTGAATCAGTGATCAAGAGCATTAGGGCCAGTACAGTAATTCAGAACGTGGCTCCACACCCACTGAACCAGATACTTACGCCTGATGCCATTCATGTTATACGTGGCACCATCGTGAGCGTCCAATACCTGACCCGTGTAAGATCCTCCCCCTCCAGTACCGTAGATCCCCTCGCAGAGATCCGCAATCTCAACGGGGAACGTCGGGTCCTGACCCGCATACCAAGCATTAGCTAACGGGTTCGTTGCAAGCTCCGCCATCTCATGTCCGATCACGCTGATCATTCCGTCAACTCCAACGTCGCCGTTCGGGGACTTAAACGGTTTCATGTTGGGAATGTAGGCGGGCACGGCGAACGGGTAGGCACACTGCCCGGGGCAGAGCTTCTCGGAGTTTCCAACCCAAGCATATGGAAGCGTGTAACCAACCAAAGAGGGGAAAGTGAAGTAGTGGAAACCGCACACTGACGTGCAGAAATCTTGAACGTAAACGTCATCCGCGGTTAGGAGGAGGTACAGTCCGCTGCGAGGGTTGATCGGTAACGGTTTAGTTCTGGCGGTTATGGCGCTCTTGATGACGGACTGGATCGACAGCCGCGTCAGGGACTTGCCATGGGAGTAGAACCGATCGTTCTTCTCCTGGCCGAGCCGAACGGATTTTGAGATGTTGGCGCCGGTTTGGTCCGTGTAGAGTTGGACGGTGCGCCACCACGCCGCCACGGAGGGGTGAGGGGAGTTCACGGCGGAGATCGAGTTGATGAACTCGCGGATGATCTTCTTCTGGTTGCGCTCCCAGCGGCCGTACCAGATTGTGTGCACCGTGATGTTGGTGGTGAGGACGGGGCCCATGTGGTACCGGAGCTTCACGAACTCCGATGAACCTTCGTACTTCTTTGAGTCGCCGAATGCGTAATCGGAGACGTTCATTCTGTTGGCGTTCTGCGGCCACGGCCTCCACGCCGCCGCCGGATCCGCCGCGAACAGAACCACCAACACCAAGATGGCGACATTGGAGTGAACCGCCGTGTTCATTTTAAATTTGTTTTAGTGAATGGGAAAATGAGGTAGCTGAGGGGAGTGAAGGAGTGAGCTCAGAAGCTGAGAGAGCTCCCAAGTACAAAACGTGAGTGATTAAGTGGATGAACTTCCTTTATACACACATATTCACTTTTCATTGTTTGTTTTTTTCAAATTATTTTCAGGAAATTTGAAAAAAAAAAAAGAGAGAGAAACAAACAACGACGAGTAGTAAAAAATTAAAGAAAATTGGGGAAAGGAATAATGGAGTATTGTTTTTGGGGACATTGATTTGCGGGTAAGGGTAATGGAGGACAGTTAGATTCTTAAAGTGTATGTGGGGTCCAGAGAGAGAGAGAGAATTGATGATGAGGATGATGGCTGTGGTCGTCATCTGATTTGAGATTTTCCATCTCCTCATCTTTTGCGCGGGAAAATAGGTGTCTAGGGGTATTATGGGAATTTCGACGCCGGGCGTAAGGAAATTATATAGTAGAGTACTACTGAGTATTACGTGGTGTTTTGTGTTTTTGGTTAAAAAAAAAAAATGGGGGACCGCACCGAAAAGTGGTCCGAGGCAAAGACGACACTATTGGCCGTTGGGAACACCATCATGGATAAGCATCCATCATCATATGTTATGATATCCATGTCATACCCATACACCCATCATAACTCTCCCTGCTCCCCTCTTTCTTTTTTACTTTTTCTTTATGTTTATTTATTCAACTAAAACAAAAGATAAATTACTGGTCTCTAGAAAAAACCACACAGGAACCAATTAACCTCTTTTTAGATGCAGCGAAATTTGAGAAAAGGAGGCGCAGGAGCAGGAATATATGAAATTAAAAATTGCAATATTTTTATAGGAAACATGAGCTAGCTTGCCAAGTAGAGAGTACATTTGCTTTATTACAAACAATAGGTCAATAGCAACATAAATGGGTATATAGAAGAGAAATTTTGGGAAGGAGGGGTTTGTGTTGAGGTCCACACCACATGGATCCGAATGCATTGATAGATAGATGAATTATGAATATATGGTTGCAATGCAAAACAAGAAGGAGAACCAACTATGTCAGCTGCAGTTGCCAGCATTGACATCACCCTGCTACTGTGCTTGCATTATCAGCTACATAATTTGGATTTGTTCCAACATTCAGGACTGCTTTGTCTCTTGCTCTGTTTTCTAATGATGTTTGTAACCGTCACACAACTTCAGTTTGCTTTCAAAACTGCTCCAACCACGCCTCTTCATGAGTTTCTATATCCATCAGAGGAAAACAAACTGAATTATGTGATCAATATTCTGCTTAGTTTACTTAATTAATCGATGGCTTGCTATGTTATAATAACAAACTAATAAGTTGGTTCATGGGTTTGCTTTGAGTATTTATGCCGAGATGGTTGTCAGAATAAATAAATCTTTGTTGAAAAATTTATTGATCAGGTAAGTGTTGCACATCTAATTTCCATAACAAGATATCTTTGTTTATTTGGTAGGTATATAATATAACTGAAGTAAAAGCTTGATTTTCAGGATCTGTTGTGCATTACTTCATTTGTCTTCAGTCTGTTATGATTTATGACTTATTCCTAATCTTGATGTAATTAATTCCTCCGATCCAAGGTGGTATTACTCTTAAAACCTCAATTTCTCTATTTGCCACTTTGGTTCATATATATATAGACAGAAAATCTTACTATTTACCATCAATCACCTGTTTTTTTTTTTTAACAAAATCATCTTTCCTTCTGCTTCTTTTAGGCTGGCTGTCTTGGGCTTCCTTTCTTTATATTTATTTTGGGTCTGTTCCTACCTTGTATGTTGTATCTTATCAAACTTTTTTATTTTGTCCAAAACAAAAATTATTGAGCTTAATTTGGAATTTATATTTTTTGGGCCTAATACCCCGTTGCTAAACCCAAAAAGATATCAAACCATAGTGTTTTTTCTTTTTTTTTTTTTTCCAGTGAGAAGTTCAAAACAAATATTTAGTACTCTCATTTTTATTCCCAACTGTTAAGCTATTTGGACTGTTGTCTAACATTAAGAACAGAGCCCAAAACGTAAATTAAATTGAGTGTTGAGTTTCAGGAAAACCCAATCCAAACGTTGTTTACCCAGACCAAAACCAACAATGAATATATTGTTCAGCAATAAGGGAAAAAAGGAAACACCAAAAAAAATAAGGGAAAAAAGAAGGGCAAACGCTTACATTTTTATATGATTTTTAAATATATATATATTTAAGATTTAATTTTCACCAAAAGTTCACATTCTATCCACCAAACTAAAGAAACTATATTGAAATTATTCTCCTCATTTTAAAAATAAACTTACATTTACATAAATTTATTGATAAAATGTAAATTAACAATTTTTTAAAAGTAAAATATACTTTTTGTCTCTAATATTTTTAAAAAAATTGAATAATATTTTTAAAATTTAATTTAGGTTTAATTATTTTGCAGGTCTTTATAGTTTTATCGAATTTTTAATTAGACTCTATACATTTTTTATTTTTAATTACAATCCTATATCATTTATTTTTTTTAATTAAGTCTCTGTTGACATTAAACGTCAAAAAATATTAGTGAATTATAAATTTGTTGTTATAAGGGATGAGTTGGATGCCTATTAATATTTGGGCGGCTTAGTTTCTCAATAACAAAAGGCTTTAACGAAATTTGAAAAATCAAAGTAGAATATGTGTATAAATAGGAGGTTAAACCTCCGTTAATAACACACACAAAAACAACAAGAAATAAAATAATTCTCCCTCTTTCTTTATGTTACAACTATTTTGAATATTCCTTTCTCTCACACTCTTTATAATATTAGTAAATATATTGATCATCTCTATTAAGGCTGAAAATAATGTATCGCAGGAGAATAAAGCCAAAGTCGTTATCTTGACGAATGATTGAAAAACGAATATCTCACAATAAAAGATCCTGCAGATCTGTGAAAAGACCTTAAAGAAAGGTATAATCATTAAAAGACGGTGATACTTCCTCAAACCCAATATGAATGGACGCACTTGCATCTACATGATTTTAAATCTATAAATGAATATAATTCAGTAATATTTCGAATCACCTCACGAATGAAATTATGTGGAGAAAAGATAACTGATAATGACATGTTGGAAAAAACATTCTCGACTTTTCATGCCTCGAATGTGCTCCTGTAGTAGCAGTATCAAGAAAAAGGATTTAAAAAATCTTCTGAGTTAATTTCTTGCCTTCTTGTTACTGAACGCAACAATGAATTACTTTTAAGAAATCATGAAGCGAGTCCAGCTGGCGCCGCCCTATTTCTTGAAGCAAATGCGGCAAATTATAACCCCAAAAGAGGTAAATGGCAAGGTTTTAGTAACCAGAAAAATTATGGAAGGAAGAAGAATTATGTTCACAAGAAAGGATCTCACCAGAAGTGGGATAAAGAAAGAAATTCTGGGCAAAATAAATCAACAGAAGATAAATATTTTCGTTGTGGTGGAAAGGGCCATTGGTCGCGTACCTGTCGTACCCCAAGGCACCTAGTCGATCTTTATCAAGCATCTTTGAAAAAGGATGACAAAGGAAAGGAAACAAATTTTGTTTCAAATGATGCTGAAAATTTCACCACTCATTGTGATGTATCTGATTTCTTTGAGGATCCTGAAGGAAATAGTGACCATTTGATCAATGATGGAATAGTTTAATATGTGAGTTTGTTAAATACTCATGTAAATAAATAATGAACTTATTGTTAAGTTTTATTTTCTATGCATTTGAATTTCAAGTATGATGAAATATTTATAATTTCAAAATTACTGAAAGTCCCAAGATAATAACAATAAAATTTTTAGTATATACTATACTTCTTAGAAAAATATTTTCAATCAAGAAAATAATTTTACTTCGCAAATATTTCTACTCATTTTATTATTATTTGTCTTTGAAGAGCATGGCAAGGACATATAGTGAAAATATTTGCCTTTCGAATAGTGCAAGTTTGCACACCATTCTCAAATATAATATATACTTTACTCATCTTGTGCCAAAAGAAGAATATGTTAATACTATTATTGGATCAAGCAATGTGATAGAAAGCTACGGAAGAGTTATAATTTTATTTCCCGAAGGAACAAAGTTCATAATAAATAATGTACTATTATCTACTAAGTCTATAAGAAACTTATTGAGTTTCAAAGATATTCGCCAAAATTGATATCATATTGAAACAATGAATGAGGGAAGTCATGAGTACTTATGTATCACAACTCATGATTTAAATAAAATGGTTATATTAGAAAAGTTACCCTCACTTTCATCTGGTTATATTATACCAAAATTAGTGCAATTGAATTACATGCCATTGTAAATCAGAAGTTTACTAGTCCAAATGAATTTATAACTTGGCATGATCAACTGGGTCATCCAAGAACAACCATGATACGGAGAATTATTGAAAATTCCCATGGACATTTACTAAAGAACCAAAAGATTCTTAAATTTAGTGAATTTTGTTGTGCTGCCTGTTCTCAGGGAAAGTTAATTTTAAGGCCATCACCAGTAAAGATTGGATTTGAATCCCCTGAATTCCTAGAAAGGATTCAAGACGATATATGTGGATCCTTTAGATATTTTATAGTTCTAATAGACGCGTCTTCGAGATTGTCACATGTGTGCTTATTGTCTTCTCGCAACCTGGCGTTTGCGATATTACTTGCTTAAATTATTCGATTAAAAGCACAGTTTCCAGAAAATCCAATTAAAGCAATTCGTCTTGATAATATTGGTGAATTTACTTCCTAAATCTTTGATACTTATTGTATGGCTAACGAAATAAGTGTTGAACATCTAGTAGCTCTTGTTCACACACAAAATGGGTTAGTAGAATCACTTATTAAACACCTCCAATAAATTGCTAGACCCTTACTTATGAGGACAAATCTCTCAATCTCGACTTGGAGGCATGCTATTTTACATGCCGCGACACTTATCCGTGTGAGGCCAACAAGTTATCATCAGTTCTCTCCTATGCAATTATCAGCCAAATGTTTCCCATTTAAGAATATTTGGGTGTGCAATATATGTTCTCATTGCACTACCTTCTCACACCAAAATGAGACCCCAAAGAAAATTGGAGATATATGTTGGATATGATTCTCCCTCTATAGTAAGGTATTTTAAGATACAAACTATGGATGTATTTAAAGCCCGATTTGAGGGTCATTTTGATGAATCAAAATTTCTAATATTAGGAGGAGAGAATAAGCTTCCTGAAAATGAACTTAATTGGAATGCATAATCCTTGATGCATTTGGATCCTCGATCAGGGCAATGTGAACTAGAAGTTCAAAAGATTATACATTTGCAAAGAATAGCAAATGAATTGCCTAATGCATTCTCCGATACAAAGAGGATAACCAAATCTTATATACCAGAAAAAAATTCTCCAATTCGAATTGATGTCCCAATCGAAGCCACTGAAACAAATTCACGCCAGAAGCTGGTAGGCCTGTCAGTTCCAAAGACAAAATTTTTTGAAAAAGAAATGAGGTAAATACTATTTCTGTTGAAAAAGGCATAGTAAAAACACCTATAGTTGTCCAAAATTTTGATATAGTTTTAACGCCAAAAGACGTTCAGGTATCGAAAAATTATGAAAACGACGAGATCTCAATAAATTTTGTCTATGCAGGAAAGAAATAGAACCGAAATAAGACAATTGTCAATGAAATATTTGCATATAATGTGGCATTAAATATCATGCATGGAAGTAAGGATCTTGAGCCAAGAACAGTCGAAGAATGTCGACAAATGAATGATTGGCCAAAATGGAAAGAAGCCATGAAAGCTGAATTAGACTCACTTGCAAAACATGAAGTCTTTGGACCTGTAGTCCGTATACCAAAAGATGTAAAACCTGTTGGATACAGATGGGTATTTGTGAGAAAATAAAATGATAAAAATGAAGTTGTACGCTACAAAGCTCGACTTGTAGCACAAGATTTTTCACAAAGTTCCGGTATAGATTATGAAGAGACATATTCCTCTGTAGTAGATGTAATAATATTACGTTATTTGGTCAGTTTATCCGCATATCATAAACTACATATGCATTTAATGGATATGATAACAGCCTACTTATACGGCTCATTAGATCATGATATCTATATGAAAGTCCCTGAAGGACTAAAGATATCTAAACCACCTAATGAATATTCGCAGGGGTTATACTCAGTCAAATTGCAAAGATTTTTATATGGTCTAAAGCAATCTGGACGAATGTGGTATAATCATCTTACTGAGTATCTGGCAAAAAACGGATCAAGAATGATGATATCTGCCCATGTATTTTCATAAAGAAATCTGCATCTGGATTCATTATAATTGCTGTGTACGATGATGATCTAAATATCATTGGAACTCTTGAGGAGATTCCAAAGATTATAAAAACTCTAAAAAAAGAGTTTGAGATGAAAGATCTTGAAAAGACTAAATTTTGTCTCGGCCTGCAGATTGAGCATACAAAAAATGGAATCTTTATTCATCAAACAACAACCACAAAAAAGATATTTAAGAGATTCTATATGGATAAGTCACATCCATTAAGTATCCCAATGATCGTAAGGTTTTTGAATGTGGAAAATGATCAATTTCGTTCTAAAGAAGAAAATGAAGATATCTTGGCCCTGAAGTAACATATCTTAGGGTCATTGGAGTGCTAATGTATCTTGCTAATAATACACGACCTGACATATCATGTGAGGTAAATTTTCTAGCAAGGTATAGTTCCTCTCCAACCAGAAGACATTGGAATGGAATCAAACAAATCTTTCGATATCTTCATGGAACGGTAGGTATGGGATTATTTTATCCATATGAATCTAAGTCACAAATAGTTGGCTATATTGATGCTGGATACTTGTCTGATCCACACAAAGGAAGATCTCAAACAGGATATCTATTCACATATGGTGGTACAGCTATATCATGGAGGTCTACAAAACAGACGATAGCAGCAACCTCCTCTAATCATGCTGAAATACTAGTGATACATGAAGCAAATCGCGAGTGTGTTTGGCTCAAGAGTTTGATTCAATATATTCTATCATAATGTGGACTGATTGATCAAAAGATAGCTCCAACTGTCCTGTTTGAAGATAATACAACATGCATTGCTCAATTTAAGGGTTGATACATCAAAGGTGATAGAACAAAGCATATTTCTTCCAAATTCTTATTCATTCATAATCTTCAAAATCAAGGGCAATTGATGTCCAACAGATCTGCTCAAACGATAATCTGGCAAATTTATTTACAAAGTCACTCCCAAAATCTTCTTTTAAAAGATTGGTACATGAGATTGGGATACACCGATTTCAAGATATTAAATAATATCGGTAAGAGGGAGAGACTGTACTCTTTTTTCCTTGGTTAGATTTTTTTCCATTGAATTTTTTTTGACAATCTTTTTAATGAGACAGTCCCATAAAAAAGGATATTGTACTTTTTTTCCTTCTTTAAAGTTTTTTTTCCATTGGATTTTTCTTTAATAAGGTTTTAACGAGGCATAATCCTAAATGGTCATCCAAGGGGAGTATTGTGATAAGGGATGAGTTGGATGCCCATTAATACTTGGGCGGCTTAGTTTCTCAATAACACAAGGCTTTAATGAAGTTTGAAAAATCAAAACCTAATATGTGTATAAATAGGAGGTTAAGCCTCCGTTAATAACACCCACAAAAATAACAAGCAATAAAACAATTCTCCCTCTTTCTTTATGTTACAACTATTCTGAATATTTCTCTCTCTCACTCTTTATAATATTAGTAAATATATTAATCATTTCTATTATATTAAGATAGTAATTATCGTGAATATTGTTATCTAATTATATTTCTTTATTTTATATTTATATCTTCCTTAATTATTTATTTCACAACAAAATTTATTTATTTAACATACTCTATACTTATAATATGGCTCATATGAATTGAGAATTCCTCTCCTGAATATTTTTCTCTTTTTTTTTCACCGTCTTTAAAATAATACGTAGATATATAGATCTAAGCTAAGAAAACTCTCTTCTCTCTTTGCGATATTCTATACGAAGGAGTCTCAACCTCAAAGAAAGAAAACACCTATATTTCTGCAGAAAAATAATAACCGTATTCTCTTCATCTTCTACCTCCATATGTATCTCTATTTCTATCTTCATCTTCTACTTTTACTTGTTTTTGTTCTTTTTATGCTTGTTTTTCATTTTTGTATATACAATTTTTTTTCTCTTTTGTGTGCTTTTACTTGTATTTTTCTGTTGATCACAAACTCCATTTTTAGTCTCTAATATATTGAATTTCTTTACTTATTAAATTTCTAGAAGAATTATATTTGTCAAAATAATCGAACACTCTTTAATTTTACCTGAAATCAGATGATCTTCATCAAAATCATCGAACCACCTTTCTTTGATGGAGTCTTATTCCTAAAACTGCGTTTGCCATTAATTTTTTCTCCTCTTACAATTTGTTCTTTTATACCAAACAAAAAGAAATTCAAAACTATTTCAAAAAATCTAATCAATTATATAAAAAATATTTTTTTTAAATAACAAAAACAAATAAATTCATATCAAATTAAGTCATCAATCTTTTATATGAATTGCGATTTTGTGAATTTATCCTAGATAAAGATTCAAATGACATCATTTATAGTGATATCTTACTTTTAATTTTTAAATATTTATTTTTTGATAGAATATTCTCTTAATTTATTTTAGACTTTTTTTATAGTAAAAACTTAATTAAAAAAATTTAAAAGGTATAAAAAAAATCTAAAAATTATAAAAAATTAATTAAAATTTAATAAAATTATAAAGATTCACAAAATAATTAAATTTTAATTTATTTTAATTTTATCTTCTAATATTTCAAATATGTTTCAATAATACTCTTAAAAATGAACACAGCTAATCTGACTATTGTGTGTGGATATGTCACTCAAATGTGACATAAAATTGAGTCATTAGCGTAAAATTGTCACGTTATATATTATCTCACCCAAATATATAATTGAAATATATTAAAATATTAAAGATAAAATTAAAACAAAATGTAAACGATAGAAATAAAAAAATATTTACTATTCAACAAATATTTTTATAAATAAAATCATATTGATCATATATTTAAAATATATCAAATTTATTGAGATTTATTTTAATATACTTTTTTTTTGTTAAAAATAAAAATTTGATAATTATCACGTATATACTTCGTTACGCGAAATATTTTTAGATTAGGATTGTGTCGGTTTATTTGTTATGCTTCAGTTCGATTTAATTTTATTTAAATATTTAAAATTTTAAAATTATAAAAATCTTAATTTAAAACTAGATAAATATAATTTAAATAGAAA